>NW_006383014.1:3705298-3718627 GCF_000327345.1 Myotis davidii | reverse complement strand
CCAGGGAGCGGGCCTAAGCCAGCAGGTGGAGATTCTCCAAGGGATCCCAGACTATGAGAGGGCACAGGATGGGCTGAGGGCCCCTCTCCCCCGAGTGCACAAATTTTTGTGCACCTGGCCTCTAGTAAAATTATAAACTCTTAAGAACATTGACCACCCATTGTTTTCCTTTATCCCTCCATGGATCCAACTAGAAAGCTTTTATTTGGTATATTTAAGTCTCAAGTCAATGTGACAGGCAAATCCAAGGACTAATAGGGTGAAGTGACCAAATAGCATTTATATTCCAATAGAGGAGAATGACCTGAAAAAGATATTTAAATTATTACATAGGAAGTTCAATGTATTCTCTGGTCCTATGAAATCTGGTTTTCAATCTGTTTGACTTATCAATAACCCCAATACACAGTCTTGCTCTGACACATAACTAGTCATCAGTCAATGTCCAATCAGAAAAAGAGAAGCCACTCACGACATTTCTGGGAGATGGGAATTTAATGTCGGGATCTCATTACCAGGGAGTTAGAATTGCTGCAGGAAGAAGAAAGTTCTGCTGAAACAATACAATATGGAGAAGAGGATTACCCAAAAGGCGGTAATCCTCTTCTGAGCCGTACTCACTACTGCTCTGACACTGTTGGAAACATACCACCAGTGAAGAAACAGACCCAGGAGCATACACCAGTGCCAGTCCCATTGGAGGTACTGCCGCTTCTGCTGTGGGAGTGGACACTGCCTGAACAGGAGCTCCTCCCCCGCTCACTGCCAAGCCACTCTGGGAGGCATCTGCTGCAGCTGTGAATGGGAAGGGTCAGGCTTCCTTTCTCCTTTTGTCTTCCAAACTCCTATTAATGCCTCCCATTGGCAGAACCTAACTAGGAGCCAGCTGACAGGGAGTCTAGAAAAGTAGTTTGCAGGCTTTCAGCCTGCTGAAATGCAAAGGAGTTCAATGAAGGGTGGGAATAAAGCAAAGAGACAATAGGCAAATAACCAGCACAGTAGCTTTTCATGTAACATTTGTTGAGTGAACAATAGTGTACAGATGTAATAAAGGACTGGTAATTTAGCCTAGACTCATGTTTAACTCCAATGATTTCCAAATGTTTTTGACAGCAGAATCAATATTTTTCAAGTGAAATTTTAATAAAAAGTACTAATACACATTAAATGACCAAAACAGGTAAGTAAATTATAAGTTTAGATGTATTATATTGCAAGTTATAACTACCAAGAAGATGTTAAGAATAAATAAAGCTGTTTTGCTAATGAAAACTTTTTATATGAAGGATTCTAGATTATGCTTACAGTCAAGATTCATATAATTCCAATCGACTCAGGAGATTTCCTGAAGCACCTATGCAGAAATCTAGTTTCAAGGAGCATTTAGAAATTTCTGTTCTAATCAAAATGGTAGATATTTCCAAATTATAACAGTTATCAAAAAGCCTACAGTGAATTCACTACAGTGAATCTTAATTTTAATATAATTCAAAGATCTCCATAACAGAGATGTATATATACCCAGGTGATATTTAGTTCATCAGAACTTAATGACTTCATGCAGTAAAAGCTTTGAAATATAATGTCTTATAATAGGCAGTCAATAAGTTATATTTATCTATGACATTTAGTATGCATCATCTTCATTTATAGGATCTGATAGATGAAGAGAGTCTGGCTTTGCCTACATCACTCCCCTGTTCAAATAATTTCAATATTTCTCCAAATCCCACAAGATAAAGCAACAAATACCCAGCTGGCCTAGAACTCAAGGACTTACAATGTCTGAAATGTAATTAATATTTCAATCCTATCTTTTAAGATTTATGTTCATGAATCTTCTGCTCCAATTCATCGGTTCCTGCAGATTACTCACATTTTTCTGCCTTTTCACCTTCTATCCCATCATTTCTTTTATCAAATTGTTCTCCTCATTATACTCCAATATATTCCTAAGCTAGTGGCCCAGTGCACAAAATTCATGTATGGGGAGGGGGTGTTCCTCAGCCCGGCCTGCACCCTCTCCAATCTGGGACCCCTTGAAGGATGCCCTACTGCTGGTTTACAGGGATTGGGCCTAAACCAGCAGTTGGACATCCCTCTTGCAATCCAGGACTGCTGGCTCCTAACTGCTCCCCTGCCTGCCTGCCTGCCTGATTGCCCCTAACCACTCTGCCTGCCAGCCTGCTCGCCCCCAAATGCCCCCCGCCTCCAGCCTGCTTGCCCCCAAATGCCCCCCCACCAGCCTGATCACCCCCAACTGCCCCCTCAGGGGGCTGGCCTGCTCATCTCCACCTTCCCTCCCAACTGGCCTGCTCATCCCAACTGCCCCCCTGCTGGCCTGCTCACTCCAAACTGCCCTCCCCTGCTGTACCAATCACCTCCAACTGATCCCCACTGATGGCCTACTTTCCCCCAACTGGCCCCCCTCCTGGTCTGCTTACCCCCAATGGTCCCATCCCCCACCAGCCCGATCACCCACAACTGCCCTCCCCTCTTGGCCTCTAACAGCCTCTACCTTGGCCCCAACACCATGGCTTTGTCTAGAAGAATGTCCAGAAGGTCTCCTGGAAGGTCTCCCAGTCTAATTAGCATATTACCCTTTTATTAGTATAGATCAGTGATGGCGAACCTATGACACGAGTGGCAGAGGTGACACGCAAACTCATTTTTTTAGTTGATTTTTCTTTGTTAAATGGTATTTAAATATGTAAAATAAATATCAAAAATATAAGTCTTTGTTTTACTATGGTTGCAAATATCAAAAAAATTTCTATGTGTGACACAGCACCAGAGTTAAGTTAGGGTTTTTCAAAATGCTGACATGCCGAGCTCAAAAGGTTCACCATCACTGGTATAGATAGAGGCCTGGTGCAAGGGTCGGGGCCGGCTGGTTTTCCCTGAAGGGTGTCCCAGATCAGGGTGTGGGGCAGCCTGGGCAAGGGGCCTGTGGTGGTTTGCAGGCCGGCCATGCTCCCATGGGGTAAAGAACCCGCTGGGGGGAGTGGCCAGCCTGAGTGAGGGGCTAAGGGCTATTTTCAAGCTGGCCAAATCCCCTTCAGGATGGGGATCCCTGCTGGGGTGCCTGGCCAACCTTGGTGAGGGGCTGATGGCTGTTTGCAGGCTGGCCAAGCCCCACTGTGGGGACCCTAACCCCATGAGGGTGTGGCCAGGCTGGGTGAGGGGTTGATGGGTGTTTTTAGGCTGGCCACATCCCCTTTAGGGTGGTGGTCCCCACTGGGTTGCCTGGCTAGCCTGGGTGAGGGGCTGAGGGCCATTTTCAGGCTGGCCAAGCCCTCTGGCGACGGAAGCTCACAGTCTTTCCTTTTCTTCTTTTTTTCTTTATTCTGGGATTTATTTACCTTCTATAATTGAAACTTTGTAGCCTTAAGTGGAGCCCACAGCTGGCCAGGGCAGGTGGGAAGCTTAGCTTCCTCCACTGCCAGGGGCAACCCAAGCCTCCTGTTTGCTCCAGCTCCATGGCTGCTGCCATCTTGGTTGGTTTTATTTGCATACTCGCTCCTGATTGGCTGGTCAGAGTGGCTTGTGGTCTTGGCCTGTAAGTGTAGCGGAGGTACTGTCAATTTGAATGTTTCTCTTTTATTAGATAGGACTAGAGGCCTGGTGCACAAAAATTTGTGCACTCGGGGGGCAATGGGGGGCCCTTCAGCCTGGCCTGTGCCCTCTCACAGTCTGGGACCCCTCAGGGGATGACCACCTGCTGGCTCAGGCCTGCTCCCCAGGGGATTGGGCCTAAGATGGCAAACAGACATTGCTCTGGCAGCCCAGCAGCCCTCGAGGGATGTCCACTTGCCAGTGGGGAGCAGGCCTAAACTGTAGTCAGACATCCTTAGCGCTGATGAGGAGGTGAGAGAGGCTCCCACCACCACCGCTGTCCTGGCAGCCATCAGCCTGGCCTGTGGCTGAGCAGAGCTCCCCCTGTGGGAGCACACTGACCACCAGTCATTCTGCTGTTAGGGTCAGTTTGCATATTACCCTTTTACGATATAGGATAGAGGCCTGGTGCATGGGAAGGGGGTGGCTGGTTTGTTCTGAAGCGCTCTAAACTCTGAGCCCCCTGACGGCTGAGAGCAGGAATCTGGGGTTTGTTTAGCTTCTATAATTGCAACATTGTTGCATCTGGAGCTCAGAGCTGCAGCAGGCCAGGAACGTTGGCTTCCTCCTACACTGGAGCAAGCAAGCCTCCTGTTCACTTTAGCTGCCTGGCTGCTGGCTGCCATCTTGGTTGGCAGTTAATTTGCATATCACCCTTATTAGCCCATGGAAAGCATGTCAGAGGTACGGTTAATTACCCATGTTTGTCTATTATTAGATAGGATATACTACAATGGCTTTCACTGCAGTTTCTCATCCAGTTATGAGGGTGTGTGTGTGTGTGTGTGTGTGTGTGTGATTTGAAAATGTTTAATTGAATTTCAGACTACCTTTTACCAAAATTCAACTTTATTATTATTTTTTTAAATATTTTTATTGATATTTTTAGAAAGAGAGGAAGGGAGAAGGAAGAGAGAGAAATGTGTATGTAAGAGTGGAACATCTATGGGGTGCCTCCTGCACACCCCCTACCGAGGATCGAGCCAGCAACCTGGGCATGTGCCCTGACAGGGAATTGAACCAGCAACCTTTTGGTGCACAGGATGATTGATGCCCAACAAACTGAGCCACATCAGCCCAGGCCTCGAGTAAACTTTAAATACACACTAAAGATGACAAACCCAGTAAGCCATGAAGGCAATTATTGAGTACATTTTACACATAAGCATTTATTATGTAGCTTAGTACTCAGAATTTGAACTAATAAAAATTTTTAAAATAGTATTTCTTAAGTTTTAGACATTCTAAAATTTGTAATATAATTTCTACATGTGATCAGACCTCTACTTCTTTCTTCTCCCCATTGATAGACATAAAAAACAAATCAAGGTCCTTTTATTAACTGAACTTGGGATTACTTTCATAATCTTTCTCAACACAGGAAGGGAAGCAGCCATTATTCATCAGAATGGGGAAGGAGATATTTATTTGCTATCTATTGATTTCAAATCATTCACCTGGTCTTTAGAATATGGTAATTAATATTTTCATTTAACATTTAATGTGAGTTTAACACTTTGCTCACCAACTGGACTATAATTCTTGTGAAGAAATGGACAAAATCTATCTCCCCAGATTATGCAGGGATCTATACATACTAGGGAATAAATAAATATTTGTTTAAAATTATGAAATCCACACAGAAGTAGAAAGCTGTAGTTTCAGGGTATTCTGATTTATTTCTACAATGTAATCATATCAAAAAGTGTGCTTAGAAGATGCTAAAAAATTACAGTAAAAGGTGTTCTTGTTGCTGGATGTTATGCTTCTATAGAGCATGCTCAGTTGAAATTCTTAACAATCTCTTGAGGCTCACATTCAAATAAAGCTCATTTGTAATGGTCATATAGTCTCCTACTGGCCCTCTGCCTTTACCTCTGTATTATTCTACAATTTGAGTTTTCTTTCCATGCTCTTAAAATATAGTAGAGAAAAAACAGTTACAACATTTTTTTTGTATGTTAAAGTCACACACGCTTTGTCCAGTCTTACAAATGACAGTGTGATCAGTTCTCCTTTAAATGCCCTATAAAAACAAGCCTTCATTTAATGAAGCTGTAACTAAATATTAATGTAATTAGCAGGACAAAGGAGAGTGATATGCATTTTCACTGACCTTTATTAACAAAAGTCAGAGGAAGGCTTAGGGGTGAGTGTTCCAAACATAATCACATTGTCACTAAGCAAAACACTATCACTTGACTTTGTAGCTAGAAGGTCCTTATTTTTCCAGGAGCAACAAGATGACAGCAGCTGCACTAGGACTGAAGAACTCTTTTCCTGTGTTTGAAAATGGCACAGCTCTCTTAGAAAAAAAAAAAAAATCCTTCTTTTTAATCATCTTTCCAGTGTGCCTCTAAAAAAAAAAAAAAAAAAAAAAAAAAAAAAAAAAAAAAACCTGGAGGAAAGTGGTTGACTTGCGAAGTTTGGAACAGACTTTTTCTTCTATATTTTTTTCCTTCATAAAAATAATGAGTTTGATAGTGGTTAAAGTTTCAAGAGGAGTTCAGCCAGGATCCTTCTAGCAAACTCTCATTCATCATGTGTGGCTTCTCTATCATATCTCCTTGTAGCTAGATAATCCCTTTCTCCTTTTGGCTCACAGAGCTTTACACATAGTACCTCATTAACTTCACAGAGGGCTGTGTGAGCAGGGGAGAAGGCAAGTAAACCAATACAAGCCTGGGAACCGATTGCCAAGTGGCAAGCGATGCACATGTGCCCCTTATGCAACTGAGTTCATAAACCAAGGTTTCCCATTGTTTCTTTTTCTCTCACATCTGTTTGAGAGTTCTTAAGGCTTTGTATATGTATTGTAGACAGACAAGTGGATTAATTCTCTAGGAATGATCTTCAGTATATATCCACAATAATTTCAGCAAAAATAATTTTAATTAACTAGCTACTTTGGACTAACTTTATACCAAATAAAATGAGGTATGTAATTATGGAAAACAGTAAAAACATATTGTAAGAAAAAATCCCAAGCACATCTCCAAAAAAATAGAGTTTCTGAGCTTCTTTTCTGAGGTTATAAACCATGTTATTAGAATATTGGATATAACACAACTATAAAATAGCTTTAACCAAATTTCTGCAGCATGTGTATTAACTTCCCTGTGACAAAGTATTTTCTAGATACTCTCTAACATACTTTTTATTCTCTCAACTTCATTGAAATTTTAATTCCATATAACCAATCAGATCTGAGTAAGTGAATCACTCCACTTGTATTAATAATAAATATATATCATTTGAATTCTATATTAAGTACAACATAGGGACTACAAATTAAGGAATGCAATGTATTACAATCATCAAAGAGTTTAATTCTCCTTGAGTTAATCACTTATATCTCCACTTTTCAACCTATCCTTATTTGCTCCCTGTCTCAAAAAATACCTTTATCATAATCTATCAAGTTGGCTCAAGTTATAACAGTTGACTCCTCTCTTGGTTCCCTCACACACCTGGAAAAGTTCTATTTTAATATGTCTTTATCAGTTTGGGAATCAAGCTCACTGTCATTACCCATGTCCAGGCCATCATTGTCTAGACTAGAATCTGAAGTATTTACCAGCTTTACGCTGCTTCTCTCTGAGCCACTTTTAACAGTTTCATACAAATCTGTCTACTCAAAGTTTAAATATAATATTGCCTCACTTCAACTCAAAAATTTTCTCTAGAGGAGACACAAAATGGTGGCCAAAGAGGCAGACGTGTCAAGGAGCATCTAAATTGAGTAACATCCACCTGGAATTGGATAAGTGGACACAGCTGGTGAGACAAATATGCAGCCAAGAAGGGCAGAGGATGCCTGGAGAATGGTAGGATCTGGAATCTGGGCTGGAAAGAATGGCAAGACCTCTGAGCTGAGAGGGTCAGAAGGAAGCCTCATGGCACCAAATCTGTGTCGCTTGGGAACAGACATAACATCTGACTGTGGAAAGGAAGTCCACAGGTGCTGGCAGCAGGGGATTCTAGATTTAAGTATACAGCCACAAGAGGCTTAGCTCAGAGGGGACAGCCTGAAGACTGCCCAAGTCATGTGGTGCCAGGGGGAGAGAAACTCACAGTGGCAGTTATTTCCCCTCTTTGTGGACTTTGCTTTTATTCGCTAAACCCAGTTCATAGGGCCTTTCAAATACAAACACTCATCCGTGGCTGAGGTGAGGGTGGAGGTGGGGAGAGGCTATGGAGAAGAGCAGATCGGAGAGAGGTGACTGAGAGTCCAGCACTGGGATATTCCTGACCCTAGAGCGAGGGGTCTTCAAACTTTTTAAACAGGGGGCTAGTTCACTGTCCCTCAGACCGTTGGAGGGCCGGACTATAGTTTAAAAAAAAAACTATGAAGAAATTTCTATGCACACAGCGGCAGCAAAAACACCCTGCTGGCCGGATAATATTTTGGCGGGCTGCATGTGGCCCGCGGGCAGTAGGTTGAGGACCCCTGCATAAGCAGCCATTTTCTCCCAAAGAGCTAGCCCCTCCCAGCAGTCTCCAGGCAACCAATACAGCCATACTCAGACTACACCCTGAGTGGTACAAAAGATGCAAAAAATCTGAATAGCCCCTACGAGCCCCCCAGGGACTGGGTTGAAGAGAGGCCATTTGGTCCTGGAAAGCAATAGAGCAACCTCCCTAACTATGGCCCTGTGAGAAACAGCCGATTGAGAGATTAACATTGGGCAGACAGGCTAAGAGGGCATATTGGTCCTGCCTGCTGGGAGTCAAGGTGGTGGAGATAGAAACAAAGAGAGGAGCAGTGGATCGCTTGGAACTTCAACACAGTGCTGACTACCAAACAGGAAACTGAGAAGTGGCAGACAGTACAGAAGAGTGGGAACTTAAACCCACCCCCATGGGGCTGAAATGAACGACACTTCACTTTTTTATTTTTATTATTTTATCTTTAATTTAAATTTATTTTTCTTTATTTTTTGTTTGTTATTTGTTTCTTTATTTTTTTATTCTTTTTGCATTATTTTTCTTCATTCTATCTTTATATTGTTATTTTATCTTATTTTTTAATTTTTAATATTTTTTCTTCTATCTCTTTCTTTTCTTCTTATCCACTCATCCTGTTTCAACCTTCTCTATATTAAACTGAGGTCCTCCCCATATTCATTGAATTCCTTAACCTTGCTTACTGTATATAAGCTCTGCCTCTACATATTCTTCCCCCACTGTCTTTTCTGGGTGTTTGTTGTTTGCATTATTTGGTTTATCTGTTTGTTCTGTGGTATTTTCTCCATATATATATATTTTTTTTCCTTATTCTTCCTTTTACTACTTTTTCTTTTCTCTCACCATTTTTTGTTTTCTCAATATTATTTTTGCACTCTTTTCTCTCCCCTAATTCTCTTTTCTCTGGTGGTCACTTATATTGGGGTTATTGGTGTCATGAGTACATTAGTGTTTTGTCCCCTTAGTGTCATGTCTTATTGAATTGTATTCTGTGCTGTTTGGTCAATGTGGTAGAGAGCGAGCCACATAATCAAACACCCTGAGAGGAGACTCTATCCATGAATGGGACAATAACACTCAAGACCCAAGAGAACCTAAATAGCCCAAGTAGGAGGCATCCTTAGGTTGCCCAGTCCAGAAACTGGAGAGATTGCACCACTGGGTCCCACTATATAAGACATACTCAAAAAATCTTGGTGGCAATGCAGTTTAATCTGATATGTAGAAACAATGGAAAAGGACTAGCAAAAATGGGGAGACAAAAAAAACATACTCCATTCAAAAGAAAAGAATGAATCACCAGAAAAGGGGGGGAAAAAGAATTGGAGGCAAGCTTTTTGTTAGAGAAAGCATTCAGAGCAATGGTTATAAGGACAGTGAAAAGGATGGAAGACAAATTCAACAACATGTGTAATAATCAATAGGAAACAAAGAAAAATCAAGTGGAAATGAAGAATGACATAGCCACAACAAAGAACATAGCTCAAAGTTTTCACAGTAGACAAGAAGAAGCTGAAGATCACACCAGTGAGTTAGAAAACAGGGTAGAAAAAACCACCCAAGCACAGCAGCAATTGGAAATAAAATTTAAAAAGCAGGAGAGCCTAAGGGAGCTTTGAGAGAACACAAAATGAAACAACACCTGCATACTAGGGGTGCCAGAAGGAGAAGAAGAAGAGCAAGGAATACAAAACCTGTTTGAAGAAATAATGACAGAAAGTTTCCCTGATATTGGGAAGAAAAATGTCAGACAAGTCCAAGAAGCACATAGAATCTCAAACAAGATGAATCCAAAAAGACTGACCAATTTAATCATAATTCAATTGGCAAACATCAACGACAAAGTAAGAATCTTAAAGGCTGCCAGAGAGAGACAGAAAGTTACCTACAAGGGATCTCCCATTAGAAAACCAACTGGTTTATCAACAGAAACACATCAGACCAGAAGGGAATGGAATGAAATATACAAAGTCATGCAAAACAAGGGACTGAATCCAAGAATACTATACCCGGCAAGGCTACCATTCAAAATTGAAGGGGAAATCAGGTGCTTCAGAGACAAAAAAAAAAAGACTAAGGGAGTTTATTACCACCAAACAGAAGCCAATGTTCCTGCCTGTCCTGGCCAGACCTGGGCTCCGCTCAAGGTTATGAAGTTTCAATTATAGAAGATAAATAAATCCCAGATACCTGCTTCCAGGCCAAAAGGAGAGGCTGAGAGGTTGGGACACCAGAGACATTGCCAGCCTAAAAATAGCCATCATCCCCTCACCAAGGCTGGCCAGACACCCCAGCGGGACCCCCACCCTGATCTGGGACACCCTTCAGGGCAAACCAACTGGCCCCCACCCATGTACCAGGCCTCTATCCTATATAATAAAAGGGTAATATGCAAATTGACCCTAACAGCAGAAAGACTGGGAATGACTGGTCACTATGACACACACTGACCACCAGAAGGCAGACGATCAATGCAGGAACTGCCCCCTGGTGGTCAGTGCACTTTCACAGGGGGAGCTTTGCTCAGCCACAAGCCAGGATGATGGCCGCCAGCACAACGGTGGTAGCAGGAGTCTCTCCTGCCTCCTCAGCAGCACTAAGGAGGTCCGACTGCAGCTTAAGCCTGCTCCCTGCTGGCAAGTGGGCATTCCCCGAGAGCTGCCAGGCTGCCAGAGGGATGTCTGATTGCCATCTTAGGCCCAATCCTCCGGGGAGCGGGCCTAAGCCAGCAAGTATACATCCCCCAAGGGGTCCCAGACTGCGAGATGGCACAGGCCAGGCTGAGTGACCGCTCATTGTGCACAAATTTTTGTGCACCAGGCCTCTAGTTAATAGTAACTTTAAATGTGAATGGATTAAATGCCCCAATCAAAAGACATAGAATAGCTGAATGGATAAGAAAACATGACCCATATATCTGCTGTCTACTGGAGACCCATTTCAGAACAAAGGACTAACACAGACTGATAGTGAAGAAATGGAAAAAATAATTGTCGGGCTAATGAATATGAGAAAAAAGCTGGGTAGCAAAACTTATATCTGACAAAATAGACCTCAAAGTGAAGGCCATAACAAGAGATAAGGAAGGCCACTTCATAATACTAAAGGGAACAACTCAACAAGAGGATATAATTCTGCTAACACATATGCACCCAATACAGGAATACCCAAATACATAAAAAACAAACAGAAAAAAAACAAAACAAAATAAACCAAAAACAAACAAAGAAAAAAAACAACTTCTAGAAAATATCAAGGTTGAGATTGACAGCAATACAATCATAGTAGGGGACTTTATTACCCCACTGACATCACTGGATAAATCCTCTAAACAAAAAATCAGCAAAGAAACAGAAATCCTAAATGATTCACTAGATCAGATGGAATTAATTGACTTCTTCAGAACATTTCACCCCAAAGCTACAGACTATACATTCTTCTCAAGTGCACATAGGATATTTTCAAAGATAGACCACATATTAGGACACAGGCAAAGTCTTCAAATTCAAGAACATAGAAATCATATCAAACATCTTCTCACATAAGAATGGCATAAAATTAGTAACCACCTACACTAAAAACAATGAAAAAAATCAAACACTTATGCGGCCTACCTCAAAAAACAAACAAACAAAAAACAACAAGAAAAAATGGTAATAAATTATCTAACCCTGCAACTTAAAAAGAATTAGAAAGAGAGAAACAAGAAAAGCCCAAAGTAACCAGAAGGAAGAAAATAATAAAGATCAGACTGGAAATAAATGACGGAGACCAAAAAAACAATACAAAAGATTAATAAGATCAAGAGCTGTTTCTGTGAAAGGATAAACTAGATTAAAGAACCTCTAGTCAGGCTCACCAAAAAAACAAAGAGAGAGTACCCAAATAAAAAAAAAAATCAGAAGTGAAAAAAGTGAAGTAACAATCGACCCCACAGACATACTAAGGATTGCAAAAAATTATTACGAACAATTCTACTGCAACAAACTGGACAACCTTGACAAAATGGACATATTCCTTGAAAAATACAAGTTTCTAAAACTCAATCAGGAAGAATAAAAAAAAACCTGAATAGACCAAAAAGTACTGATGAAATTGAAACAGTAATAAAAAAAACTTCCAGCAAACAAAAGCCTTGGACTGGATGGCTGCATAGGGGAGTTTTACCAAACATTCAATGAAGAACTAAAATCAATCCTTCAAAGACTATTCCAAAAAAATTCAAGAGGAAGGCATACTTCTCAGCTCTTTCTATGAAGCCAGCCTTACTCTAATCCAAAAACCAGATAAAGTCACTACAAAGAAAGAGAATTACAGGCCAATATCTCTGATGAACACAGATGCTAAAATCCTCAACAAAATTCTAGCAAATTGGATCCAGCATTACATTAGAAAGATCATACACCATGACCAAGTGGGATTTATTCCAGAAATGCAAGGCTTGTACAATATCTGCAAATCAATAAACATGATACATTACAGAAACAAACTGAAATACAAAAACAAATAATCATATCAATTGATGCAGAAAAGGCATTTGACAAAATCCAACATACTTTCTTGATAAAAACTTTCAGCAAAGTGGGAATAGAGGGAGTATACCTCAACATAATAAAAGCCTTATATGACAACCTACAGCCAACATCATACTCAATGGGCAAAAAACAATCATTTCCCCTGAGAATAGGAACAAGACAGGGATTCCCAATTTCACCACTCTTGTTAAACATAGTATTGGAAATGCTAGCCATAGTTATCAGACAAGAAGAAAAAATTGAAAGGCATCCAAAATGGAAAAGAAGGACTAAAACTGTCATTATTCACAGATGACATGATATTGTACATAGAAAACCCTAAAGACTCCATCAAAAAACTATTAGATTTAATAAATGAATTCAGCAATGCAGCAGGATAAAAAATTAACACCCAGAAATCTATGGCTTTTTTTATACACCAATAATGAATTCACAGAAATAGAAACTAAAAAAAAAATCCCATTTTCCACTGAAGGAAAAAAATTAAGATACCTAGGAATAAACTTAACCAAGGAGATAAAGGACCTGTACTCAGAAAATTACAGGACACTGAAAAAAGAGGAAAACATAAAGAAATGAAAGAATATACCATGTTCTTGGATTGGTAGAATCAACATCATTAAAATGTCCATGCTACCCAAAGCAATCTATAGAGTCAATGCACTCCCCATTAAAATATCGATGGCATATTTCACAGACCTAGAACAAACTT
>NW_006383014.1:3689933-3704126 GCF_000327345.1 Myotis davidii | reverse complement strand
GATCAGCAAGGCTTCTGATCAACTGAACACTGTCTCCGTGTCATTCCTTCTTAGTCGACTCCGTCCTCACCTTTGGGGACCCCTGGACCTGCTGGGGTCGGACCCCGGCAGATGTGGAGAAAAAGGAATCCTTTTGCACTGCTGGTGGGAATGTGTACTGGTGCAGCCACTGTGGAGAACAGTATGGTGTTTCTTCAAGAAATTAAACATGAAACCTCCATTTCACCCAGTAATCCCATTTTTAGGAATATATTCAAGAAAACAGAATCACCAATCAGAAAGGATATATGCACCCATATGTTCATAACAGCACAATTTATAATAGCTAAGATTTGGAAACAGCCTAAGTGCCTATCAGTAGATGAGTGGATTAGAAAACCATGGTATATCTACACAATGGACTACTATGCTGCTGTGAAAAAGGAGGAATTCTTACCATTTGCAACAGCATGGATGGAACTGGAGAGCATTATGCTAAGCGAAATAAGCCAGTCAGATAAAGATAAATATCACATGCATGATCTCACTCATTTGTGGAATATGATGAACAGCATAAACTGATGAACAAAAGTAGAACCAAATACATAGAAACATCAAACAGACTATCCAACCTATGAGGGAAAGCAGAGAGTGAAGGGGTAAGAGATCAACCAAAGGACTTGTATGTTTGGATAGGAGCATAACCAATGGACACAGAAAGTAAGGGGGTGAGGGCATATGATGGGTGGGGGTGGGGATGGGATTGGCTGGGGAGAGGTCAATGGGGGAAAATAGAGACTCATTTAATATTTTAAACAATAAAGAATTTAAATTAAATACAAACAGAAAAATTTTCTCTAGCACCGCATTTTCTTTAGGATAAAGTCGAAACATAACATAAAATGTCTTTTATAAAATAGTCCTATTTCCACTCTCCGACCTTATGTTTAATTCTACTACCTCCAAGCATGGCAAAGGCTGCTGTATACTCTTTAAAACCCATTTATTTTTCAACTGTTCATAGCTAGACTACATTTCCCAGCATCCTTTGTCATTAGCTGTACCATATGATGAAAATCTAACCAATGGAATGTGAGCAGGAACAATGTCTTTCCTGAAACAGAGTGTTAAGACATGAGTTTGTCTTTCCCCTGATACCTTTTTCACTCTGCCTGCTAAATAAAGGGGACTTGGGTGCTTACAAAGGATAAATATATAAGACAAAAAAAGCATAGATCCCTGAATTATTACATGGGAGACTGCCCCACTAGGAACACTGTCAGTGGGTTAGAATTTGTGGTGTATCTTTAATAGCACTTAGCATCCCCTTAGTTTCTACAGGAGTTTACAGCCTGACACTAGTTACTTTATTTTTCCTAAAATGTTTTAATTGTTCATGCCATTCCATGTTTGACACATCCTCTGCCCCCCCTGTTCCTTTAATTTCCCTTACTTCTGACCACCTGTCAGATTTTAAACTAAACTTCATTTCTTCTAAAAGCCACCCTCCCCCAAGACCAAATATGTACTCCCCTCATGAGATTTCATAGCACCTTGTGCCTATCTTATTTAAGCATTTGTCACATACACTGTATTATAATTGCTTATTTATTTGTCGATTCTACTAGATCTAGCTAGGTATGTTCTCAAACGTATTCATTGTTATATATTTATTGAATATATTCTTGCACTTATTAACAAATATTTATTGATATTTTATATGCCAGGCACTGTGCTAGACAAAGTGGGTAAAACAGTAAAAAAATAAAAATAAAGTCCCTGCCTTTATAGAGCTTAGTATATAGTGGAGAAAATTATATAAATTATGATAAAGGCCAAAAAGGAAAGTTACATAGCAAGTAAAAGAGTACCAAGGATGGGAGGACTAATTTGTGTGGACTTGAATTCTGAAATATGGTTTGCTCTAATTCGATGGGCAAATTCCCTCAATCATGAATTGTAAATAAGAAGACAATATCAGTATAATGTGGAAGTTGCATTGGTTCATGCACAGTTTTTTCTGTGGTGTATTATTATTTTGTTTCTCTAAGTTCTCACACAGCTAAACCCAGCAAATGTGTACCAGGATATCATCCTGGGAACAATGGTTATTCATCCCAAACTCTGTCTTGGAAATGTATTGCACTGTCTTTGATAATTGTGCATTTTCCCCTTATCTTAGTGACCTCAACCTTTTGTTAAAATTCTTCCATAAATCTACCTTCACCTTTTTTTAGAAGGGTAAACTTCCTGTATTTACTCTAGTAGTTCTTCACTTGTAAGGAGCTTAACACATCTTTGAAAGTGAGTTAGTATTTTTATAAGAATTGTTACAAAACTATGAAAGTTTCAAGTGGTCTACCCTGAAACCTATCCTCTCGTATGCCCTGCTGTTCTTCTGTAAATGTTACGGAACACAGGGTTTTTCAGGAACCTGTATATTGTGTTTTAGCAGGAACCCCCTTTCTATGCCCTAGCTTCTTCTTCCTTCTCAAATTGATTCCATGGAGTTTCCTCTGGAAATTAATAGGTGTCCTGCTGTTGCCATACACCAAACATCGGGCATGTCATTTGGTTCCATCTGCATACAGAAAATCTGTCCAAATCTACTTGTCTAGCTGTGAATGTGGCCTTTCCACCCAACTTGGAGAGACTTTTCTGTACGAGGCATTTCAAACTGTATCTACTGTCACTAACAGAAATGAAATGTGGAGAAGACAATTCAGCTTATCATCTTGCAGTGACAGAGCTCTGTGCCTGGTGTCTTTGTCACACTGGCTAATGCCACTATATCAGCAGCCAGCTACACAGGAAATCTTGGAGTCATTGTCAACTCATCACTGTCCTTTGTTCTGTGGCTCCATTTTCTTTAACTCTTGCCATAATTGTACTTATACTTCCCAAATAAGGTCCTTCTTCACTACGGTTTCACGTTATCCCATTCTTACATGTTTCATATTAAATCCTCTCATTATCAGGCTTTGTGGATCCAGTTACAGTGTGACACTGGAAAATGAATGAGTTCTAGGGCCAGACAGATCTGCATCAAGATTTTAGTCTTTAGGATATAGAGCAGATTATTCTACCTCTCTGAATTTCTATTTTCTGATATGCAAAATGGGAATAATAATGTGTTTTGTGCACAATTGTTATGATAGTTGAGTGACTACTTATAAATTAAAATGCATATGTCAAAACTCCTGAGTAATAAGATTTAAAGCAAACAATTGGGCCAGTACCTGTCAAGAAATTTAAAGAATTAACATCATATTTTAAAAGGTTTTAGAAGCTGTTAAGAAATAGACTGAAAGTCCAGTATAAAAATAGACAAAAGATAAGGAATGAAACCTAAAAAACTAAATATAAGAAACTAAACTTAGAGAAAGATTTTAATCATGCCAGTAACCAGATAAATGCCAATTAAAATATCTATGAGATATCATAAAATTAGTGAATAATAAAACAAGGAAACTCAGTATTGAGGTGAAGATGTATTAAATAGAGACACTAATGGTTTGTTTAATTGGTATACACCATCTTGAAATCATTGTCACAAATATTATTGGAGGATTTGCTTTTTAAAATTTTTGATTTAGTAAATATGTTTCCAGAAAGCTCATACAATTGGCATTCTCAGAATCCATCTTTAATAGGAGGAAATGTTAAATATAAGTCAACCTTGCCAACCTTGTGCAGGGGGGAGAGTGTCCCTCAGCCCAGCCTGCACCCTCTCCACTCTGGGATCTCTCTCATAATCCAGGACCGCTGGCTCCTAACGGTTCACCTGCCTGCCTGCCTGATTGCCCCTAACCACTCCCTGCTGGCCTGATTGACTCCTAACTGCTCCCCTGCCTGCCTGATTGCCCACAACTGCCCTCCCCTGCCGCAACCCACCTCCTCCGCCAGGCCCCGCCTTTGTTATGCGTGTGGCCATCTTGTGACAGCCATCTTGTGATGGCTATCTTGTGACTATGTTAGGGTGTGATGACCACCTAGGCTATTATTAGTATTGATGAAATTATATAGCTAAAATAATTTTTTAGCTAGTGCCCTTTGAAAATGAGTGAATTTTAAATAGACATTGAGCATGGCTTGGTCCCACTTTATATGATAGGTTTACTATGTAAAAATCAATTAAAATCTGTGAGATGTTCATACATTTATATGCATGAAACATACTCACTTTGTTTAGCAGTTAATCAAGAGAATACTGTGCAAATATGTATTTTAAACTAGGTTACCAGAGGTCTAGCAAAAAGAAGAAATGTCCCTTATATCTGTCTTCATACCCTTTTGTTGCAATAGTCTAAGATAAAATCTTAGGATCTAGAGCATTTGCTATTCTTTTATTTTTTATTTTATATAATTCAATAATTTTAAAATTTAAGGTATTTATTATTTTAATCCATCTCATTTCCTAAGGTAGCCCCATTACAATATTTATTTGAAATATCCACCAATTTAATCTATTTAATATCCTAATTTTTACTATTCATGATGCCTCATATTCTCTTTATCCTTAACTTACTAATGTTACATCATTACAATCATCATATTACATGAATGTAGCTCCCTAGCCTCTTCTATCTCTTCACAGTATTTCCTGCTAAATCTAACTCTCTATTTACCTTAGGTTACACTCCTCTGGTGAACATGGATGAAGGGAAAGTATGTTTTACTTTTAATCAATGATCACAAGCTTCAAGTGAGCTTTGTCCCAGCCTCTTAAACCTTTACATTTCCCAAATTTACTTTCCTGTTCTCCTATACTTCTAACTATCTGCATTTCCCCCTCCTTTCTCTTCCAGTCACCAACACTACACTCTCAGATGATGGTTTTGTTTCTTATTTCACTAAGTAAATAGAAGCAACTGGAAAACAGCTTTCTTATCTTCTTGCCACCAGATTTGCATATAATTTGATGATGCTGGCATTCTGTCAGATTCATTTCTTCTCATCTGCAGAGTGAAGCAGGCCCACATGATGGGTCTACTTTTATTCAAGTTCTTTCCTGAAAGCTAACTTTAAGGCTTCAGCAAAATACTCAGAAATTGGGATTAGGAATGTAAAGGGCTTTTCTGATTAACTTTTTTTTCTTGTTGTGCTTTTTGGTTTTTTTGTTGTTTGTTTGTTGTTTTTTTAGAAAATCTATGAATACCTCCAATTGTTCCTGTGAAAGTCAGCCATAAATTATTATATCATGGTATCATCTACCTAGTAAGAATGTTCTAGCTTATGGGTCATGTTGCATAATGCATAGCATTAACATTAATCTAAGAACTCTTACCTTTGCATTTTCCTTCATAAGGCATTTCCAATTCATTGACTTAGATTACAATTCAGAAAACTACTATGGAAGTGTGAAGCAGGAACCTGGTACAAATGCCCTGTTCTGTTTCCAAATTAGTTTCAAGATCTATACTCCTGTGTAATACTGAACTGTAAGTGAAAATTGTGACCGTTCTGAAAGACGAATATGCCAGTCTTTGGAACTCTGGTTCCTTAAACTCAGCTGCAATGTGCCACTACGTGGAATAGTCAGATGACAGTGAGCAAATACTACAGTAGCAGTCAGAGTGAGGACAAAGTAGGTTTAAGTTAAGAAAATAAAAGAATAAAAACGTTAACCAAATGAAATTTGAAGCAGTTTATAAACATGTGAAGTAAATAAGGTTGCATTCTTCAAAATAAAATGTTTTAGATAATGGCATATTATAAAGTACAGTGGGGCCCTGACTTACGAGTTTTTTGAGATACCAGCTGTCTCTCGGCCGATTTTTTGCATTGAGTTGATGGAGTAATTTGAATTAACAAGCTCCTTAACGACCTCGGTCTTGGAACGAATTAAACTCGTAAGTCAAGGCCCCACTGTATAGACAGACTTTTCTATCACTAGAACTATTTTAATGGATTCCAAGGGTCCTTTGTCTATATTTTTTTCTGATTTTTTATTTCATGCTCTATCTTTATAAGTATTGCTAAAAGAAAGCAATCAGATGGCAGTATGACTACTAGAGAAGTGTTAAAAGGTTTGAATTCTAGCCTCATTTGTACTAGTTTATGGTGTTGGGACCTTAGGTTACTCACTAAGCCAGATTTCCTTTATTTGTGTAATTGGGAAATTAAGATGTCTATAAGCTAGCTATGTTGTACAGATCTAAGATATGTGAAAAATTAATTATTAAAATGCTTAGCATACTCTGAATATTAAATAACTTTATTTTTTAAGTAATTACATAACTTTGGTTGTATTATCCTTGCTCCTCTCTTATTGGGTGAGACAACATTCCTAAGCAACTTCATCCATTTTCACAGAAGCAGCTACATTTATTTTGCGGTGATGCGCAAACCTATACCATTGGTCCAGAGCTCTTCTGAACCTCAGTTTCTGCATGTGAGTGTTGCCCAAAAAGCTCAACCTCAATGTGTATTCTTATTATTTTATGACAAATCGTACCCTTCCCTCACACTGAAAGCCTAATGAAACTGTGCTACCAAACACCAAGCCAGAAACCTGGCATCATCCTAGGGGTCTCATTTTCTCTACCTCCATTTCCAACACATGGCCAACTTTTATGAGTTCTGCCCTTTTACCATCTTTTTATGTTATTATTTATTTAATCAGTCTCTTTCCTCTTCTCCTGTTTCTTTGTTCTTTGTGTCTTCATTCTTGCTCTCCTTCAAATGTCACCAAAGCTCTCTGTCTAAAGACAAACTCAGTTTTCCACTATTTAGCATACCAACTTCTCTCCCCATGACATACAGAATGAGGTCCAAATTCCTTAGCATGACATATTAGACCCTCTAAGATCTGCAGACTTTTCTGGACTTACATGTTCCTTCTCCCATGGTAAGCTCTGGCTATTGTGAGTTTGTAGTTAAATACATTCACAATAATATCCCAGGCTTTCTTGCTTCACTAGTTCTATTCTCTCATTGAAGAATTACCTTACTACCCCAGTCTCAGCCCCATCCTTCCATTGACTTAGTGGCAAACCAGTTCATCTTTCTAGGCACCATGCAAACATTTCTCCAGGAAGACCTCTCTGATCCCCTCTTCCCAGATAGAACCGATCCCTGTTTTATCACGTGAACTCTCTGTATCTTATGTCTGTTCCTATCCCATGTTCATCATTTCTGTGTTTACACGGTTGGCTCCATTTCTACAGTGGACGTTCCTTAAAGGCAACACCTGGATCTAATCCCTCCACATAGTATACTCAAAGCCTGTATCAGTCAGTTCAGGAGACAGATGCTACACATAAAGCTTGTGATTTAAGGAGTGCTTAACCATGAAACTTACATTAAGAGATGTGGCAGGAATGTGGGAGAACAATAATGGACAAGTCAGAACTTGGAAGCTAGCATAGAGGATAGCCACACTGCAGGATAAGAGGAGGGAGTGATTACAGAACCCAGAGAGAGAAGTTACAGGAGGAGGACCGCCTCTGGCACAAGTGTGGTGGCCTTTTCAACAGAGAGGCCACCACCCCAAAGCAAGCCCACAGGGAGAGAATTAAGGCACAAATACTCCTGCTTTAGTGTCTTCCCTCCCTGTATTCTGAACTCATACCAGAAGCCAGGGGAAATGCAGCCCATTGATGTAATCCATATGGTTAGCCTTCGGTGGGGGTAGAGGTGGGGGGATGGGGTAGGTCACACTGGAACAGCAAAGAAAAAAATTTAATGCAGGGTCTCAAAGGGCTGACAGAGCCTCATAGCTTAAAGAGTGTATGCTGAGTGGAAATGTATTGCATGAGTATTCAAGTGCTTTCTGCAGCTTGTACAACATGGACAGTAAGGAGTTAAACACAAATGCTCTGAAATAGCATTTCTGCCAGCTTTATACAGGATTATGTTGTGCAGCCACTTAGCTGCTTCAGCAGAGAAATGCTTTAAAGGGAAAGAACAGGCGGCATTGGAGAGAAAGGTTTTGTCATATTTCCTGGGGGAGAAATGTATTCCTGGTGGTTTTACCCAGAAGGTGGTATTTCTGACAAAACGGTGATGTTCACGGGGGATAAATGAAAAAAATTAGGAAGGCCTGCATATGTCCACAAATAAACAAGTAGCTCTAACAAGAATGATGTCTAAATGAGAATGCCAACAGCACAAAGATAAAGAGAAGTGAGTTTTAGTGATAGGTGGGCAGAAGCAGCAGCAGCATGACTAGGAAGGAAGGAGAAGATGGAGAAATAAGGTGAGATAATAAGGATTTACTGCAGGAAAAGCAGGCAGTCGTACCAGCAGGAAAATGAGATATCTGCAGAAGGAATCTGTAAATCTCCCACAAAACTCATAACAACTGTGAGAGCCTTGGAATAGCATGTCTGCCAGCTTGGAAGATTGTCCAAGAAATGACAGCCTGCTCAGCCCGCAGGATCTGCAAGGACAATGTAGGCTCTTAAAGGAAGACAAGGAAATAAGAGCAAAATAGAGAAGATGTGGACCCTGGCTTTCCATATATATATTAACAAAGGCATTCCCAATAATTGGTAACAGATAGTTTTTATTAACTGTACATGTACAAATTAATTGTTTGCTAAACTGATTATCATTTTTATGTTCTTTAAATAGGGAACTAGTTTCAAATAAATCAAATAGTTGATTTAAGATTCTAATCAGGTGGTGTAAAAATATCCTAACTAGGCATTATCTATGAGATAAATGCATAACTTCATCAGTGCTAAGAAGAAAAGATTATATAAAGCAGTGAGACATAGTGCTTAAGACCCTGGATGTCACGTCAGACACATCTTTATGTCAGTTCTGGCTCTACCAATGAGCACTTAGTTACCTTGGTTTCTTCTTCTGTAAAATGAGGATAATGCAGTCCCTGTGTCAGAGGTTTCCTATGAGGATTAGAAGAGTTCAGATATTTTAACTTGTACATAGTTAGTGAATGTTAACACAATGTGTTGAAATACTAAACTATTATCACTTCTAATGGAGCCTACATTTCACTCATTTTGCGGGAGGTTGAAGGAAACTAAAAATTGTTACAATTTGAAGTTTTCATAATATTACACAAGTTAAGATATTATTAGATATAATTATTTATGATATAGAAAAATTCATCTATAAAGTAGTTTTATTGTAGCAATTTATAACACATCACCATGCCACATCTATATTGGATTGTTGGGTCATCATGTAGCATTATAATTATAGTGGTAGATTAACTCACAATATTATTTTATGAATCAACTATATGTTAGTCCTAAATTATAATGTCATCAAATATCCAGTTTTTTGAAGCCTATTTTCCTTGAGTTATATGGTTTTTAACAAATAAAATAGAGTGTAGAATATCATATTTGTATTATCTACATTTTAGTTTTGAGAGTTATTCCACTTTACAAATAAACTCCCTGTGTGCATAATGGGTAGTTAATATTGACATTTTTTGACTAAATAGATGACATTTGTTTTTATAAAATGTATGGTATAAGCCAGAAATAGAAAACATGGAAATAAAATCTTAATAATTAATCACTTTTGGCTAAATGAAAGTCTTTGTAAATATAACTGATGCATATAGCTGTAAAATGAACAGGTTTTAAACATTGAATTAACCAGTGTGAGCCACAGAAAACATTGTAATACATTCCAAATTCCCACACCACACTTCCCAAGCATTTCCTCTAACAAGATGAAATTACAGGCAAGCCAAAATCCATTCTTACATAAAGTAACGTTTATTGTTGTGGAATTTATTTGCCATAAATTAAAAATTTTGATTTTTGAGTCAAAATGTTGGATATTTTACTGCACATTTCTATTTTCTCTTGACTCATTGTAGACAAATATTAAAAAATATATATATCACCTTTTCAATCAGAAAAAAAAGCAACAACAAAGGAATAGATTGATTATGGAGCTCTTATTAGAAGCCATTGAATCTGCAGTGCACTCAGAACCAGCGCAACTTCTTGGTGTTTTCCTGGTCTTTGCCACACAGAGCCTGGCGTGACATGAAGAGGCCTGAGGTCAGATAGTTCAGGTGTTTTAATCTAAAACAGAGCTGTATCTGTGCTGTACCTGGAATGTCTCTAATGCTAAGTTCAAAGACGTGCTTCTGTTTCAACATCCCTGAATAAAATGCCACACTACACTCTCCCCCACTAACGGTGGCTCACTGAAATGGTAACAGGGCTTCCGAAATTGGGGAGTAAAAGGAAAGCCAAATGAATGTGCAATTTTATAAGAAAACTCAAGAGTTTCTACTAAGTTTCCTAGAGTGATGGACCCCTCCTTCTCCTGATTCTCACTACTGAGAATCTCTGGATTACAAACAAAAATCTCATGATGTTAAATGGGAAGTACTTCTTGTGAAAAGTTGCAAAAAAAGAGAAAATGATATTTAATCTGCATAATCTAAAATTTATTGAGCACTTGCTCTGTTGGACACTTTTGAACACTTTAAATGTATTGTTTCCGTTGAAGTTCATAACAACATTAAGGGGTATGATTTTCAGTCTTACAAGGACAGTGCCTGGGCACACAGAGGATAAAAATAATTGAGATCATAGAACCATGATCCTATTGCACAGAAATTGTATTTTGGCTAAAATATAAACAAACATGATTTTTAAAAATGACATAAAGTACTTTTTTATTTTTGCTTTATCCACTATGTTCTTGCTTACAATGTCAAACCTGTCACTCTACGGTGTTTTCCTTGCCTGGCTGCTGTTCATCCTCTGAGCTTCAGCTTGGTCACAGCCTCCTTTAAGACTTCCCTGGCTAAACAAAAGGCATTAGCCATGTGCTCCCAGGTAGCACATTAATAACTCCAATGGCACTGTTTAGTCCTTCCTTCTCCAACCAAGTTCTCCTGGTTGCCATGGTCAGGCTCTCAGCTAGGTATCTGTGTCATCTAAATTGCTTGTTTTAAGAATCTGTCTTTGATGGCAAGCCTTCTTCCATTTTGCATCTCCCAACTCTGGTAAAATAGCTAGTACATGGTGTGCTTAATATTTCTTAACTGAAATAAAGATTAATATGTTGTGCCTACTTACATCAATATTAGTGATTCCTAGCAACAGATCAGGCCTGTTAAGGAGACCAAGAAACCGTAGGGAGAGATTCAGACAGATCTGTAATCCTTTGCTATAACCAATATCCTGTAATTTCTTTAATGAATACCTTCAAATATTTTTAAGTACTTCTATGTGTCAAGCCCCATGTTAAGTACTAAGAGAATATAGGCATCAAAAAATGAATAAGGCTTATTCCCAGCTCACAAGGAGCATGTAGTCTAGTGAGAACAATAGTATATGTTCCAGGCCATTTAAAATGAAAGTAGCAATGTCTACATTAGTAAAGCCAGAAGGAAGCACTTTGAACTAGAATAATTAAAGTACATTTCCAATGAAAAGAGCCATCCAAATTTCAACTTGGATATATAGGAGTCCAATTGGTAGCCAAAAGAAATTTCAGGAACAGAGAGGAGCCTAAACAGAAACATTGCAGAGGAAAAATATTTTGAGATATTAACTAAGGTTTGCCTCTGGCAATCTATTTTCTTTTTAACTCTTTGCCCCCTTCCATATTCCTCCTCACATATTAGGGGAGAGATAGGATATCACAAAACATAAAGAAAAACCTTTGATTTTCAAAAACTAAAGATTTTAAATCTCAAAAGGCAAGGCTTTTACAGTGAAAGAAACTAAGCCCTGAACCATTCAAGGCATAAAGTTTATGCCATAAACAAGGAATAAAGGACCAGACCTCCTGACTCAGACTAAATAAAGATTCCACAGACAGAGAAAAAATGGGAGGTAACCCAGGAGGAAGCTGGGGCTTAGATGCTATTAGGTTCCTAAGGAGGACCCATCGTATTCCATCCTACCTTGACTTTGGAAGGTATAATTAAACCTTTGGGGTGAAGATACCCCAAACAAGATGGGACTATTCCAACCCAAGTATAAGGACAATAAGAGCCAGCCTTGATCAAGTACTTAATAAGACCAGACATTATTCTTACCAATTGTTGTCGTAACCGGATTATAAGGGATTTACTGTAATGGTTGCCACCATTTTAGGTAACAGACCTTGGTTACAGAGAGGTTTAAGTAAGGTATTCTAGGTCATTCAATTAGAAATAGCAGAGGTAGTATCTGAATCCTGATAGTCTGATTCTTAATAGTGCTCATAAGCATTGTGCTTTCAAATGAAGACACAAAATTACCTGATCTAGTTTCTAACACCAGCTAGGAGTACAGATCAACATGAAACCAAGTTCAGTCATAGAAAAAGAAAGAAAGCTGCATTTTTTTGAATGACTGAACTGTGAACATTATAATGATAATGACAGGCTTTACGTGAATGATCCCTTTTAATCCCTCCAATGGCTCTGTGAAAAAAAAACACCCCACATTATTATAAATTGAAATATGCTAAAGGGGAAGATCAGATATATTAACTTGTCCAGGGTAACATAGTTAGTTGGTGGCCCTGCAGTATTTGAGCTCATTCTGACTCCCAAATGCACGGTCTCAATGACTATGTCATCTATTTGTTCAGGAAATGGCAACTGTGGTGTCCATGAAAATGCACTGCCTACATCTCCTACAATGGGGAACAGAATTGACTGATGGCCCCAACTATTGTCCATCTAGGTCTACCACTCATTTATTCTAATGCCACACCTTCTTCCAGATGCTCCCAGGTGGGCCTCCTCCAATGTGGGTTGCTCAAGGACTCCCATTGGCCATACCAAATCTTTCTTGGAACTGTGCTACGGTCTGAGTTTCTTCCTACCTAATTCCCCTTCCTTGCCTCTCTCCTACCACAGCTGTGAAGTCTGTATTCTGGTCTGAAACTTTCCCTCACATTCTGCTGCTTCTTTACCCATTGAATCTCTTGCATGTCTAACCCTCTTTTGGCAAGTGCTTCTCTAGGGACCCCAAATAACACAAGTGGTACTGATAGTGGTTTGAGAAAACAAGTGGTAAGATAGGCATTTGGTTAGGGCTTAGGAACCACCCATGCTGAGTGGAAGGTGGGCCACAGAAAGTCCCTGGCACAAGGCCCAATTGCTAAAGACTTCAAGGGGGTGATAATGGCTCAGGCATTAGGAAGAAGGTGGAGTTGGCTGCTTACTGCTCAATTGTATTGTTATTGACAGCCGGAAGAATTCCTGTAGCCTACAATAAGCCCTTGTCTCCTAGAATGGAAAAACAGAGCCGCTAAATAGCAGACCAAATATCTGATAGAGTCACAGAGTTCCAGAGACCTTAATATACTCAGAAATGGAATACCTGTTACACTAAACTCAAGGCTCTGGTTGGGGAAAACCTGGGATCTTAAAATATGGGATAGGGACACACAAGATGTCCCTGAGGATGTTGGCTTTCCCCTGTTCCCTCAGAGCTTACAGAAGTAATTTAAATGTTCCCCCCTCCCCCCTCCGGCCTAGAATATGCGGCAGAGACCACTCTCCTGCAAAGCAGCAGGTGCTCCCTAAGGACCTATCCCCATCTGCTTTTCTGGCTCCCAGGACTGTGACTAAAGTTAAATGTCCAAATTACACAGCTGGGTGTTGATAAGGGAGGAAAAAGACTATAGCAGGATGCCCTTGTAAGATTTAGCTAGCATGTGCCAGCAAGGGCCAGGAAAGTAGCCCTGGGATTGCATTTAGAAAGTACTTAATCAAGAGGGTCAAAATGTAAGACTGGGTAAAAAATAATTCATTGATTTGGGGTAAGGGGGGAGAGAGGGGCACTTTCTTTAAGACTTAACTGTCTCCAGATTGTGCACGCTGACAAAGGCCCTCAGGGAAGGGGACGATCAGCTGCTTGCGTGGATCAGCCTAAGCAGATCCATTGTGGAACAGGGCTACAATTCACCGTTCATCCTACAGATGTGCAATCCTGCACGCTCTTTACCCAAGTGTTACACATCCATTGTTTTTTTTGAAGGTTCTCCCCACCTTCTTCTACTCCTTTTCATAGTAAAGTTCTGGTACCTCTAATCCTGTCATATTGTCTGCTTCTAGGTGGACCTATACTAACACAAAAAGTAAACACAGCTGGTTTTTATAGGCATAAAATTAGGAAATGAGGACAAAAACTAAGGTCTGGATCTAATCATGTGCCTTAAAAGCCAGATGAGAAATCATGTTTTCACTCCCAACTGAGGTGTTATAGTGAGAAAACTAATGAAGATTTATAGTAAGCATGTAGCATAAACAAAGGTTGCTATGCATAT
>NW_006383014.1:3682262-3689861 GCF_000327345.1 Myotis davidii | reverse complement strand
ATCCAACATTTGAAAATTATTTAATTTTTTTTTAAACTTGAGGTAACAATGCATACATCCTTAGTGTTAATGGGTGAGATAGTTGTATTCAAATGCTTAACTAAGCCAAGGGCAAATAATAGGTCGGTAAGTTCCTTTTTTATTTCTCCTGGAAGCAGTCCCAGAAACCCGAAGCCCCAGTAGGAGGCTCTGTCATTCACCTTTAGCAGGGTTATGGTGAAATAAGAGATGGAACAAGGGTCTATGTAAGTTAAGAAATTGTCACCTGATTATATACTTGAAAAATGATTACATTTACAAACAAATGTATTTCATTTTCAAATGAATCAACACAAATTTGTTGATATCTGATTAAAAATCATTAGGTAGCCCTAGCTGGTTTGGCTCAGTGGATAGTGTATTGGCCTGCGGACTGAAGGGTCCCAGCTTCCATTCCAGTCAAGGGCACATGCCCAGGTTGCGGGCTTGATCCCCAGTGTGGGGTGTGCAGGAGGCAGCCTATCAATGATTCTCTCTCATCATTGATGTTTCTCTCTCTCTCTCTCTCTCTCCCTCATTCTTCCTCTCTGAAATCAATAAAGAATATTAATAAAATCATTAGATAATAGTTAAGAAAGAACAATTGGTCACTAGGTGAAAGAGCTTTTATGGGGCCGAGGCAGGGTAGGAGGGTGACCACAACAGAGTTCACTTATTTCAAAGTTGTTAAAGTTTGTTTTATTTTTGTTTTCCCAGTATTTTTGATTTCTTGAAATATTTTATTTCTTACAAAATAGAAAATAATGCATAAGAATATTAATCATTCCTTTAAAAAATCAAAATGAACTAAAATAAATGTCATGCTGATACAGAAAACATCTAATATAAATGAGGCTTATTAAAATGTATATTTGTTTGGAGTCTACTTTAGTTGTATACTTTTTTCAGTGGGAGCTCTAGAGGAATATGACATTTTATATCATTACCTAAGTTTGTGAGCTCTTTGTGACATTTATTCTAATAGGGTAATTAAGAAATCTCTGTGAAATGCATGTTTAAATTGGTGGCTAAAAACTGTATTTTGAGATTTTGTGATCTTGTCTTAATTCTCTGAAACAAATCTTCTTATATATACTAGGAAACCTGTAGCCAATCTTCTTCACCATCAACATTTGTACACATTTCTGTGAAGCAGTGGAGCAACAATAAGGAATAGAATTTTGCTGGAAAGTCTGTCAAACTCATTGTAAGCGTCTTCTCTATCCCAGAAGTGGTGCTGTGCTCATGTAGACCCAATCAGAGACATGATGGCCCTGTGTGTGCTGCGCATCGTGTGTGTGTTTATGCATAAACATGACTAATTAATAAAAATGGATCTTTCAAGTTAAACAGAGTTATCACATAATTATACGGAAATTAATTATCCTATTAGAATTCCAGTGAAGAACTCAGTTTCTCTTTTTTCTCTCTCCTGCTGCTTCCTTGCGCATTAACCCTTTAATAAAACATAACATCATAACATTTTATTAAGTATTTTTTCCATAAGGAATGTATGCATTTCTTATGTGTTAGTGGAAGTTACATATAATAGGTAAATAAATCAGTTTTGACTTAAATTAATAATGACTGTTGAGCCCTGGCCAATGTAGCTTAATGGTTACACATTGGCCTGAGGACCAAAGGGCATGTACTTGGGTTGCAGATTTGTTCCCCTGCCCAGGTCCTGGTGTGTACGGGAGGCAATCAATCGATGTGTCTCTCTCACATCAATGTTTCTCTCTTTCCCCCTTCCGCCCTCCCTTTCACTCTCTCTGAAATCTCAATGGAAAAAAATATCCTCTGGTGAACAAAACAAAAACAAACAAAAATGACTGTTGAGCCCTGGCCAGTGTGCTCAGTTGGTTGAGCATTGTCCTCTGCACCCAAAGGTTGCCAGTTCAATTCCTCATCCAGAGTCAGGGCAGCAATCTCTCTCTCTCTCTCTGTCTCTCTCTCTGTCTCTCTCTCTCTCTCTCTCTCTCTCTCTCTCTATATATATATATATATATATATATACATACACATATATATACACACATACACAAATATATATATATACACATACATAT
Source organism: Myotis davidii (assembly GCF_000327345.1). Lineage (NCBI taxonomy): Eukaryota > Metazoa > Chordata > Mammalia > Chiroptera > Vespertilionidae > Myotis > Myotis davidii. Next base: position 3,687,774 of record NW_006383014.1, on the reverse strand, counting down.
ATATGTTAAAAATATATATATGTTAACATATATATGTTAAAAAATTACTGTTTATCCTTTTCATAGTATTTGTCATCATTTCCCCATCCTACTTCCTTCTTCCTTTCTCCCCTTTTTCCTTATTCCCTTTTCCTTAAGGCCTTCCTTGATTCTTTGCCTTCCTCAAATTCATTTTTTTCTTGCCCAATACCAATATCCCTTTTGTTTCTGATAATCATACCCTGATTTTTCCCTGGAGAACTACTTTTCTTTCATTCTCAGTAAATGTGATTGGGAGAAGCTTATTTCCACCCAGAATGTAAGATTAACCGAAACTTTCCTCTTTATAGTGACTGCCTAAGTATTGGGCATATAACCTAATTTTGGATGATTGAATCCATGAAGAATTAATTGTGGAATTCTTGCTGGACTCATGAGGTAAAAAATTGTCCCCTATAGAATTCCTAGCAATGGGAAATAAATGTTTACAGGTGCTAGATAAGGCCCCAGATAAAGCCAACAGAAACTACCATAGCGATAGAATAAGAGAAAATCGTGTAATCATTGCTTTACTTTTTCCTCAGGACTTTTCAATGATCTGAGATAAATTTCTCTTTTATTGTTTAAGCCATTGTGCATAGTTTTATTTTCTACCTTTTTTTTAGGACTAAATGACTAACTATGAAATAAAAGATTCTGAACAGTGCCATCCATTCTCATAGAAATCAGGACTTCATTTACTCTTTTAGGAAGCAGGAAGGCTAATTATATGAAATCAAGTGATCTTATTTGATGGTTCCAACATAACAGCTCAAGAAAAGAGTGAGGAAGTTAGGAATAAGGTTATGAATACATCAGAATAAGAATAAGGATACATTAGTTTTTTAATGGTACTTTATGTTTATTTTTTTTATCCTTTCCCTATACAACTCTGCTGTGAATTGTAATTTAACTATGAGGATAAAGTAAGGAGTCACACACTTCCTTTTTAAATGTTCTAGGACTTCTAGTGAAATGCTCTTTTCACATTATAACCCATCATTTAAAATCCTATGTACTCACTACTGAATAAACTGCTAACTTAGGCTAATCTAGAAGTAATTTGTTTAGTACTTCTCTTTTGAAATGTAAGCAGATGAGACAGTTGCCTATAAGTATCAAAATGATCAAAAAGAGTTATTCAGGAATGCTCCAATGATACTGAAAAGCTTCATTGTCTGAAAGTTCACAAAATAAGACATATTAACTTCATGTCAGGAATAAAATATTTCAATTACAAATGATATTTTAGAGCTTACTATTGGTGGCAGTTGTAGGGACAATTTAAGAATTCTAATTAAAGCTATGTGAAGCAAATAAAACCTATACCAGATTCTTCCATCTCATGCAGTTTCTACCTATTAAAGACAGAAAAGGATCAAAAATCATTTTTAATCTAAACCAAGAACAGGTTTATTTACCTATTGCATGCAACTTCCACTAATAACATAAGGGATGCACACATAGATTGTGCAATGCAGGATCCAAATGTACAACACTGGCAGTGTGTGTGATAATTACTGACAAGAATTAATCAGCATTCCTCATGTCATACACAATGCAGTTAGATTAGAAACAGCAAATCTGTTCAAGTAATGCAAACAAGTCGCATAAGAGGCTAAATAAGTAAAAGTATATCATCAGCCATGACTCAAATTACATCTTTAAATTGTGTGCCAGCTTCCTTTAAATTAGCCATGTAGAACTTGTTCTCAGACAGACTTTATAAATTGGAAAGTACTACATCTTCTCAGATTCACAATTTTTTTCTGGTATGGGAATACATGTAATAAGGAAGCATGTAAATTAACTCTTACGTGATGCAACAGGTACAGTGCTGTGGATACTTATGTGATGGTGGAATCTGTTGATAAACTTCAGAAGTTCTACAGCCATCCAAGGTGACAATGTTGACCAAGCTCCCAAAGAATATTGTAGCTTTATTGCTAAATTCTTTCCAACCCAGTTTCTTTCAGCCTTGACATTTCCTAAGATTCTCACCATTTTCTACCAAACTCTAAAATCAATCAGCTCTGTTATGTTTGTATTTTTTTTTGTTCTGAATATATTGAGGGTCCTTGGGATTTTAATGGACTGGAATAATTAACATTCAGTTCTTTCAGTTTTGTAGCTACTCCTTGTCTAGTCCTCAGCACACTGGTGAAGACTCAGTGGTGAACTTATGGTCTGTAGAGATTTCTGTCAAATGGTAGGCTTGAAACTGAAATGTTGGTATAAAGAAATTCTGGGACAAAATTATTTCTTTCCCATACAAAATATAAAGAAACACTTCTAAACGTGCTCCTTGTAATCCACTTAGGCTATTAATGAAAATGTGTATGACTACTCTATAAAGAACCAAGGGTAAAGGAACAGAAAGTATTAAGAGGTTTGCACTATAATATCTTCATAATCATGAGCCAACATTTTCCTTTGTGAGCGAAAGTGTGGGGAAATCTGAAATCTCACAATTTGTTTCTGTGACTGAGTCAACTAAACTTAATCCCAATTTGTAGTTTTGACATCTATTCACTTTCTGCTCAAACATTTTAGTCCCTGGAGATGTTAAATAAGAGAAAATGGTTTCATCTTCTTTAATAGAATTGCCAACAAAATATATATGAACAGAAGAATGAAATATGTTATACTAAATACAGTATAATTATGCTTAAATTTTAATGCAATAATTCTGATCAGAATTAAACTTCTAATTTGATGTATTTATATTTGTGTTAGCAGAAAAGATTGTTATATGTAACTATTAGAATATTTTTGAATAAACTTACAAGCTTTCGTGTGCAATGGAGATGGGATAAATTGAGAGGGAGGAATAGTCACCTGTGTTTGAAGAGTAAGGATTGGGATAACTAAAGGCCAAAAGATTATCGCCGAGACCAGTTTGGCTCAGTGGATAGAGCGTCGGCCTGCGGACTGAAAGATCCCAGGTTCGATTCTGGTCAAGGGCATGTACCTGGGTTGCGGGCACATCCTCAGTAGGAGATGTGCAAGAGGCAGCTGATCGATATTTCTCTCTCATCGATGTTTCTAACTCTCTATTACTCTCCCTTCCTCTATGTAAAAAATCAATAAAATATATTTTTTTTAAAAAAAAGATTATGGGCCATTGGGAAGAAAGGGAAATAGAAGAATTTACCTGCAGAATTTTTCCTGGGTTTTCATTTCTTCTATATTGTGGTCAGTGTGGGAGGTGGACAGTAATCAAATCATGATTAGATTGAAGGTAAAAGTACAACTGCTATAGGTGACTCCCAAATCTGTCCTTGCCTTTTCTCTCCCTATCTATCCACACTCACTCTTTTGATAATCTCATCCAGGCTCATTATTTTTTAAATATCATCTATATCCCCAGGTTAAAAGTCTACTTTGAATTCTTGAGTCTGCAGGCCGACACTCTATCCACTGAGCCAAACCGGTTAGGGCTGCTTGTCATCTTTACTTGAAGATTTGAGAAGAAGCTTAAATTTGATATGTTCAGTCTTTTCCATTATTAATTGGCAACTTTACTTTCCACTTATTCACATTAAAAACACTGGAGATTCCTGCCTGTCTACAAATTCTATTTCCTTTGTTTTAAACTACATGTTGAATTTAATCTCTTCTTACAACCTTTCACTGCTACCACTCTGGTTCCACCATCTTTTTTTCACTTGGATCATGGCAATGGCCTCCTGAAACTGGTCCCCCTTCCTCCATTCTTGACCTTCAATAGTCTATTCTCCACATAGTAGCCAAAGCAGTCTTTTTGTAATATATATTGGTTCATGTCTCCCTCTAATTGAACCCTACAAAGACTTTCTTTCTCACTTTGAGTAAAAGTCAAAGTCCTTAACAGGACACTACATAATCTTGTCTCTCTTACTTCTTTAACTGTTTCCTACTATTCTCTCTTACCAGTTGCACTGCAGACATAATGGGCTTCATGCTGGTCCTTACAAATTCCAGGCTCATTCTTGTCTCAAAGTCCTTGTACTTGCTATTCCCTTTGACTAGTAGGCTGTTTCCAAGATATCCATATGGCTTACTTACTTCCTTGCCTCCTTGGGGTCTTACTTCAATTGTTACCGTCTCAGTTAGGCTTTCCCTAAACTACCCATTTAAAATTCCAATTCTCTTCATCATCCTGTCACCCCATTAGTATTCCTAATCTTCTTTTTCCTCCTTATCTATAGTAATAAAAGGGTAATATGCTAATTAGACCAGATAGACGCCTTCCAGAGTCTTCAGGACGTCCTTCCAGACAAAGCCACGGCAACTGCGAGGGCTGAGGACAGGTGGCTGCAGCAGCCAGCAATGACAGCAGCAGCAGCCTTCTGTTGATTGGCCCGGTCACCTCCCACAAAGGGAGGAGTGGGCCTAAGCCATCAGTAGGACATCCCCTGAAGGATCCCAAACTGTGAGAGGGGCAGGCCAGGCTAAAGGACCCCCCCAGTGCATGAATGTTTTTGCACCAGGCCTCTAGTATTAGCATAATAGCATATATTACCATGTGATGTTTGTATGTCTTTCTTTACTTGCTTCTGAACTCTTTCCACTAGAACACAAAAAACTCTATGGAGGCAGAGATTTGTGTCTTACTTGTATATGAATATACTAGAGGCCCAGTGCACAAAATTCTTGCACAGGGGGAGGGGGTCCCTCAACTTAGCCTGCATCCTTTCCAATCCAGGACTCCTCGGGGGATGGCTGACTGCCTCTCGCAATCTGGGACCACTGGCTCCTAACTGCTTGCTTGCCTGCCTGATCGCCCCTAACCACCTCTGCCTGCCTTCCTGATTAGCCCCTAACTGTTCCCATACCAGCCCGATCACTCCTAACTGCTCCTCTGCTGGTATGATTGCCCTTAACTGCCTCTGCCTCACCCCACACCTGGGACCCAGGATTTCCTCCTCTGGCCAAAGGCACACGGGACCCAGATCAGCTTCACCAGGGCTGGCTGCAGCCCCAGAGGACCTCGGCTTCACCCAGGCTGCAGCCACAGGTGCTGGTGCCTGGGACTGCGGGGCAGGTAGTTTGTCCTTCTCCCAGGCCACAGGTGCAGACACAGGTGTAGATGCAGCCACTGTCACCTGGGACCATGGGGACCATGGAGCATGCGGATTTTCCCTCTCCCAGGTTGCAGGCACAGGCACAGCTGCTGGTGCCCAGGACCACAGGGTGGGTAGCTTATCCATCTTCCAAGGTGCAGGCGCAGCTGCTGTTGCCCGGGACTGTGGAGCGAGTGGCTTGTCCCTCTCCTAGGCTGCAGCCTGACTGGTCCCCATTCCTCTCTTGTGAGCTCATTTGTGCCTGGCTGGTCCCCTTATTCTCTCATGAGCTCATTTGTGCCTGGCTGGTCCCCATTCCTCTCTCCCCAGTGTTGAGTGTCTGAGCCATTATGGCATGACAGAGTGAGGGCCTGACGACCATTTGCATATTAACTCTTTATTATATAGGATTCTAGTTGCCTAGATTGGTGAAGAGCACATAAAAATTG
>NW_006383014.1:3668219-3681389 GCF_000327345.1 Myotis davidii | reverse complement strand
TAGTCCTCCGTCACTGAAGCAAGCAAGCCTCCCTGTTCGGATCAGCTGCCTGGCTGCCTGCCGCCATCTTGGCTGCCAGTTAATTTGCATATCTCGCTGATTAGCCAATGAAAAGGGTATCGGTCGTACGCCAATTACCATTTTTGTCTTTTATTAGATAGGATATTGAATTAATTCATTAGTAATTGTTATGAAGAGCTATAAGTTACTTTGAGAGCCTATAATAGGTGAATTTGACATAGTCACAAAATTTAGGGAATTTTTCCTTTTAAAAAATGAAGTGTTAAATTTCGAACAATGAGTAGCCATTACCCAGGAGGAGAGATAAGACAATAAAATTCTAGGTATTAAAAACAACATAAACAAACTTTCCTGAGGTGCGAGGGAAAACTCATTTTACAAGTGTAAGGATTGGAAGAAAGTCTAAGTGGTTGGAGTGCCAAGAGGAAGGAATTACATCTCTTGCCACTCCTCCACTATTTTTATTTATTTGTGTATTTAATTTGACCACTTGAGTTCCATCATGATGGTAAATGTGTCAGGGACCATGTTTTATTCAACTTGATATCCCCAGTGTCTGAAATATTGAAGATACACAATACCACTAGTTGAATAAATAAGAAATTAAATCAATTTCTGGTTTGCCAACACACAAAAATATTCACACTGATGCTCTGTAGACATCATGAAATTGGGTGTTTGGGGGATAAAGGCCTATTCCATAATGGTTAAAGTGTATTGCCATCTATTAGTGGTTGGATGTGTACTTGAAGTTCAAATATATATACATATAAATAGACAGCTCAGTAGTATACAAATATACCCAAAATGTTCAAATTACATGAAGATAAAGAATGCATTTGGGGAGCAAACAGTACTTATAATTTTCAACACAGTTGCTTCAATGTCTGAAAGTAGGGCATAGAGAACACATTAAAGAGCTAATAAAAAGCCCAAAAGATTTCATGAAGCTTTTCCAAATTCTGTTATTCTCAGAGAGTAAGTATTATAAGATGCTGAGTCATCAAATTCAACTGCAACTGTACAACAGTGACATAATCTTTTCTCCAGAAGATGTTTAATAGCACACGGTTCTTTTGCTACTGTGGGACATGACTTCAACTCTGTTGACTAGGAAAAAGCACGCAAGTACACAGATTGAACTATCTCCACCCCACACATAGTAATTCAATATTCACAGATAAAATTATATTTGTAAATAAAGTTATAACTAAATTTACAAGGTAATTTATGAAATGGTGAGAAAAGTTCCTGAAGAATACAATGAATAAGAATTTCCAGCTCCATATGTTTTATGATAATTCAAAGATTAAATAGTGCCATTTAAATATTATTTTTAACACCCCTTCAGTTTTTTTGAAGCCATATAATTTTAATTAGAAGATATTTTTTCAGAAAAATAATAATCAGATCATAATGCAAACCGAGCAGTCTTCTAGCATCTTACTATTAAAGAAGTTATGTAATTCAGTCTTTTGTTAGAAATGCTTTGTATGTGTCCATTGGTTAGGGGGTGAGGACATGAGTGGGGGGCGGGGACAATGGGGCAATAAGGACACACAGTAAAAAAGGAATTCTTACCATTTGCAACAGCATGGATGGAACTGGAGAACATTATGCTAAGTGAAATAAGCCAGTCAGAGTAAGATAAATATCACATGATCTCACTTACTTATGGAATATAATGAACAACATAAACTGATGAACAAAAACAGATCCAGAGACAGAGAAGCATTGATCAGACCATCAAACCGCAGAGGGAAGGTAGGGGACGTTGGGGGGGAAGAGGGAGAGATCAACCAAAGGGCTGTGATGCATGCATATAAGCCTAACCAATGGACACAGACACCAAGAGGCTGAGGGCATGAGTGGGGGAGTGGGGGGCGGGGACAATGGGGCAATAAGGACACATATGTAATACCTTAATCAATAAAGCAAAAAAATTTAAATGCTTTGCATGTAGTTTATATATAATAAAAGCAGCTTTTAAAAATACTATTTTGAAAAAGAGATCTGTGCTTCCAATTTGTGAAATGACACCACTGCTAACCAAAATGATTTTTGTCATAAATAACATGTTGTAAACAAAGCGCAGACTTAGACTAAAAAATAATTTGGTTGATATTTCATTTTATATAAATACACTGAAAATAAGAAATATTGATTTAAGTATTGGCCAAAAAATCTGAGTTGCAAAGGACACAAAGATAGATCTTAAGCCAAGATATTAGAATAAAGGATTAGAAACTAAATTTCCAAATAAGCAAAAATCTCCCATATTGCTATGCTACATTTTTAGTGTAGGCAATTAAAATCTTAAATTTGTGTGCATTATGTTTACCTAAAATCACATTTTCTCTCTATTAGAAAAGACAAAGAGTGGAAATGAGATGGAGAATAGCTTCTGCATAAAACATGCAAACAAAACCAGCTTCAACCAATGAACACCTTGACAAAATATATGATGCTGCAGAAAACCATACAGAATTATCTGGCTCAATGTCTAAATAAGTTATAGAACTGCCCTTTCCCTTTTTGGTTAATTTAATGTATTCTGAAGAATTACATATGAGCCTCCAACTATTTATATCCTTGAAATTCTCAGGTAAGAAAGCATTATGTATGAAAATCCAGTTTCATATTATTGCAATATTGTTGTTTACACCAAGATATAATAAAAAGCATAGTGACTCACCTGAAAAAATGCTGAGAATCCAGGGTCTTTCATAATTCAAGTTACCTAATTCTTCTTTATCACCCTATGTAACCTATGTAATCCAACTCTATGGCCATGGCCAAGGTATTTCATACTTGTGATATTATACTAATAGGACACATCTTGAAATTCATAAATTTACAAAAATCTTCTAATGTGGTATTTTCTGTGGACATAAACTCTGAATTGTTTGAAGTCCCATGTTTGCAACAATATTAAAGATTTCCAAGATATAAAAAGGAATCCTACATTTCTTCTGGTTAGAGGAGAAATTGAAGAAAAAGAAAAGATTTTTGTTCTGAGAAGCAGTGAAATAAGGGCTAAGCACATTCACCACCAAATAAGCAGCGTTGGTGGACACAATATTCCATAGTAAAAAAGCTAGCAATAGCAATGTAACCTTAGAGAATTGCTGGGAGTGGCTGAAGAATTCCAGCGTTGCACATTTCTGCTTCCAGGTAATATGAACAGGATTTTTCATTCACAAGAAATTCATGGGTTGCTTTCTCCTGGCATATGATGGAGAAGAAGGGGAAAAAGTTTGGATATATTTATTTCTTACTTCGATGGTCTATTAAAGCTTTCAACAAAAATATATCCTTTGGAAATGTGAAAACAATCATGTTCTTCTTTTTTCCCCACCTTTAAGTGTATGAGACAGGCAAAATATATGAGGAAAAACAGAATGAACAAACTGGCATAGTTTATGAAAGATTTATATACAGTATTCATTTTACTAACATAAGGGCAAACGTAGAATCATAAGCTTTTTTATCATAAACAAAATTAGATTTTCAGGATCATATGCTCATTACTGAAAAATCCCACAAATAAAAATTTGTTCATGGAAAAATAGAGATACTTTGAATACTAAAGTCCTTTATTCAACAACACATAAATTTCACAAAAAACAACTTTACTGGGCAAATTGAATGTGTTTTTTAAAGTTTTTTTTTTACAGTTTTGTACATGCCCTATAAGTAATTTTCTTTAATAAATACACTGTTTTCCAAAACTGCTTTTTTTATAATTGCACAAGCATACATACACCTTACACAAATATCTGTTAGAAAATTTAATAGATAACTGCACAGTTCAGAATAGGAGAGCACTGTGAAATGAGTACATTTTGTGGTCCATTCCTGAAACTTCTCTGACTTCCTTGCAATTGTGAAAATTGAACCCCTTCTAACATAGTAGCTGTCTTCCATTCACCAGGAATACAGATCTCAGTGTGAAACTGCCAAATTTAATAAAAACAAAATCTGAAACATTTAGCTATTACATGAGAACCAACTGTTTGATATCCCTGTGATCAAAGACCCACTACGGTTTTTGCTGAACATATTTGACCCTAAATGGTGTGTTCATTTAACGGCTTTCCTTTTTTCATTATTTGATTACAGATACTATCAGCTTAAACACTTTCTATGCTTTAGGATTAATTGTACAATTTACATGTCAGGGGTTCTGAATAAAAGGAAGGGAATATCCTTTTCTTTTAGTGATTAGTTAATATTAATTCCTAGTCAGCCCACCATCTCTTGCTCCTTATAAATGTTTAGAAGAAGGAAGTTGTGTATTTGGAATTAAGCAACCAGGAGATGTCTTTATACACTCTTACAATGGAGGAAGACATTTTTTTCTCCCAAGCATGGATACATTTCTACTTTTACATATGCCTCCCCTTGTACACAGACAGATAGAATTCATCACAAAGCCGTTTTAGTCTGAAGGCCTGTAAAAAAAGGTTTACATTATGATGTTCTTGTGATGTTAGGGTGCTAAGTGACAACTGACAAGGAAATTGACACCCAGAGATTTCCCATGCTCCCCCCAAAATGCTAACAGAATATAGCATTTCCTCATCTACACCGAGACGAAGCAAGACTTCTGTGTATGTAGACCGCTCTTACAAACTATTTTATTTGACTTAGCTGATAGGAAATTTTTAAGGTATATTGATAGTCCACCCGATCTATATTCCATTTTTATATTTTAAATATTCTTGGTGCTGAATATAAAACATACAGTGAGGAATTTTAAAAGTTGCATTTCATTGGTATTTTAAAAATCATGAAAATGTAAACCTTTAAATCATTCCCTTAGGGTTATAATGATACGCTTTACAGCTCTTGGTATATAGACTTAGAGAAAGGAATTAGAGTGAGGCCGGAAGAGTAATATCCTTCTTCAACATCATCAACGAGAACTTTATATGCACTCTACATTATATAAATAGAGTTTTAGCAAAACCAAAGAAATGGGTAAGTGTAAAAGAACAATGTCAAGAATAAGAACATATAAGAGAATTAAAGAAAAGCTATACATTTCCATTTTAATAATCAACAGATTTTCTTTCATTAAAAATTGAATTGACATGTAAAACACCACATTTTACAATATACAGATTCATAAGTTCTTTAAGAAAACGAACAAACAAAAACACATCAAGACATGCAACACTAGCATGTATTTTAGACTCATGGTACATTGCTATGAGATCTTTATATGTTACTGTATGCCTAATGCAGTCTGAAGGGAAAGAAGTTTGCTTCACTGCTGTAATAACAATCATCGTTTTCCAAAAAGCAAGGCAAGCTTCCCATTCAAGTGTGAAAGTTAGTTTTCACTTACTTGTAAAAATTATCAAATTGATTTTAAAAATAAGTAAAATAAAAAAAAACTAGAAATAATTCATATAGCTCTCTTCTCCCACAGCTGGAATAGAAATTCTATCTAGAAATCCTCAAAGGAATATATAGCAATTGTAAAGTGATCTCAAAACTAACATACAGCATGTTTTAGTTTGTGATTATTTAATTCTCTTCTCTAAACATGGATAGGTGTAACAGATAATGAATTTTCCTCAAAAAGGCTTTTGGACCATAATTGTGGACCTTGCATTCATATTCCAGGCAAGTTAAAGCACACTTTAACATTGGCATTTGTCAGCACCTTATCCATCCCTCCCTCCAGAATTCTTATGGTGAATGCTCCTTCCATGTTTTTTTAAAAATCTCCTCTGTTCTATTACTTCCAATTCAAAGCTAGAACTAGCCTTTTAAAATTATTCATCTGCTAGGCTTTCTAAAGTTTTGCAGTCTTTTTCATCACACTTTCTCTTCCCAAGTTATTTTTCTTCACATGATACATTTTGCTAACATTTTTCAAAAGGCTAATGGATGAGTAGGCTGAAATAAGTGGATAAAAAAACAAAAAATGACAGTAACATGGCAACTTTGATTCTCTATGTGTTTTTGCTAAACTCTATTTTATTGTTGAAGTTGAACAATCTCTGACGAAAGAAAGAAAGAGAAGGAAAGAGAGAAAGAAAGAAAGAAAGAAAGAAAGAAAGAAAGAAAGAGAGAAAGAAAGAAAGAAAGAAAGAAAGGAAGGAAGGAAGGAAGGAAGGAAGGAAGGAAGGAAGGAAGGAAGGAAGGAAGGAAGGAAGGAAGGAAGGAACTTCTTAGGTATCATGTCATCACAAATAATAATTGTCCTACTGGGACAGCCTTAGGATCCCCAACTGCCATAAGCAAACCAAATTCTACATGAAAAGGTAGCCTGGGCCTATGAAACATACTCCTTTGTGTTTAGGGGTTGTTTACATTTATGGAATTCTCTGGAACCACAGCATCCTTGATGACAAGAATGGGAATGGGAGCAATGGAACATTCCACTGAGGGCCTAGGGGAAGGCCACTGGTCCAAATAGGAGGCTACGAGAAAGGAAGATAACAAAAGATTTTTAAAAACCTCACTTTTATGAATGTGTTTAATTCTTTTTACTTAAAAATATACCTAGCCATGTCTCAAGGCAGAAGCTTTGATATGTTCAAAATGTAAAACAAAACTACCCATTTAATATCATACATGGAGTTAAAACATGTGGATACATTTTATTAAGTGTTTATTTTTCCTACCAAAAAAGTAAAATAAAAATAAGGCAAAAAATAAACAAACAAAAAATACAGCCCCTGCTGCGCTAGTAAAAAACTCAGTCATGGATTTCTCCCCCTACGATATGATACTTTATTCTGTATCCTAGAAAACACTGTTTTAAAAAAATTTATACAACTGATTCTGCATGTTCCAACTACTCAGAGTACTCTGCCTTACAGTGCAACCCAAGACAAGTCAACTACACTAAGTATTTGGGAGGTATACCCTTCTGTACAGCTCATTTGTAAGCAATGCAAGTGCATAACCACTACTCTAATATAGTGCTCAAAAGATTAATTGAAACTTTCATCACATCTTCCCTCCTATAACAATACAACTGCAGGTAATTGCCGGATGCATCATAATCTTTTCTTCTTGTGAAACTTGGCATCGAGTCTCTACTGAAAGATGCATGGCAAAACATGCCACCGCTGTTGCTGCTTCTAGAAACAACTGGCAAAAAATATTTAAAGCTAAAATTTATTGCTCCAGATTTAACTCGCAGAACCATACTGTTGTGTACAAACTGTTAATCTCCATAGATGCTCAGACGTGATTGTCTCCTTGTGTCTAGACACACAAAATACAAGCTGCTATCTGTACAGTTTACAGTACTGAAACACATATATTTGAAAATGAAGTATAGATATGTACTTTGCAAAGATACATGATTTTACAGCAGGGGTTTACCCAAACTTATTTTTTTACAGCCACTTTCAAAATAGACAACAACTTCACTAGTATAGCTAAATTACATCAAAGAATCAGTGTATCCAAAGTAAATAGACTGGCCAATTCCCCAAGCTCCCAGATTATTTTGATATGTCTTTTTTTCTTTTCTTTTCCTCTTTTTTTTTTGAAGAAACCCCTATACATAAAATGAAAATAATATCTGGATATTTTCTTCAGTGGTGGACTAAGCAGTTCCTTAAAACAAGACATTAGTTTGCCCTTCACTTCCAAATGCCTTGAAAATAAGATAGACTACTGCTTTAAAAGAACCATCGGAATGCTTCGGCGCTGGGAACAGGTGTTCTCTATAAAAAAAGAGCAAGAAGACAAGTTAAGCTTACTTTCTATGCCAATATAAAATTAGAATTTTCTCCTTTATTCTTCAGCAATAGCTTTAGTCAGTAAGGTACAACATAATGACTTGTATATTTCAACATTTAATAAAAAATGGATGGTCAATCTTAGAACACTACAAAAATTAGAATATTGAATTTAATGCTAACTTACTAAATATAATGATTAAAACTCATTGGTCTAAAAATAGAGGAAACACAGTGTAGAACAGGGATAGCTATTAGAATGAATGGGATGGTTCATGCCATTAATAGTAGGAGGACCAGCTAGCAAGTGTCCTTAAAATCTGTACCTGCCACATACACATGCACCCTCTGTAAGACCAATGTTTAGAACTCAGTGAAGTAATTTATTTTTTGTTCTGGAGGACTTCTTTTATGATAAGACCACAGTAAACATTACATAAATATTACTTCTATCACTTAACAACTATTAATGCTAAATATTCCTACGGATAATCTAATCAGAACTAGACTGACAAAATATATCACTATTTTAAAGTAAGTCTGCATATTCAATAAATTAATATCATCTATATGAAACAAACTTATACTAACCAATGATTCCCAATGGACCATAACTACCCTTTTGTACCATAAAAATACTACCATATTCCAAAGGAATAATAAACTAATACCAAAAGTTTGAGCAACTGTTTCAACAAAAAGCTAATAGTTACAATGGTGTTTTTTTATTCAATCGTAGTTAAACTGTTGAATTTTCCTCTATATATTAACATTATAGCAATCCATCATGCCACACTCTTTTTTATAAAACAGAATCCCATAGGTACATATTGAAGGTACATAAGAAACAAGTTAAGAGTAAATTTTCTCATAAGGGCAAATGAGAGTTAATTTTATTCCTTGTTAAACTAGTCCAACCAGCCTGTGTAGACTATAAGATGTCTGCTGAGGACAAATAAGTAAATTAATTGTATGTTGACTCTTACAAAAATATTGAGTTAGTATAAAAGAACATGTACACACACACATACACACACACACACCTTATAGAGTGTTAACATACAGTGTTAATAATATTTGAATTTCGTATTTCAGAAAATACATAAGAAGTCCTACCACAAATACTTTTTGATAACTGGTTAGCTTTTATTTACTTTCTCACACATGCCTTATTCGATTGATGCAGTCCTGTAGTAATGTCATCTAAAAATAAAATTAATAATTGATCAAGATGTTAATTGAAATTTAAATATATAAAATAATCATTTTGGAAAGTAAAACTGTTTTCACTACCTGTACTTAAAATATTTTTTTATAAACTGTCCTCATAGCCAACACAATAAAGTTCAACATGAATGTGGTAAGAAAGCCCTATTTGTTGCTTGGTTTTTGAGAAAAAAACCTGTTTATTGCTTTCTACGCTTAACTTTTGAATGATAAATGTAATAATGATAAATGCTCCTACATGCACTTAATCATTATTAAAGTAACTATGAATAAGAAACAATATATTCATTCTAATATTTATGCTTCACACACACACACACACACACACACACACACACATACGCAGTAAATGCAAACTTAGTTTATAACAGATGCTAACTTGCTGCCTCATGCCAACTAAGAATAAATTTTATTTATGTATGCATACTTATATAAATGTAGTCATTTTTAACAAGTTAGATCCAAGCATATTCATGCAATTACAGATTCACATATGAAAAATAAAACATGTGCACTTATATTCACATATATTCACATTTACATGTATAGTATATGACATAGAGATGCCAAATTTACTCTCAGATGCCAACTGGAAACAAGATTGTAAATATATGCTTATATAATTTTGTATCTTGATAAACATATGTTTATGAAGATAAACAAAAAAATACATGGAATACATTTTTTAATGAGATGAACTCCTTATGTCTTAGATATTTTAAACTTTCTTTTCCAGCTCTTTGCTCTGCCTGTGACCCTTTCCACTACTCACTGTTATTTATAATATTTTTAAAAAGACAGCTCTATGAAATGCCACTTGGGCTGAAAGGTCAATGTTGTGAGAAAAAAGATAAGCACTTCTCAATGCTTGTTGGCACAAAAATTAGATAATGCAATGAGAGAAGCAGAGAGCTGGTTTTCTATACTAACAAGATCTGTCACAAAACAGCTCTGTGATGTGGGCATATTACTGTGCATACGTTGAAACCAGCATCTATCTCTACATAAGGACATGGACAAACCACTGCCCCAGGGAAAGAAAGAAGGTACGCAGGGAAACATCTCCTAAAAAAATATTTCTCTTATATTAATATCTTTGATTGAGGTCATAAAGCCTAAAAAATGATTAGGTGGGCACCATTTAGAACAAATTTTCAAGGCATTCACCAGAAACTTGAAGTGATATTTCTCTAACAGTTTTACTAATGAAAAGTAACAAAGCTCCTTAGTGTCCCATAGGCCACAAAACACAGGATGCAGAGCCAATCTCCTGCCCAAATTTTATTGGGCTCATTGGAAATTTATGTTAGGCCTGGACTAAGTTCTTTTCAGGATGGGTGAAGCAACACTGTAATATATTAGATTAACATCAGGCAACATCTTGGGTTAAATTACAGGTTTCTGATTGTACTAATTTGGGGATATATCTTCTCTAATTTTGTCAGCGGATGAGGTCGTCTTTATCAGAGGGTTTCCATTTTAAATGGGTGGGATCTCTGGGGACCAACGTGGGGGATTATGCACCCCGACCAGCTAGCTACCTTTGGGTTATATAAATTCAAGAGTCCCAGCAGGGGAATCACACTCTTGATGAGATTACAGTGACTTTCTGGATCTCAGTGATGCTTGCAGGAAATCGTTATCCTGAGTGACAGGAAAGCCAGATTCCCCAGGAAGAGAAGGGGGCGGGAGGTAAAGAATAGAATTGAGTTGATGGGCATTGTTCAAGGCAGCCTTCACTGCTCATGCAGGTGCAAACACTGACGAACAGCAGTCTTGCTCCCAGGAGGCCTGGGGAGCAGTCTGCAGCCCCCCCTTTCTCTTTCCGGTTCTGCTGTAAAGCATCGTGTTCCAGAGAATTCATCCCTATATGAGCCAGATATGAAATGACCTTCAAGTTTAAGTGAATGCCTTCTGTTTCCCTCCTAAATTACCTTAAAAAGCCAGCACATTTCTTTGAATAGAAGAAAGATATAATCCAAGTCCAAGCACATTTTACATTTACTTTTATATTTAAAAAAAAGAGAGAATACATATCCATGTCCCTGGAAGAAATGTAATTCGGCTTGATTTTCATCAAATCAGCAATGAAGAAATAATTAAATGACATAAAATAAATAAGATTCCCAAAAGCTGGCACTTTAAGGATTAAGCATGTTTCTTTTTTTATTGGTGTCTGCTAAGCAGTCACGGGGACTATGGTATCTTCTGGCTGATCAGGGCTTTACATTCTCTTGTTAAAAATATATCAAGCTTAATATAAACTTACCTCCTAAAAAGTGAATTTGGAGTATCTACAACTTTGTATATATGAACTATATTGGATTGACTATTCCTATCTAGATACAATATGTGAAATGTAGCAGTATTCTGGACACAATAAAATGCATTATTTTTAATAGAGCTAGACATGAGTTTTCAAAAAGCAGCTCAATGTTAAAATTTACTTCAGAATGCATGTTATAAATTGAGATAATAATTATGACATTAGCAAATTCTGTAACTAAAGTTAAATATATCTTTGTATTTACTCATACACTTCGAAATCCAAAAGTCTCAATGATTTGCCTATGCCTTCAGAATTCTACTGTGAAACAGGATGATTCTAATGCAGTGATTTCCACATGGAAGTCAGTATTTTAAAGTACCAATATTCTTACACTAATTAAAGAATAATTTCCTTCAATCCCACTTTTATTAATAAAAGAAATATGTCAATCAATAATTTTCTGATTCCCATATATAATGATGCTTATCTAACCAAAAGCAAAGACATCTGAAACTGTACTTAGCCAATGCAGCCTCTTGTAAACTATTTTGAAATATTGTTCTCACTATGAGAAGTTCCACTATAAGTTTTTAAACTCTTGGACATCCAAGGCCTTGGAATTGGAAACACCCGCTGCATTTGATTTGCCTCTTCATGCTAGAATTTGAAAATCTTAACGAACCACTGAATGTGGCAATAAAACGCATCTGAATCAATATGACAAAAGATAATAGTAAGTCCTATTGCTTGCTTTTAGATATTTGATTATATTTGCTTCAAACTTTTGGATTTTTTAGATGAACAAAAAGAAAAGAATCCCGGGTGGTGGGAAAAAAATCCTTTTTTTCATTATTTAATTCACAATGATGCTAAAATATCAAGTTATTTAGGTTAACCATTTTACTGACAAAATTTCAAAACCTACCTGGCTAAATGGAAAACTACATATATATATATAATGTGAATACACACATACATGCATATGAATACAAATCTTTGGATAATCAATTGGTCTAAAATGATACCTAGCAAATGTTAGAGATGCCCCAAAATGGTTTTAGCAGAAATATTTTCCCAGATCCTATTTATAAATAGCATATTTAAAAATCATAATCCAGCAATTATAACAGAATAATTAGCAAGTGCAGATAGAGCATAGGTAAGTATGAGAGACAATTTATGATAGATGATAAACTCACAGTGCAGTAATTTACTATTATATTCAAAAGCAACTTTATATTTTAATAATACCTTAATTTAAAAATATGTGGGTTGATGTATGTATACACTGTTTTCACTTTTAAAATTATATCTTACTTTCTCCTTCCTTTCTGCTGTACTATATATGAATATATATATATATTCATATATATGTATATATGAATATATATATTCAACTTTTCTCATAATTAAGATTCACTTCTCATATAAGCTGTATAAGACTGGTATACTCACAGCTTATTTTGGCCATTTTCCATATGTAAACTAAAAAACACCTATCAATATTACCAGTACTGTAATGGGAATGTTAGACCCTCTTTAAAAGGAGGAAAGCACCAAATAAGTAACTGGATAATTTTATGACCCAATTATAGGGGGCCTTAAATATGATTGATTTCCAAATTGACAGCTGTGACCAGGGTTCCTCTGATTCATGGTGGAAAACTGGAGATGGCTTTTTCATTAGCATCATTTCTCTGTGGGCTGTGGCTCCTGCTACTCCTCTTGCCTTGGGACTAAGAGGGCTCTTCCTCCCCACCCTTGAGGAACACTGCCACCCTGCCACGGCGATGGCATGACTTTAGACTGGGGTAGCAGGACTTTAGAAGGTGAGCCAGGCTAATTTTGATAAATGGAAAGATGAGTTTATACATTGCGTTGTTCAGGTACTAAGTCAAGTCAATGTGAGAGGAGAGCTGGTTAGGGAAACAACTGTCCAAA
>NW_006383014.1:3664697-3668177 GCF_000327345.1 Myotis davidii | reverse complement strand
GAAAATAACAGCTTAATTAACATCATGATTCATACTCATCAAGAAGTGACCGAAAGGCATTTACTTTTGGCCCTAGTATCAAACGTAACTACTTTATTTAGGCAAGTCTCTTGATTACTGCAAATATAATTATATTTCAATTAATTTTGGTAAAAACACTCCAAACCACATCATTCCAAGAAATAAGTACATTTACTGTATTATAAGTAGGTAGTTTAGTGATTAAAATGTTCTTGGACTTACAAAAACAAAAATATAATAGAATGGTACCTGCAAAAAAGGAATTTATTTCAATGACCCACAAATTAAAAAGGCGTTTCTGAAAAATTATTTAAAAAATTTTAACCTTATGTATCAGAGGGAGTGTGAAAGGAAATTAAAAGTAAAATTGAGATTTAAAGAGCAAAATTTAGGCTAATGAAATCCATACTATACTGTCAAGGGTGATTAAAAATATCTAAAGTTAATTTTATCTGTATCTGTTTATATGTCATTTATGAATATACATAAATATAGATGGTTATATTATAAATAAATCAGGCCCTAGCTGGTTTGACTCAGTGGATAGAGCCTGCGGACTGAGGGGTCCCATGTTTGATTCCAGTCAAGGGCACATGTCTGGGTTCTGGGCTCGACCCTTAGTGGGAATCATGGAGGAGGCAGCCGACCAATAATTCTCTCTCATTGTTGATGTTTCTATCTCTCTCTCCCTCTCCTTTCCTCTCTGAAATCACTAAAATGTATTAAATAAATAAATACATCTTAACACACGCGCACACACACACACACACTGCTGAGACACAAGTTAAATAAATATATCTCCTCTCAAAGTCTCCTTATTAATTCCTGTTTAATACAACAATACGTTTAGGTGAGATCAGTGAAAATCAGCTATTGAAAAACAAAAACATTCTTTTCATGAGCATGTTGTTGAATAATTTTGAAATATTTTGGTTAATTCTGAAGTAGGCAGTGAACTTTCCTGTTTTTTATTGAAGAGAAAAAGAAAGATTCCTATAAAATGTGAGGAAATAGGAGGGGACTTAAAAAAATATTAAGTGCCCTAACCAGTGTGGCTCAGTTTGTTGGAGTGTTGTCCCCTACACCAAAAGGTGGGCCAGTTCGATCCTGGTCAGGGCACATACTCAGGTTGCAGGTTTGATCCCAGGTCTGGCTTGTGTGGGAGACAACCAATAGATGTTTCTGTCTCTTCTCTCTCTCTCTCATTTCTCTCTCTCTCTCTCTCAAAAAAAAAATCAATTAAAATATTAAGAAGTGATTTTTAAAAACTATGATGTGGACAACCTCTAACTTATATTCAAGTAAAACGCAATAGTTAGACCTAGCCTCTATAAGAACCATTCAGATTATGGTGCTTCAGTTTGATTATTATAGATCTGAGCATTTTTTAAATATTCATTTTTCTATATTATCTAACAAGTGGACGTAGGTTTAATTGAAATGTTCTCTTAAGGTAAGCTCTGTAACATTTGGATACAGCCACTGAACTTCATTTGGTTCAGAATCTTCTATGACAAAAACCCAAATACTGAGATAGGCCCAGCCTAGAAACCAAAGCATGTTTCATGTCCATGAATTAGAAGAATTTAGAGAAAATTTCAAACATTTCAGAAAATAATGTATGCTTTTATGACTATACTTCTGAAAATAATATGTAGCTTTTGAAATATTTCTTCTTTAAAAGTTTTTTTTTTTTTAATAACTGCAATTGCTATCTGAATAATTGGTCAGATTTACAACCACTCTGACTTTTTGGTCTCTCTCCTTAACATTCTTCTGAAATAATAAAAGTAAAACATATACAGTCAACAATTATTAGAATTTAGTTTTATCGTTATGCATTACTTAGCTCTTTAGAAACATATTTTGGGTAATCTGCCTCTTTAAGAGGATGTGCACTCTTAAGCATTGTCCACTACCATGACATCAGCAAGACTCAAGTACTTAGATTCAAATTTCTCCTCAGGGAATTTGCATGAACTACTTTTTCTGTAAGTATCATGTTCTCCATCTTTGTGCAGACACAGTCACTTCCACATAAACCAGGAAAGTAAATGAATAAGCCTAACTTTGTTTTGAGCATGGGATTTAAAAGATATCATGATTACTATTCTTTTGTCATTTTTTTCTGGAGTCTTTTCTATAGGTGCAATTCTGTATTTTTCAGGAAGTTCTCCTTACAATCATTTAAAAGTTATACTACTTTTGAACAATTAGTTGCTGATGGATGCTGGGTAGCCTCAGTCTCCCTAAATGCCATCATTAATTTTGAGTTTCCCATCTTGGCCATTCTATGTTTCTAATTGCAGGCTTGAAAGAATTACTCTTAAAAATAAAATTCAAAGAAAAAAGCACTACTTAGATGGAGGCCATTTCTACAAGAAGCCAAAATCATGGAAAAGAAACACACACACACACACACACACACACACACACACTTTGGTAAATAAAAACAATGCTAAATGATTCTAGTGGGTCTATACCCAGACTCATGGCATCTTTCCAAATATTGTGATACATTAACCATTTCCACTAATTTTTTATTTAAATCAGACACAAGAAAATGAACTTGACCATAATAATCCCTCCTGCCACAGGTTCTTACTGATTTCCCTTTAATCAGTAACACTATGGTCTGCCTATCCACCCACCATTTCTCCATCCTCCCTCCCTCCCTCTCTTTTTTTCCCCCTTTATTCCTTTACTTCTCTCTTTCAATATGGCTCTTTCTCTTATTCAAGTCAAACAAGGGTTTCCAGTATTCTGTAAAATACGTTTGAAATAACAAGTCATTCTGTAGATTCTCAGTATGTTCAAATGTTTAAGGCAAGTATTCTTTTTTTCTCATTCCTAAAAAAATCTGGACTACTACATACCCACATGATGTAGCCAAATAGAGATCATAGGTAGCAGTTTGTATTTCTTATCTTAGTCTGGGGAAGAACTAAGCCAGGGATGAATCAAGAAATCCCAAGATTTTTTAAATAGGTGTGAGACGCTGCCAATTTTTTTTTAATTCAATTTTATCATTTTTAGTGTGTCTATATCTTGGACTGAGAATTAATATCATAAATATTTTGGATGAAATAAGATACAGAGGGAGAAAGTAAGATGGCGGCAGAGATAAACACCGGGAAGTTGATGCCGCTCACAACAATTGATTAATACCTCAGAAAAACAATACGGACATCATCCAGAACCACAGGAAGCCTGGCTGACTGTAAATTCTACAACTAGAAGGAAAGAAAAGCACACTGAAAGCAAGAGAAGCTGCAGAAGAGAAGCGCAGAGGTAGGGGGCTCGCGCGCGCGGAAAGGGGCTGGCACCTGAGGACGCGGCTGTCTTTTTGAATCCGGAGGGAGTCACAAGCTCCCGACGGCTCTGAATTCTGGTTCCGGGAAGTCTCTGGGGACCCAGGACTCATGCGGGGAGAAACTGGACTGTCTGGCAGCGGGCGAT
>NW_006383014.1:3655704-3663140 GCF_000327345.1 Myotis davidii | reverse complement strand
GAAGAGCAACCAAAGGACTTACATGCAGGCATATAGGCCTAACCAATGGACACGGACAATGGGGGGGAGGGCAAGAGCGGGGGGGGGTAGAGGGTAACGTGGGGACAAGGACACATATGTAATATCTTAATCAATAAAAAATATATTAAAGTGAAAAAAAAGATACAGAGTTAGGAAATTTACATGGTTATTGATAAAAAACAGTACATGTGTTTGTGTGTTTTTATCCACAACACTTACATCTTTTAGAAATTAACAGTCCCTACCTAAGGATTTGTTAAATTGAATTGATCAATGGCTTACCACATGCTTACTAACACGCCATCCTATATAATAAAGAGCTAATATGTTAATTAGACCTGAAGGCAGGTCTTCTGGAACAACCTTCTGGAATGACCAGTGGGCGGGGGGCGGGGCCCGGGGCTGTGAGGGCCGAGCCCCTTGCACAAATTTCATGCATCAGGCCTCTAGTGTATTCATAAATATACAGAAAAGGTACAGACCTGCTTAGGCACAGTAAAGACACACTATTTATAGAAACACATTTAAATGTTACTTTTTATCTTGTGAACATTGTTCCATTCACAAATATAATTTCTCTCCTCACTACAGGCTTGTTTGATAGTGTTGTTGCTGTCACTAAACTAGTGTTTTCCAAACGCTTTTGACTGCAACCAACAGTTAGAAATACATTTGACATAGCAGCCTAGCACATGCATGCACACACATTTCCGGATACATACATAACTGAAACAGAAGTTTAGCAATATGTACTCTTACTATATGTGACACACTCATATTTTCTGTCCTGCTCTATTCTAGTCTACTTTACAAAAATCCTGGTGGTAAACAACACACACTGGTTTCATGGACCACTAATGTGCTGTCACCTGGAATTTGAAAAACACAGCTCCATGCCATATAAATAACATGCTTCTGTGAAAAGAATCACCATGAGGAAAATCCAAAACCACTCCACTTCATAATGAACTAAACTCTCTATATAGCAGCCTTATATAAAATATACAATATGCATTTCCATTGGGATGGAAAAGGCCAGTGTTCTCTATTTTTTTTTCATGAATAAAAATTAGAGCAAAGTATTTAATGTTTACTAGGAGTTTCCACATCTCCTCACTTCTCATCCATCCACAGACAACTGAGAATTTTCTCTCTTTTCCTTATTCTTGACTCCATTAAAACCATCACTGATCTCATTTAACCTTATTATAAACAAGAACATTTCCCATAGATAGACCTTTCCCCAATAGGCATTCTTCTGCCACTGATTTACCATCACTCAGAACCAGCATTTCCACACAATTAAATGTACATAGTCTATTCTTTTAGAAATGTATTTCATCTCTTTTCACTATGTAAAGTTTTGGAGAAAATATATCTTCTTTGGAACTCGCCAGATTTGCTGAAATACACAGAAATGCCCATGACTCTTCCTGATCTATAAATACACACGCCTTTCTCTTGTCATCCTACTTGATCTCTGTTCTTTTGACATTATCAATCATCCAGGTTGTTTTTAAGTCCTTGAGCAAGAAACAGCGCTTTCAGCACAGTTTTCCCCATAGTACGGCACTTTCTTCACTTTCTCAAAAGTGTCTTTGGAAATATTAATTTAGATATTTAGATGCAGATGAGATCTAAAAGAGATCCAATTTTTTCACCCATATTGGACGTATTCTGCTTTAGCTACACTTTAGAACTATTCTACTAAATGTTTTAAAGGCATAAGTGAAAATAATGTCAGCCATAGCACAAACTGTTTTCATTGTCTCTAACTCAGTTGCCATGCCACTGAACATGAACTTCGGCTCTGACTCCTAAACCAAATGAACTGATAAAGTCATGGAAATCTTCCTTGTTTTTATAGTTTCCATTCTCAGCAAAACTTCTGTATCTTATCTCGACAATGTTCCTTCTAAATATGTACCGCATTGCTTCCTGGCTTGAATATTCCTTTCTCTTTTGTTTTTAATGCTGTCGTGGTTGATATTCCAAATCTTTTTAGGGCTTATCACAAATTTCTCCTAGAAAACCACCAGCCTTTTTTATTATTGCCCACTAACTTACTTCATTTTATAATTATTCTTTTATTAAAAAGAAAAAAGAAAGCTCTAGTCACTTCATTCACTTATCTCAAAATGTATGTCTACCTGTTCTATTCCCCCTACACACATACTTATCTTCCAAAACAAAAGTAACTCCACACTATTCCAGTATTTGTTAAATATGTTCTCCAACTAGAACTCATGATAAGCATTTAACCATTTTTTCCTTACAATGATTTTCTTAAACTCACTGATTCACATTTAGAATAATCCTTTGTGTTTGTCCAGATAGAGAAAATAATAGCCAAATGAAGGTACTGAGTTAATAAAGTGACACACACACACAGATAACCTACTAATTAATGGTGGTGGTGTGCCTTTGGTAGAGAAAGAGGAGGCACTAATTTGTCTAAATAGGCTCACCACATCTACTGACTATCTTGGGTAATTTGAAGTTTTCTTGGGCATTTGACAGACATAAGAACAGGAAAACTTGTTTACTGAGTTTATCTCTTTCCAAGTGAAATCCAGTCAGATCTTTGGTAAACTGCATGATTAAGACAAATGTTCAGAAAATGCAATACTCTACCTGAGCTTTAATGTCTACCTGCTCTAAGGAACATGTTATTGCACTGATTTATTTCTAAATATAATTGTTTTATACTCTATTTTTACTGATGACTTTAAATAGGAATAATAAATTGCATAGCTTCTTTCAGTATGCAAAGATCACAACCTATATGCAATATTAAAAAGATATAAGGTACACTGATATTATTAGTCCCATTTTACAGGTGAGTAAATAAAAGCAGAGAAGTTTGCTGATGTATATAACATTGTTCAAGTGGTAATTTACTTTATACTAGTGGCTCTTCCCACAACCTATCATAAATGTGGTCAAAAGTAAATAAAAATATACTTTTTAATTATCCTATATAATAAAGAGCTAATATGCTAATTAGACCAAATAGCAGAACGACTGTCCAGATGACCTTCCAGACAAAGCCAGGGCTGCGAGGGCCGAGCCCCTTGCATGAATTTCATGCATCGGGCCTCTAGTAAATAAATAAAAATCCAAGACACCAGTAGAATATTTTATGATTATAATTTATATTTTGTATATATCAGCCAAAGAAATACATCTGTAGTATTAGTTTTTTAATAAGTAATTGTTTGCATTGCCGTTTTCTTTTAAGTGAAAAACTAATGTGAAGTCGGTGGGTTAGATATTAAGAAATAGAAAAACCCCCAAAATCTTAAGGCTCCTTCTCATACCTGGCTATGATTCTTATGCTCTTAAAATACATTAAGAGAAAGCACTGAAGTTTCACAGAGGAAAAAATATTTCTCATAATGTTTTAGAGTAGAAGTTAACAAGCCTGCTGGGATCCTTTTAGCCCCTGCAGAGCTAAGTCTTCAACATTATTAAATGGCTGTCGCCTCTGAAGTATGGTGCAACATAACTCAATAAACAACAGAAAACATATGATGCCGAATGCAGGGAGGCTTTTCGATTACCCTGCAGAATAATTCAATTTCAGGACAGGTGTTTGCATGTGATGGAACAAGATATGACTGAAGGATAAAACCACTCGTGTGCCCCTCCCCCAAGATTTTGAACCGCCTAAGGATCATAGCATAATGTTAGATGAAAAAGGATGTTAAGGATGAGCAGAACCGCCACTGCACAACTGAAGGAACCACACTACACATGCGCTCATCCTCAAAATTTCCCGATTACAAAAAAAAAAAAAAAAGCTTCTGAAAACAAGGGGTTTTTGGGTTTTTTTTTTGTAAAATATGATATTTTCTGGAAAGCTGTGCTTTTTTTTTTTTTTTTTGGTAAAATATGATATTTTCTGGAATGCTGTGCATCCCCAGCCGGTCATCTCATATTCTAATGAGTGACTGAACATCACACTTATAACAATGGAAGATTTTGCCATTCTTTTGGGTCAAATTTTGCCTTTTAAAAGCCAATCTAAAAATAAGAGGAAAGCTAAAAGAAAAGTCATCCTTTCTCCAATTTGTATGTTTACATGGGACTTTTAACAAACCATGAATTTAACTTATTAATTTAATTCAATCATTTTATCTTCTGTATGTCAAATAATGAGTTTTAGCATTTTGTATAATCTGAGTAAAAATAAACATCAGAAATGGAAGCAGATCTACTCTTGTGAAATTTATTGAATAGCAGGACATTTTGTATTCTTAAAATATGAATTGTCTTCTGATAAAAGTGATCTACATATTCAGACTATCTGACCTATTGAGGTTGAATGGTAATGTTCTAAGAGGACCAATTATTTCAGAACAGTTTATGAAACACTATGACTTGTTTCTGGGGAATACTCAAATGGTTTTATGTTTTACTTCTGTAACCATAACGAATATTCTACCAGTGTTTCCAGGGTCACCCCAACATGCATCTCCAAACTGGTAAACCACAGCAAACATGGATGAAATGCCCGTTTTTTTGGACACTTTTCAATATTTAGTCTTACAGACTATTGTTATTAATTGTCCAGTCTGTAAGTCTGGCTATACAAAACTTTTAACTTTTCACCCATGAAAACAGTTGGCTAAGACTAAGCAAAATATGCAACAATACAGTAATCTACTCATAAAAATCAAGAAACTTTTATTTCCCTCATCTTAAGCTACAATTTCCATTCTTACTTAAAACATCCAAATGTTTTTATCTGATTAAAGTCTACAGTTTGTTGTTGTTTATTGTTCTGATTGGCTTTCTGATTGCATTTTGTCTGGTGATGACTAAATTTCAAACATTCTTATAGGATCATTTAAAAATGAATTTTAAGTGCTTTTATTTTACTATTCTTAATTAACATTCAAAATATTGCTTATAATTTACATGATATTTGGATAGGTGGAGGTATTTTCATTTAGCAATTATCAAAAATGTATGGTTCTTTAAAAACAACGTTGACTACCTTATATTAAACCTGGCGATGGGAAGAGAATTTCATTGAAGTTGTATTACAGTCATACCTTGGCTGCCACTATATTTATTTTGTTACTTTAGTCCAAGCTGACCTTTTCTGTGCTTTTTTCTTATCCCATATGAAATTCAGTGTCTTATTTCTGTATTACATTCTAGTGTTACTATACTATTATTTTGTTTAAGTATATTGAAAAGTTTTCCTTTCCCTTTGATAGTTATATATTTGCATTTTGAGATTAAAGCACAAATTTATATTTTCATACAGGTATGTTTTTGATTCTTTAAACTGAACAGTGAAACCTCCTTTTTAAATTATGATCTAAATGACAAACGACTAGATGTTTCAACTTAAGATAGAAAACATTTGTATTTTACCTATAAAAATGTTTAAGTCACCAAACTTCAAAAACTTATGGCATGTTCAATTATCAACTCTTTTATTATTTAACTACACAGACTCTGAGTGTGAGTGACACACTTCTTTTACTATGATCATCAGATGAATTTCTCCAGGAGGTAAGTGCCATCTTCCTGTTCAAACTGCAGACAATGCTTGGTCCAGAATTTTCCAATTGCCATTTATGTGGTTGGGGCTCTTAAAACATAGCCTACATACGAAATGTGTCCTTCCCCCTCCACCCCACCCCCCAAAAAAAACACTCTCAGTTATCAAGTTGGGGGCAATATCTGGATGTTTTCCACCAAACCCCTTAGAAGTTCAACCTAACTTATGGGAAGTTATTGTTGGCCTGTACATTCAGCAGATAAATTTTAAAGAGAAATAAGAAGGAGAATGGGATTGTCCTTTTTTCTGACTGTCCCGTCCCCAGTCTCTTCATTCTAATGTGTCCCTTTCAAGTCCCTCCACCAACACAAGGGAAACCTGGGTAGTGACTGTGTGTGTAACTCACAGCAGAGGCAGGAGTGGGGGCAGGGAAATCTCCTGAGGCCCTGCTTACTAATGTAATTCCATAAATCAGCTAATGGGAGAGAAACCAGACCTGTGTGGTCTCTAATGCTGTCCCACAGAGATCAATCATGTCACCTGAACAATGTTCAGGGCCTAGGAGGCTGGGGCTGCCCATGGGACAATTTTATCCCTTGAGCTATACACATCAGGTTGGGATATTTTTAAAAAGTTAGTGTCAGAAACAGAACTGCTGTGAATACAAAAACTGAAAGATTACCTTGGTATGACACAAAGTGCTATTATGCAACTTATCATAATATAAAATCACATGTGTCTTAAAGTATCTGGGACTATGGATCATTTAGGATCCAAGTTTTTAACACGTTTTGTCACATAAGGGGGATACAGCATTTGTAATAACTGCTTCAAATAATTAATGATGGATGATTTTTAAATATAGAACTGACTAAATGAATGGTGTTATGTGCAGATATATAGTGCACAATATCATAGGAAAATTAAATTATGTTATGTGCAGATATATAGTGCACAATATCATACAAAAATTAAATTAGTCTTGTGTGCAATGTTATCATATGAAATATATTAAGGAGGTGATTTAATAGGCCTAATTTCTGAGGCATTAGGATGCTCTTAATATGAGACTAGGCAGAAACTGTGGAAATAAATAAAGCAGTTTTTGAAAAGAATGCTAGGTGGGAGGCTTTAAAAAATGTGGGCCAGAATCCTAAAACAACCATGTGAGTGTATCTTCATTTCAGTTCACTCACCCAGAAAATCTGAGTATGCCTTCAATCTTTGGGATGAGAATAAGTCAAATATAAGAATTGCACAGGAGGTTTGAAGGGATAAATAAGAATATAAGTAATGATGAGATCCACATATTTATTAGAGTCCATAATTTAAAGCCAACAAATAGTAACTACTGAACTTACTCCTGAAATCCACAGGTAGCATCCATAATAAACCCCCAAATCGCCATTCTCAGCTAGGGTGTCTATCCAATCTCTAAAACGTCCCCACAGATGTTGAGAACTTACAGGGACCAAATGAAAGAGGGAAGGAGGACTCTTGACCAACCCACAACCACTGCTGCAGCTTTGGTTCAGCCATGTGAGCCCTGCCGCTCTGACATGTGGCCAGCTGGTTTCCTCGAACCCTAACTCTGTGGTTACACATGTGTTTAAGGCACTCATGCCACCATTGCTTTTTATTAATGACCTAGATAGAATCTTAGTCAAGTAAACAAACACACCCAAAACCTCACAACTTCTTTTTCTTTCTTCTTGACAGAGAACATTTCACTAATAATCTTAGCCTTGAGCCATGACCCATTCTCTGGTGGGATGAGTAGTATATAGTTAGGAGAACTTCTTCAGAGTTCTACAAAGAGAGAAATGTGTTTCCCCTCCCACTCGCACCCCACCTTCTGAAGAGCAACAGAACTTTTAAGCACTTGGATTTTAAAAAA
>NW_006383014.1:3653242-3654608 GCF_000327345.1 Myotis davidii | reverse complement strand
TATCTTTTGGTAACTGAGTTCTTTCTGAAACTATGTAAAAACAATTCTTAAGTAAAATTAGGATCACTTGTATTAATGAACTAGTTGTATTCCTTTATTCTAAATCAACATCTCTTTAAAAACTGCAGGTGGCATTCGGCTTTCCATACTATTTCTGATTTCTCAAAAAAAAAAATACTAGATCTGCAGAAAATAAAATGGGAAACATGTTGAAGAGAAAAACTATTCTGGAAGCAGGTAGAAAATCCCCTTTAGAATCCAAGTATTTCAGCTTCCATGATTCGTGTGTGTGTGTGTGTGTGTGTGTGTGTATGTGTGCTTCAATGGGCACATAGGCTTGTGTGCCACAAACTGGGTCCTCACTGTTATAATTGGGCCACTAGTAAGTCTCTCTTAGCCAATAAAAGTATATAGAATGTGATGTGTCCAATCCTTTGGGCTGAGATGCTTTCAAAAATAATTAGAAGGGGAGGGGGTATTTTAACCACCAAGGAAAATGTTTTACCATCCTGAATGTGAAACTTCTGATTTTTCAAACCAATTACATTAGGTTTCCCCCAGAGATAAAAAGGAGGGACGCCCTTCCCATCTGGAGGGCGGTTCCACAGGAAGTGCAGCTGGGGAGGCGGTGGAGAGGCTGTGCCCTCCGCACACCACCTACAATGGCATCTCATAGCCTGAATGAAGCTTCGGGAAAGGGGTACTGCATCTTGAAGCCAGACAAGAAGCCCTGAAGGGGAGAGGAGAGGGGAGAAAGGAGAGAGGGGGGTAGACTGGGAAACAAGAAATCATCTCCTCTGACCTCTAGCGAAGTGCCAGGTTTTTTCTTTAGCTCTTCACATTTTCTAAATTTGCAGATCTGGTGTCCCGTTTTGCGGTTCCTGCAACTGCTGCAGACGCCACAGTTGATGAGCCTCTTGCAGGGCACGCAGACCCCACACCTTTTCCTCTTCTTCTTGGCCGGGTTGGCTCCGCCAGCTCCCCCCGAGGAGGACGAGGAGGAGGAGGAGTGATTCTGCGGGCAGTCTGCCAGATTGGCAATTTGAAACGCACTGTCTGTGACGGCTGCTGAGGCTGCTGCGGGGGAGTGAAGGGCTGTCATGACGATGACCCCTGGAGGTAATGAGATGCCCCCTAAAGCCGGGATAGCGGAAAAAGTCCCCACGCGCTCGGGGAGATTCATTATCTCTGCTTCAGCAGCGCCGCATTTGAGCTTGTTCATGCATTCCCCCGCCAAAGGTCTGCAGTGTTCGGGGGATAAGGTGGAGAGGAAATTAGTATTTGCCATTTGCAACGACGGCTCTGGCGGGCAGCCAGCTTTCCCCAGCCTCTGGGAGTCGTTTCGGTGGTGCATGCTGGTCCTGCT
>NW_006383014.1:3649526-3652875 GCF_000327345.1 Myotis davidii | reverse complement strand
CGGGAAGGCGCCCCCGTTGGTCTTGTAGAAGGAGGTGGCGAAGGAGAGGGAGCGCTCCATCTCCGAGTTGTAATCCACAAGGCTGTTCAGGGCCCCCTCGGGCAGGTGGCTCTCCTTGGGCAAGCCCGGGGCCTCCGGGCTCGGCCCGGGCTCCACGCAGACATTGGTGTTCATGGTGCAGGGGGGGAAGAAGGGGTGCAGGGTGGAAGTGGGGACCGCCTGGTCCGACACCGGGGTGGGAAAGGGGGAGAGGTGAGGGGGAGGGAAGGGGGTGATGGTGGTGTCGGGGTGGGGGTCGAGGCGGGAGGGGAAGGCGGGTCCGGGTGGGGAGAGCAAGGTGAGGACTGCTTTATTCCTCTCTGGGGCGCATTTCCACAGACGGTGAATTCCCAGGCAGCGTCTTCCTTTGCATTATCCTCCAACTGTTACAACTAAAATAAAGAAAGTCATTCCAACGAGCTGCACGAGGAAAAAGATTAAAAATAAATAAACAGCCTCCCTCACTATTCCGCCACAGACACCGAAAGCTCCCACATTCTCCGTCAGGTCGTTTGCATAACAATCATCAAGACATGACCCCCCCCTTCCCAACCGCGCTCTCTCCCTCCCTCCCTTCCTACCTCCCTCCAGCACACCACAGCTCCTCCCCGCTATTCTTATAACCCTCCTGAGAAAATGTATTAATAGCCTAGATACCCAAGGAAAGGGGAGAGACGGGGGTGACAAATGCCGAGGGAAAAGGGCAATTGGAGTGCTAAAGACATGCAAATCAGGGGTGGGAGGGCGATACTACCTAGAAGCAGAGGGCATTTAAACATTATGAAATGTGTGAACAAGTGCTGCCTGGGCATGCAAATGCTGTAAAGTAGAAAACAGCAATGGCTCTAGGAGGAAAACGAACAGGAAATT
This sequence comes from Myotis davidii, assembly GCF_000327345.1. NCBI lineage: Eukaryota > Metazoa > Chordata > Mammalia > Chiroptera > Vespertilionidae > Myotis > Myotis davidii. The sequence continues at coordinate 3,651,966 of NW_006383014.1, read as the reverse complement.
AGCAAATGAAGTACGGAGAAAGTCTACAATACAGCCGAGTATAAACTGTAAGCAAACACAATACAACTGAGAGCTAGGAGGCTGCCCACATACAATCTGAACTAAAGAGGCAGGGGGGGAAAGAACTACCAGCTGCCACAGTGTCCTTCTGTGTCTGCGGTCATTAGTTTGAATCCCAGCACAGCTGGCTCTGTTAGGGTCTTAATTCAAAGGACCAAGGACAGGTCTCAATTGTACAAGCCATTTGGTGGTGGGGCTTGGTGGGGGTAAGAGGGTGGTGTTCTACTTGTTTCAAAAGAAAGAAAAGAAAGATGGACTCGATTAAAAAAAATTTTTTTAAGTAACACCAATAATGTCACAGGTTTTAAACCAAGTGCCTGCAGCCTCCATAAGAATATTTCCAATAATTCCTAATGGAGGTTCCTGTCTCTTCCCAAGAAGAAAGCATGGGACTTTTTAAAAAAAAAAATTTTTTTTTTTAAGTCTCTCTCAGTCACTGGTTTTTACATTAAGTAAATTGGGGAAGAGGGGTGTCTCTTAAGGTGTTGTTTACCTGAAGAAATAACCATCAAAATTATGTTTTTCTTTTGCTCCTTTTTAAGAGGAAAGTTTAATGTTAACTGGATATTTGCATTCATCTCTTTGCTTACAAACCGTTATTTTGCTTTAGGAAGAGGTGTTTTGGTTGTTTATTCCAAAGGGAGAGGTACACCACAGCCTTTTAAGAAGAAAAGCAAAGACATAAAGTGTATATTAACCTAAAAATCCAGTTTCTTTGTTTCCAGATTATTATTTTTTTAGGCCAGAATATCTTTTTGTGACATCTTCTGAAGCCCACATATTGGTCTAGAATGTGGAGTTTAGGGAATCCTAAATGGGGCCCAGTAGTCTCAGCCTCATACATTCAGTTCAGAATGCATATCAATTATAGTAATTATGCTTATAATTAGATTAATGAACCATTTCTGCCCAAACTCCAAGTGCAAAAACTTCAAGACCTGCTGATGAGGTGCCCTAAAAAGAGGGGTTTATGTAAACAAGTCCCTATTAGGCAAAGTAAATCAAGATAAGGAACCTCACCCCAGGCTGGATTAGAAGCTAGCAGGCATCTTTCAATCACAGCAAGTCCCTAATCACTCAGGAACCACCTCTGTGGTTTCGCATTAGGAAAAACTGCTCCCTTCAGAGCTCTCACGGCAATACAAAGGGTACCCCAAAATGCTCCTGGCTAAATATTCTTGATGCCTGGAAGGGGGTGGGGGAAAACACAGCAAGAATATGCATATAGCTTCAGTTCCTGCGAATCACATTATAACTCCAAGACCATAATAACTGCTACTCAGTAAAAACTAGTTATGCCAACCATGCATTAGATAGCATCACATTGAGTGGAGGGAAAATTTTCAACCTTTTAGTCTTTTCGACCTTGTTCCACATAAAGACATCATTTAATAGCCTTTATTTTCCAGAGTATTAGAGTGGTGTTTCCAAACAGAAGCTTCCCTTGCTTTTCTTATTGCCATCACCTCCCCCTTCCTCCCTCAAGGTTTAATGCCACCAGAAACTGTAGAAAAGGACTGTGCCCAGGATCCAGGTCATTATTGTTTAATCAATGCCTCGCTGGAGCATGAACAAGGTACCTAAACCGTAGCTATTGTTTGGATTTTCTTTAAAAAAGCAAAATAAAACACACGGATAACTCTAGTCCTATTCCAAAGCTACATTAGACATCCACACTTCATGAGCCTGTTTTGCCCTCAAACAATGTGACTGTACATGTCTAATACTGTACGTCTGGTCTAGCAGAGACAGAGAGATCAAAGGTCATATTTAACATTCAGGAGGAGGGGCGGGTGCAGATTAATTAATAAATTAATACAGCGACGCCTTTTATAGCTGGAGTCCAGCATTAATAATCTACTTTTACAATCCCAACGGACAGCACACATTTAAGAGAGAGAGGAGAGAGAGAGAGAGAAAAAAAAAAAAAGCCAGAGAAAGAGAAAGAACAATCACTTACCAGTCTCTTTTTATTTGGGGAGCCTTAGAATTTGCAGACGCTGCCAGTCTGCCTTTAATTAGTTGCACATCACCCCTAACACAAAGAAACACAAATCCAGATGTGTCTTGGCAGCTCCCAATTACAACTTTAATACTTGTAAACAAACTGTTGGGGAGGGGGGATAAATAAATATGCGGATCAAAAAAAAAATACCTGTAAATGGCTTTTTTTTTTCTTGTTGCAGAGAGCAGGAGGAGGAGATGGTGTTAGTGGTGGGGGTGGAAGGAGGAGGAGGTGGGGGGAGAGGAAAGAGCGGAGTGTGCGTGTATGTGTGAGAGCGCGGGGCTGTTCTCGGTGGTCTCTCCTCTCCCAGCGCGTTGCTCTCCGTCCGTCTCCAGTCGCTGTGTGCGAGGGAGGGAGGGAGCCGGGGAGTCTCTC
>NW_006383014.1:3626687-3649413 GCF_000327345.1 Myotis davidii | reverse complement strand
GCTCGGGCTCCGCCGCCAGCACACAGGGCTGTTGATTATTTTCCTTTGCTGTCGGAGATAATTGTGCGGAGGGGATGGGGGAGGGCGCTCCCGCCCCCTCGGGGGTGGGGAGCGTGTGTGCGGGTGCGGGGGTGTGTGTGTAAATAAACTTGCCGGGTTTGCTGGCTGCGGGGGGTGGAGAGGTGCGAGAAACAGAGGGGAGGTCGTGTTTGAAGAATGCTCTTAGCACCTTAGCCCGTGGCTTTTAAGTAATTTTCTGGTGCACCCAGAAGACTTTTACAAAAGAGTATCATTCAGGATTTGAAAGTAAGGGAAAACGGACCGGTGTTCTAGAAGGTCTTTTTTGAGTATTATTGTACCAGAATCCAGAAAAAAAAAAAATGGTGATGTGATGCTTGACCGTCTCAAAATCAATCTCAATCTTTCTTCTCTCTCCCTTTCCACACCGCCTCTCTCTCTCTCTCTCTCTCTCTCTCTCTCTCTCTCTCTCTCTCTCTCTCCCCCACCCACCCCTTTCCACTCTCCCTTCCAGCCCAATTCTTTTGCTATTCCATATGATTAAATATGATTTTTAACTTACTGCCCCTTTTTTAAAATTCCAAACTTTACTTAAACAAAAACTACTACTTCTACATTAATCTACTTTATACTACTATGACTTCTTGACACTTGAGAAACGTAGTTTATTAATTGAAAGATAAATCTTTTTACCACTCATAAATGCAGCTATGCATTAACTTCTTCACTGCCGGCTTAAAGAAAAAGATATTCTGGATGCATGCTATTCTGCTATTGAAATAAAGCATGCTCTTGTGGAAATCCTTATGCAGTAAGATATAAAAATATGAATTTTTCATACATTTTGATAATATCAAATGTTAATGATACGTTTTTTAGCTAATGATAAGCTACAAACGTAGGAAAGGAAAAAGTTCAGATTGTTAGAAATGGCATTATAAAGCAGAGTAAAAGTTTTGTATTAAAATTAAAGCTCTATATTCTAAAATAATGCAGTAGTATAGTTTCAGAGAAGAAAGCAAATTTCATAATAAGTTGTTTCTTTTATAATAACAAAATGCTGAAAAGACATTTTATACCATTTTGTATTTGAATTATCCCAAGGTTGACCTTGACCATGTCAAGATTCTGCCAACTATAGAGGATTGATTATTGATAAGATGTTCAGAACTGTGGTGTGCAGCAATGCAGGTGCTATTTCAAGAGTGGGCCACTATGGTAATAGGGGACATATTGTTTGTGGCTCAATGATTAAGATGCATGTGTTGTCACTTTTTAAACATAGAATAAGTTTGGTTATAAAATCAATCAAACCTCATATTTGGCATTTATAGACAAAAATAACTGGTGCTTCGTAATTACTTAAGTTCATTAATAACTTTTTATACTTTGTTAATGCCTTGTAAAAGCAAGGAAATAAATTTCCCATTTGAAATTTTTTTTGAGCTAAGCATCACAGAAAATTTACCAGCAAAATATAAGCAATTTTTAATGAGTGAAAACATACGAGGAAGATGATAGAGTCTTAAACATCTTTTGAAAATAAAATATCAGTCCAATGGTAGAAGTTTTGAAGTTTATAAATAAAACAGTGTTTGAAGCAAATAAAGACATCATGCTTTCTCATGCCATATTTGCTTGCCTTTTTCAGAATGTTTCAAGCTTACTTTCAAAATGAAACCTTAAACAAATGAAAGAAAATAAGGTCTTAATTCCAAAGAATTGTATTTTCCAGCTTATAAAGGGAATACTCAGAAATTTAGACTTAATAATTAGAACAACTATTCGTAATCCATATGTGTCAGACACTGTACTGAGTAATCTGATGTTTTATTGTACCTTTGCAATAACCCTATGAGGTAGTTATAATTTTCATTGGAAACAATAGGCCTATAGAAATTAGATGGAAAATTGAGACCCATAAAAATTAGATAACCTAGACTGGGTCATAAAGTTAGTATGTAATAAGGCTAAAATTTGTACCCAGTCCTATGTATCTCCAAAGCCTTATGCTTATAACCTCTACCCTAGTCTCACTATCAATAATTAATTAATCAAAAAACCCTCTCAGCATCCTAGAGCCATACTTTTAATTATGATCACAGATCATATGTGATTAATATGATATTAATTGAACATAGAGAACATATTATATAAACAATACATCATAGCTCTGCTATAACATCCATTGCCTTGCCTCTGAGGAATTGATCCTTAGCCAATGTGATAAAGGGAAACATCAATTTTCTAGTCTGCCTCATATCCTTTTTTTAAATTTTAATACTAATTTTGCCACTTGCATATCTGCTATGTCTCACATGACTCCATGACCTCTGTTGTCTTCTCCAGGTTGAGTGTCAAGGTTTTGATAACAATTGCTGAGAACACTTAGTCCTCCACCGACTCTCCTTCAGAATCCACAGTTCTATAAAGTACTAAAAGTTAAGGTTTGTTCCCTCTGCAAAATGCCTGCTACAGCTTCTAATGCCTGGAAGTGGTTTGCGCTGTTCCTCTCATTTATGTGTTTTGAGATCTGAAACAGCAGTATAGGAGCTTCATTGATATCTTCATGTGGGAATAAAAAATTCCAACTGGAGTAGCGCCTGAAAAAGTATCCCATACTTTGCAGAAATATTGTGTTGTGCTGTTTTTAATGCACTGCTGCTTTCCATAATGGTCACGATCAATATCATTGTCATTATCCTAGATTCTGTACAAAGGTAGCTTACTTATTGTTACAAATAGATTGAAAAAAGTATCACTGCAAAAGCTAGAGAAGTATATTTTTTCCATGTAACAATCCAGGGTGGGAATTTCAGATCAAAGTGTGGCTATTCTCTACCAGTGATTCATGGATCTAGTTTCCTTCCATCTTGGGACTTTATTATCCCCAAGGGAGTGCTTATCAACTCCATCTGGGAAGCAGGAGGGCAAGAAGGAGGCAAGATCCCTTCCTAAAGACCATGGTCTTGAAGTGACCCACAGCCCCGCAGCTCACACGCCATTGTCAAAAAGAGTCACGTGCCACAACTAGTTGCAGAGATCGCTGGGCAGACACTTCCTAGTTGAAACTCTATGCCTGTGGAGTAGAGAAATCATTTTGGAGAACAGCTGGCACCAGCCCCCACAGAGTAAAAGTGGAAGAAGAAGAGCCTGCTGAAGAGGTTAAGTAGACCACACAGCCGGGAACCTACCTGGAGATTCCTCTTCCCATGGGTGCGTGTTTGCTGATTATCACCCTTAGAGATTACCACTAATAGCAGGCTTAATGACTTTGGGGAAAGTTTGGCAACGATGAACAAATGATGCTTTCTTAAATACCTATAGGAGAGCCAAGCTACGGTTAGAATGTTCAAACAAGAATTTGCTAAAGAATAAAGACAGCAGAAATAACAGAAGCAGAGGAAATACCATAAGTCTAAAATAAGTGGACTTACAGATAAATCTTAGGCATTAGCAGAGGTAATCTTTAACTGTCCCTTCCCCACCAATAAGGTATTCCCTATTAGTCACATTTTTTTTTTTTTAAGAAAAACATACAGGTTAGGAAAGGTTTGTGGAGCCCTCTCACCTAGCATCCTAGAAACCACCTCATTTCTATAAAATTACATCTGTGATATTATATCATGTTTCTAGTCTGAAGACTGCCTCTTACCACCGTAATTCACACTGGTAAAAATATAATAAGCAAACCATTCATTGAAGGAATATGCCACTAAAACAAATAGGGAGTAATTTTTTTTTAACTCTTCTTTACTGTAGCTTCCTGGGATTTTTATTTATCTGTCTTCTTTACCAGAATGTGAAATCCTTGACATCAGGGATTGTGTTTTATTCAGCTGTGTCCTTCCCCATACATTACCTAGCACATGACAGGTTCCCAAGACTGCAGCACACAATACATAACATGTGGAAGTAAGTTTCTCTTTGTTTGTAAGATAAAAATGCAAAATTCAGAAAAGGGCATTCAGAGCCCTTCTCCAATTGGCCGCATCTTTTGAATCTCATCTCCTATTATACCTTGAAAGAATTCTCTATTTCAGCAGGTCCACTTCTTCCAGAAAACATTGTTCGTCTTACCATAACCAGATGAGAAATGTATTTTTAATAATAACCATAAGCTAAGATAAAGGTACTGTTATTTACATAAAACTCTTGCTGATAATGAATTACTATGTTATAATGAAAAAATATTTTCAAATTCCTTAACTGAGCATTTAAAAAAAAAAAAAACACTTTCAGAGTTCCCTTGGTGACTTAGGAGGAATTTGATGAAATTAGTTCTTAAAATCAATATTCTGCACACCTGTTATTTTCTTCCCCTTTTAATTAAATATCGATACATCATTATTACAATGATGACCTTCATATTCGAAGCTGCCACTCTTAACCTGCCAACATCAGGTCATGTGCTTTGAGCTTTTTTTCCCCAGCAATAATAAATTTGTCTTAAGCTATCTATAGTCTCTCACCTTGTTTTTCAAATGACTAACAAGATGCATTTATGGAATGGCTAGCCACTGCTAAGTATAAAATCTGCGACCATTGAGGATAATGATAATGAATGGGTTCACAGGGTTAAACCCATTACCTGGGCCTCATTAGCACCATATTCAAATTAACTATATTTATCAAATATACATATTCCCTTGTTTTTACATACACTTTGGACACTAGACAGATAAGTACCAAATACTATCTTGGGTATCCATTTTAGAATTGTTCTTCACAGGACCTAATTTGGTCAGGGCCCACTCTTACTGCTTCATGGTATTTCTCCTCATTATATAAATACTCATTTCTATAAAATTATATCTGTGGTATTCCCTGGCAATTGTCTCCATACACAGAAAGCCAGACAAGGAAAGTAACAATGGAAGAAAGTAAGAAATGTAAAGCTCCAGAAGAACACTTCTTCCACAGGGTCCCGAACTTAGTTAGGCTTTGATGAACTATGGGCTTCCTTGCATATTACCATATATACTTGGTATGCTTTGTTCATTGGATTATTAGAAAGCTCAAGCAATAACATTCTGGCTTTTTTCAAAGTATTTCCTCATGGAGGAAATAATGCATCAATTTTGGTATAAAACACCAAGTCATAGCAAATAGCTTCCAGGCACTAACAGATCTAAACACATATTTGCCATTTAAACCCCAAGTTGCTCTTTAGGGTCTTTCATTTCCTCTGCATGGCAGTAGGAAGGCATCAGTCATTGACCTTTATCCCAGGAAAATATGCCTTAGGCGTGGAGCTACCTGTGTGCTTCCCTGAAAGTGTCTCTCTTAAGAGAGATAAGTGATGAAGTAATATGGAGTTTCGAAACTTTGTGAAATATTGGCAATTAAGAGCTGACCAGAAAACCCTTCTTACAGCTCTGTCCGTAAGTACCCAGTGTCACAACCATTTCCGGATCGCAGTCCAGAACGTGCCAGCTTCGGAGCCTTCTGCTTTCAGCCATTCTCTCTGCACAAAGTCTTATCTGATGGGATTGACTGAACACTGGAAAGCAAGTAACGGAGTCCCCTCTTGCAATCCCTCTCCTTATTTGCAGTCAAAACCTCAACACCAATAACTCAGCTAACTAAAGTTTTCCTTAGCTCAAAGGAGAGAGGTGGACTTTGGTTAAAATTAACTTGTAAGCGGAAACTGGACATTTTGTAAATATGCTTCAAATTTGCCCAATTATTCAAAATAAGGAAACAACACATCTCCAAGAACTTAACAATGAAGTTATTTCTAAAATCCCCCCTTTAAAGACATAAATCTAGGCTTATAAAAGTCATTCAGTTTAAGCTCTGAAAAACTTTAAAATTAAATTTAAACTATTTTCTATTAAAAATGTTCATTGAAATCATCATTTTGAATTCATTATTTTAAAATACAATAAAGAAAGTTTTTATAAAAGGTCTGTGATTTTTCTTCTGAACTTGAGATTTGACTTCCAATGTCATCTGGATCTCTGCCTTTAAGAAAGCATGGGTTTCTGGTATTAACTTACACAATATTCTATTCCAAATCAAACCCACTTTTGTGCATGATTTTTTAAAAGGCATGTTTCCATTGTTTATCTTCAATTAACCCTTTTTAAAATAAAGGATTATTATCTTTCTTTGTTAAGAGGAAGAATTGAGGATAATATCCCTGAGTTGTTAACGTTCAATCTAGGGAGAGTTTTTGTGAGTTTTTTTTCCTCCCCGTGCTGACCTTTGTTATACCGTAGTTATAGCAACAAGAAGAGTTCCTTCTGTCTGTCTGTTGTGTTCTTTTTCCAAACCAATGTCAGTCTTTTCTATGCTGTTGTGTAATATGGAGAGTGCTTTACGTGCTTTGATTTCTTGATTTACTGGAGCATTTACCTAAAATAGCAATTTAAATAAAAATAAATGCAATTAATTGAATTTGCATATTATATATGTTTTTGGAATAGGGATTATTCATTTAGTTATTTTTTTAATTTTAAGCTTCCTTAATCAATTTTGTAGTTTTTCTCAATGATCAAGTTTATTTATCCTGATTGGAAGAGAGCTAGAAAAGCCTTTTCTAAGGGAGTAAGAACATGTAGATTGTCTGCCAAACTGGGCCACACAATCTCACTATGACCTTGGGCATTTTAAGTCTCATTTTACTGATCTGGAATATCAGTTTAATTATAGTAATTACCTACCTCACAGGGTTTGCGAGGTTTAATTAATGTTAGCAAAGTGTTGGAGCTATTTAGTAGAACAGTACTATAAAAGGCAAACTACCTGAAAATCAAAACTCCCTCCTCCCCACATGGTACTTAGTTTTATACACTCCTTTCTTCTCCAGAGTTAATATCACATGTATTGCTTTTTTCACTTCCCTCCATGTCTATATCTATGGATTTCCTTCTTGAGACTCACCTTGGATGAAAAATATGACCTCTATCTCACCTCTCTCAATTTCACCATCACCCCCAGGGTCTCAAGCATTCCTGAATTCAACAAGATCAGAATTAACTTCAGTATGCAAGCAAGCAGCTGTGGCTTTGCATTTCTCTTAAGTCCGAGTCAACAAACTGCAGTGCACATTTGATAGTGGGCCTCAAACATCTTTTGTCTGGGTCCATGGTATTAAATATAGTGCATTTGACTTCTTACCTGTTTCAAAAATTGGGAGATTTAAATCACTATCTTCCCTCCTGGATATAGTAGCTAGAGCTACATTAGCAATGGATGTCTTTCATTTGCCAGCATTCTTAGCGCTCCCTATTATCTTACCTTTGTCCACCTAAGCATTGCAATTTGCAACTCAGGGCCTCTGAGTACATTTGTGTTAGCTCTTCACTGCACAACAATGCCTGGCCAAATGGACAAGTAGGAGCTGGAATCCAGCCCATTGCTCTGCTTGCCAAGACATGTTCTGTTGGGTCTAATTTGCACAAAGCATTCTAGGGACCAGAAATGGCCTGGTTGGTATTCCAACCAACGATAAGTCAATTAATTAGAGCACTGAATGTCACAGCCACCTTAATTAGAATTAAGAAATTAGCATCCCATCTCTAGAATGATATCCCATAAGACTATATCTAGATTAAGCTTAAAAATCATTTTCAATTTTATCTTTACCCCTTTCTTGTAGACCCTTTTTTTTTATTAAAACACATTACAATACAAACTACTTTTCAAATAAGGTGTAAATAATATGAAGATTTTAATTGTGCTAACTCAGTGAAAGAGACTACTATTAGTTGAAAATGAACAAAATGACTGAAAGAGTAATGTATATTGGATAATTATAATAATATTATATTTCTTTCTTTGGGGACACCTGCTCTTTGAAAGAAGGAGCCATTGTTCACACACTAGTCTTTTTCTGTTAACTGCTAACATTTTATAATGGTAGCCTTGCTTGAAAGAGCCGTTGTTTTTGCCTATTTGTAACTTGGCTCTTTCAAAATACATGATGATTTGATAGCCTTTCCAGCATTTCTATTTTTAAAGCCATTCTATTCATGTAATTTTGGCTACCTTATATTAGTAAAAAAAGAAACAATTTTGTTACCCAGTGACAGCACTAATTGGTTTACACCTTTTTTTTTTCCCCAAAAGTCCAAAATTTGAACAATGTCCAATGAGAGCTAATATCTAGATATTTTACTGACCACTAATTGATTTACCAAAGAAATCCAGATATGTATATTTGTTCCTTATGCAAAACATAATATAACTTTATTCTTCAACTGTAGGGAGAAGGAAGAACGTGAGATTTCTACTGACTACATGTAAGAGAAAGTTACTGAAGCTGGCTTAAATGATGAGTCCCAGTTCGGGGAGGCTCCAGGCAGGGAGCAGTCTGTGGTTCAGTTTGTCAAGTGTGGTGCAGGTTCTTCCCATCTCTCCTCTCACTTACCCCCATCATTTTTGGCTCTCCCCTCAGGCAGGTTTCTCTCGCAGTTACTGTTCCAGTCATGACATCCAGGCATAAAAAGCATTCAAGAAGAAAAAAGGGCTGTCGTTTTGTGTCTTTATCTTTAGAGTCATAAAATCTCCCACAAGCACTGAGGCTCACTTCCACTGAGACCTCATTAGCCAGAATTAGGTCACATGCCACACCGAAACCAACCACTCTCAAAGAGAATGAGATTGACTTGGTCTTTTAAGTTTCTGCTGTTCCTGGAGCTACAGATGAGATCATCCTGAAGCACATGACAGGGAGGAAGATGAGAAATATCTGAACATAATCATAGTTTGATTGAGAAAGAGAAAGAGGAGGTAGTGGGGTCGGATGGATGTTGGTCAGACTAGTATCAGTGTCTGTTGTCCTTATGTATAACTTCATCACCTCATTTCTCCTCTCTCAGAAAAGCTAACCAGCTCGAAATCTCATGGATTTTGCCAGATTATGCATGATAAAAGGAAGCCAGTTTATGGATGCCAGCGCTTTATCATGAATGAATTAGTGATTTATAATCTGTTAGGAATATCTTTAAGTATAGCTTGTTTATAGTAATATGACTTTCTGGGCAAAGTTTTGATTTATCAACCTTTCTTTAATGAATCCTCTTACTAGTTAATAATCTAAGAACTTCTGTGCTGTGATACACAAATCAAGAAATATCTAAGCTGGAGATACATGGGATGGAACTAAAAACTGTGCCTATGAAAAGGAAGCAACGAGAATGAGGAAGTTAAGCCAAATTAAATTACAAGAAATGGTAAAAAATTTTATAATATGGCACCTCTATTTCCATAGTTAAATCCATCATGAATAATTTCCTCAGACCTTCTGTTGGCCCTTAAAACTATTACTTTAACATATTTGCAAAATATCAGAAGCAAAGTAAATAGCCAGTCTTTAAAATTTCAATTGACCCTCAAACTGACTCAAATTTGCAGAAATCTGGCATAATTTTAAAGTAAATAAATAGAAGCTACACTTAGCAGAAGGTTCCTAACATAAACAAAGCTGTGCACGTTTTGTTTATTTATGGAATTCATGCAAAGTGTCATATTCATTTAAAAATATTCAGTACAAAAGTGATTGATTTAAAAAATGGAATGGAATTAAGGAGTATAAGCATTCCTTAAATCAAAACTTTTGGTAAAAGGAAGAATGACTATTTTTTATAACATTTTACTTGGGTAAACATTTTTCTCCTTTATATCTGTTCAGATTTTTTAAAGGTTGACTGTGAGAAAATAGCCACCGTTTCTCAAAAATGCATTTGAATTGGGATGTGACAAACTCCACCCTTCATACAACACCTGTCTATTGCTCAAGGTTAAGTGCTGGAATATGTGTGAAATTTCCTATATTAGTCTTTTTCATTCAATGAATTTTTACAGCATCCCCAAAAAACAAAATAGTTTAAAATCCTTACCCTTGTGGAACTCACATTCTACTGCCATCTCCTATTCATCTGTGGCCATTCACTCTTCTTTTCCAGGCTGATTATTCCCTGTAATATTTTAACTGAATAAACATTTCCTAAATACCAGTTACTGCACAGCACAGTGTGAAGTACTGAGGGAATGACAAACTGCCCTGGAGAAACTAATGATCTGAAGAATAATCAGATAAGGAGAAAACGAGAAAGAGAGAGAGAGAGAGAGAGAGAGAGAGAGAGATTGAGAAGATCTAAAGACAATTATCTCACTTCTCTTTGAACAAGAATTTATATGAATAGGTAAAGTGTAACAAAACACAGATTCTGAAAACTTCTATATTGGAAGTGTACATAGATTGTACTGATAGCAAACAGGAAGGACTAGACATTTGGGAGGGTTGGAATGCTCCCCAGAAAGACCTCACAAAAGAAGTCTGCTCTGTACTAGAAAGACTAACAAATGGAGAAGAGCAGAATTAATATTTAGTGAAAAGAAATTAGTGTACGCAGAAGCTGAGAGAACACAGTGAAGTGTATAGCAGACCCCATGAATGGTGTGTTGTTGAATGTGGCTACAATAGAGGACCTCCAAGAAGAGAAAAAATGATGGGAAATGAGACCCATGAAGAAGAACTGAGTCAAAATGCATGCAACCTTTAACATTATGTTGAGGAAGAAGTCTTGCTCAGTAGTAAAAAGGCAGTAAACGTTCTGAGCACAGGATGTTTACTATCAGGTGTTTTTTTTGTGTTTTGTTTTGTTTTCTTTTCTTTTCTTTTAAAGGTGCCTTTGACTTACCTTAGAGATGATTTGGAGGGAGGAGATTTTGTTCCTTAAGAGCATTTTTAGGTCTCAAATCTTTGCTGAAAAATGGAAGAGGAAGGAGACCAAGTAGAAAATTTTAGTTATGCCTACAGTTTACTTAGGGGACAGATGAGCTTCAGAAGACAAGGAAGGTGAGTCAGAAAGAGCCACCAGAAAAGGAGATAGTGACATGAAATCCTGAAAGAAAGAGTATTCCTAAACTGCTGAGTTTTCTACAGAAATAGTAATGCTGTAAGTTTCAGAAAGGCCTCAAAGGCGCTGCTTGGGACAACCTTAAGGTTGTATTCAGAGTAGTTTTATTTTTACCACTAATAGGTTTGGGAAGAGATGGGAGACTCCCTTTACTATTACTGCTCTGAGTGCAACCCCACAATTAGATTCTGCTCATTCATGTGCCAAAATTGAAGTTATTTTTATTATTTATTTTATAGAAAACTATTATTTACTAGAGGCCCAGTGCATGAAATTTGTGCACAGGGGTGGGGGGGGCCCTCAGCCTGGCCTGCACCCTCTTGCAATTTGGGACACCTTGGTGGATGTCCGACTGCTGGTTTAGGCCTGATCCCACAGGCCTGCCTGGTCACCCCTAACCACTCACCTGCCTGCCTGATATCCTTAACCTCTCAACTGCCTGATCGCCCCTAACCATTTGCATACCTGCCTGATCACCCCTAACCACTCTGCCTGCCTGATCAACCCTAACCACCTCTGCCCACACCCCTGCCTCCGCAGTTTCATCCTGGAATGACGTCTGGAAGGGTTCAGCTATCTGGTCTAATTAGTATATTACACTTTTATTATTATAGATATTTGAAAAAATACTCAGAAACTAGAGGTGTCTGTTATATATTTGAGCTTCCTTCAAATGGAGCCAACACATATGGCAATAAGGATTCTCTGCCATTCAGAGAAGAGGTTAAAGGATTTATGGTTATTGTGGATAATTATTCAGTTAAGACCATCACCTTTGTGGTCAAGATGATGTAGAGAGATCCATAGATTCTAATCTTTGCATAATTCCTAACACTCACCTCCTCATCAGGGTCATCGGGATCATCAAGACTCATCTCTTTATGTACTTCATCACTACTTTTGGAGGTTGCAACCAGAATCCCTGGATTCCCAGAGCATAGTTCATATTCCATACTCTCATTTACATACAGCTCTGTACATCTATCTTTCAGTGTCTATCTCCCTGGTTCCTGAAACTGTTTATCATTAGCAAAGCCCCTAGGTCCTCAACAACTGCTCTAAAAATTCCCTTTGTCTTCTTGCTTCTTGCTGAAATGTGGCTCCTTTAGAGGCACTGAATTCCCTGTAGTTCTCTCAAATGTCCGTGATCGGAAAGCTTCATCCTTGTTCTTCACTGTCACTTAGAGATTAGTTCGTGCTCCCAAGCACTCCCCTTCCCTGCTTTACTATTAATGTCATCACACTGCGTTATCTGCTTCTGTTCTGAAATCTTTGGAGTTCTCTTTAATCTTTGGCAAATTCAACTTAAGCTCCTTGCTTACTCCACCGTCTTTTCTTGATTCTGCGATTTCAGCTCATTCCTCCCCTCTATCTAGAGCTCATCCACTCCGTTGACAGCAAAATTTCTTGAAAGAACAGTGTATATGCAAAGTCACATTTCCCTCCTCCCTTTATTTATTGAACTAACTCCAATTAGGTTCTTGTCAAGATTTCCAATGACTTGTACCTTGTTATGTCCAAAGATCAATTTCAGTCTTCCCCTCATTTGATCCATCTGCAGCATTTGACATTCTCTTCACATGGGTTTTAGGAAACCACTCTCCCGATTTACCACCTGCCTTGGTAACCACTGATGTGACCTAAGGTTTAGACGTTAGACTTCTTTTACTTATCTGTCTACACTCACTCCCTTCCTAAGCTCATCCAATCTCCTGGCTTTAAATTGCATCTATATATGTAAGGCTCCAATATGCAAAACTTCAATCTGGACTTTTACATCTAAATATTTGAAAACTTTACATAAATTATCCGAGATTGAACACCTCTCTTCCTAACACCACTGAAACTGACCCTGAGTTCATGGCAGCTACAAGTCCAGTTACACAGATTGGAAATTATAGTGTCATTCTTTACTCTTTTTTATCTCACAATCCACATCTAGTTTATTAGTAATTGCTATTTGCTCTACAATAAAAACATAGCAAGAATAAGACTGCTTTTTACCACCTCAACCGCTAACGCACTGGTTGATACCACCAGCATCTCTCACCTCCAGTCCCTCATGACTGGTCCCCTCCTTCCCCCTTCTCTCCTACAGGCTATCAGCACTGTAGCTACAGTGACCCTGTTAAAACAAACGTCAGGTTTTTCATGTCACTGTGTGATAATCCCAGTGGTTCCCTGCTTCCCTCAGTGTGAAAGCCCAATATCTATAGTGGCTGAAAAGGCCAACCTAATCTGGCTCCCTTTCACCTTTCTAGGTAATTTCCTCCATGCCCAGCCACTCCAGTCTCCTTGCTATTCCTGGAATCGTTAAGGCTTGCTCTGCCTCAAGATTAGGCAGTGCTGTTCCCTCTGCCTGGCTTGCTCTTTCCTCCCCCACATCCAGGTGCATTATTCACTTCCTTCCTTCATGTTTTTTACTCAAACCAAGAGGTCGTTCTCAGTGAGGACTTACCTGTCCACTTTTTAAAATGTTGCCTTACCTACTGGCAGGCTTACTTCCCTTTCCTATGGGGATGTTTACTTTTGTGTCAGCCTAACTGAGCCACAGAGTGCCCAGACGTGTGGCTAAAGATCATCCCTGGGTGTGTCTGTGAGGGTGTTTCTGAATGAGATTAGCATTTGAATCTTTACACTAAGTAAAAACAGATTGACCTCTTCAGTGGGCGTGAGCCTTGTCCAATCTGATGAGGTCCCAAAGAGAGCAAGAAGACAGAGGAAGGGAGAACCGAGTCTCTCTTCATGATTGTTTTCAAATTGGGACATCAACCTTCAGACTTAGACTGGTTCTTACACCATGGATTTTTCTGGTACTCAGGCCTTCAAACTGAGGCTGGAAGTACACCACCAGCTCTCCTGGGTCTCCAGCTTGCAGGTGGCAGATTGTGGGGTTTCTCAGCATCCTAATGGTGTGAGTCACTTCCTTATTTCTATATGTGTCTGTCCTATTGATCTGTTTCTCTAGAGAATTCTGACTAATGCACTGCTTAATTTTCCCTGATAGGATTTCTCACACCCAGCAGTATATAAAGAACATATTTTAAAAGTTGTTCCTCTTTACAGAAGGTAAGCTATACAAGAATCAGGGCACTTTTGTTCAAAGCTATTTAAATGCAGGGTATATAGTAGTAAATTGATAAAAAAATGCATGAATAAATGTGAGCAAAATAAAATATATAAATGAGAATAATTATAAAGTTAACAATGGAAATTTAAGAATTAAACCAGAAGTCCAAATGATAGAACTAGCCTTGGAAATGAATAAAAACAATCTTCTCTTGATAAAAAAAAAAAAAGAGCAAAAGGGAAGAATAATAAGTAAAAGTAAAGAGATGAAATGGAGGCATATAATGGCAAATTCTGAAATAGTGTAGTTGGAATTAAAAAGAGATTTCAATCCTGACTGTTTCTTTTATTTCATTGAGGCAGGAGGTGAGGATCATTTGGTAAAAGTGAGGGCAAATGTAGTATATAAAATCAGTGGTAAATATTTGAAATGTTCACTCAGGAAAATAAGGAGGGCAGTCCAGGATTTAACAGACTATATGGAATACTTTAAATAATGAATATGTGTTGACATGAATTTAATTAAATAAGCTAGAGAAGGCTAAAGTGGTTGATAGCAATATTGATATTTCAACATAAATGGAATAAATTTATACCTTTGCAGTGGATTTTTAGTTGCTGAGGAGAAGAGAGGAAATGTGTTCTTGGATTGATGAAGAGTGAATGATTGGCATGGTAAGTGTGGTAAAATTAATGAAGATGATAGAATTAAAAGTCCTACAAAGAATGCTGTTTTTGCTTTGTGAAAAACATTTTAAGATAAGCAGAGTTGTTCATAGTATTCTTTTATTATCCTTTCAATATCCATAGGCTCTGTAATAATGTTCCTCTTTCATTTCTAATATTAGTAATTTGTGTCTTTTTTTTGTTAGTCTGGCTAGAGCCTTATCCATTTTATTGACCATTCTAAAAAAAGCTTTTTTTTTATATTCTCTATTGACTTGTTTACAATTTATTTGAATTTCATACTAATTCTTATTATTTATTTTCTTCTATTTACTTTGGGTTTAAGTTGCTTTACATTATCCATTTTCTAAGGTGGAAACTTAGGTTATAAATTTTAGATATTTCTTCTTTTCTTACATATGCATTTAATGCTATAAATTTCCCTTTAAGCACTACTTTCACTGAATATTACACATGTTGACAAATTACATTTTACTTTTTATTTAGTTCAGAATGATTTTTATTTTTTCTTGAAATTTCTTCTTTGACTGATTTGTTATTTACAAGTGTGTTGTCTAATCTCCATGTATTTTGGTATTTTACACTTATCTTTTTGTTATTAATTTAGGCACTTTAATCTTCTTCACATAATTTCTCTGTTTTCCCCTATAACATCCATCAATCTTTTTATTAAAATGCTAGAGGCCCGATGCACGAAATTTGTGCAAGAGCAGGCCTTCCTTCCCCCAGCTGCCGGTACTGGCTTCCCTCTGGCACCAGGGATGGGCTTCCCTGGCAGCCCCAGCTTTGTCAGGAAGATTGTCCAAAGGGTGTCCAATCTAATTAGCATATTACACTTTCATTATTATAGATGCTGTACTGTCTAAATTTTACCCTCATCCCCCCAGGGAATCCCTTTTTTCTTTTGGCCTGGTGACTATGATCCTAAGCTGAATTTCTCTCAAACAACTGACCTCAATTAAAAGGGAAACTTTACTCAGGGTGATGTCTCTTCTGAGAGTGTAGCCCACATATAACACCTAGTCAATTCACGAGGCCTACTGAATGGTCTGTCCCCCATGGCTCAAGTTGAGACAACTGTGAAGGGCCAGCTAAACTCCTGAACTCCCTATGGATCAGCTGAGTGCCTTGTAGTAATTGCATCACAGTTCAACTTCTCCTTCTGCCCAATTCTTCCTCTTTCATCACTCACAGTTCTTGTTCCTGGGACCTCTACCCAATATTTCTCTATACATAAATATGAGAGTCTCATAAAATTTGTCCCATGACAATTGTACTGGAATTGATTCTAGGAAGCAGTCTAAGATGAGATGTTTGGAGCCGGATCACCTGCCAGCCAGATGGCAATAAAAATTTTCTCAGTGACAGTAGATGAAACATTGTTAGGTCCAGGCATCTGGTTGTGGTGAAATTGTTAAAATGTTCAATGAAGCAAAACTGAGAACAGATAGCCATTAAAAGAAATCCACCAGCAGGTACAACTTCTCACAAGTTTGAGAATTTCAGAAGTAGTAACTCATTTTAAGGACTTTGGAATTTGATGGCTATTTCTGAGGAGCATTGATACCTTGGAGGCATGGAAAGTCTAAGGGTGATTAATCACGATATAAGTAAAGTATGAAACTCAGAGGGCCTCCTGTGGCCACTGGAAAGCAAAAGATGAAGATTTAGTATTTAATTAAAGAGGAGTAGAGTTCTTTAGAAAGTGAAATCCTCTACACCTGAAAGTCTGCTACACCAAGGTCGGGATGTGGAGATTTGGATTGCAAAATTTCCAAATGTTGAATCTCCAGATACTCCTGAACCCTTTGAGACTGTCAAAGTAACACACTCTTCCTTGTTAATTATCCGGCTATCCTAGCTTAGGTTGAGGTGTCTTCCCTACAAGACCAAATACACTCTTCTCAGGATATTCCCCCACTTTCCTCCTTCCCTTCACCCCATTACTAAGCCAGTAAGTAGGTCTCAGTTACAACCCAACCCTCTGAAGTGCTGAGTCTGCTAGAGTGGAAAAGGGATTGTAATCTAAAGAAAAGCTTGCCAATATATACATTGGCTGGATCCAGGAGAATACACATGGGCTGGCGTTCTGAGGATGCTGGATGAATGAGTGTTCATTATTGTGATAGCATTGTCCCAGGTTACAGGCTTTAAAAATCCATGCAAAGTCCCCGGGGGGGTGGCAAGCAAGGTGCTGGGATGGTTCCCAGAAACTTAGAGAGAGTGATGGATCACAGTCTGTGAGGGGGAAGTGCTGAACTGTTGCACTTAGAGTTGTAGAGGAATCAGAAAGCGCACAGAAGTGGACATGCCTGAGTGGATACATTAAGTAGGTCAGAAGCCCTGCCAGACCCCTATGATCCATGAGAGAAAAATTCTACTTACCAAAGGAATAAGGAACATGCTGGTCAGAGGAGCACAAACATTAAGGACATGTTCAGTGGAGGCCGTCCTCTAGAGGCCATGGATGACAGTAGAAGATACTATTAATAACTGGGCTCACTGACAGCATGGGACTCATAGGATCTCAGGTTAATATAAGCAAGGTACCTCAACTACAGATTCTACTAACCTGGTGGACATGTTCCCAGTGGGAGAATGCTTTCAACAGGAGCCATAGTGAGTGTCCCTTCACCTCTAAGCTATGGCTGCCAATTCTGGTCTACTTGTGTGCTTATTTTCCCCAACTCTCCCTGCCTACCTCTACCCATGTCCACCCCACCCCTTGAGCTTTCTTCACAAGAGCAAGCTTCCAAACACTCCTGAATGCAAATCTTATAGTATGACAGCCTGTTTCCCTGGAAACTGACCTTCAACAACTTTAACTTGCTATAGAATTTAGTCACCTATTGTTCTTCATGTTTATTTTCTCTTTCTTCCTATAGAATGTGAGATCCACAAGGCCAGACATCTTTTCATATGGAACCCAACATTCGAGAACAGATCTTGGCTTACTGGAAGCACTCAAAGAAATATGTGAATAGCCCTGGCTGTGTGGCTCCATTGGTTGGAGCATCGTCCTGTACACCAAAAGGTGGCAGATTTTATTCCCCATCAGGGCACATATCTAGGTTGCGGTTCCATCCCCAGTTGGGGCACATACAAGGGGCAACCAATCGATCGTGTTTCTCTCACACATCAATGTTTCTCTCTCTCTCTCTCTCTCTCTCTCTCTCTCTCTCTCTCTCATAAATAAAAATATATACTTTGGTGACTAAAAAAGAAATAAATATTTGAATAAATGTATGTTGCATATGAAATTAAGTTATTAACTTTACTTTTGAAGATTATGACTGGTTTTGAAACTCCAAATCCACTAAATCCATCTTATTTTTTAGAATATCTTGCTATGTGACCTAACCTTTTTGAAATCTACTTTCTGAAAACTTGAGGCCTAATTTTAAGTATATCTAGCATCACATAATTTGCTATTAATTTTTAAGTAGCTTTATAATTTCTCAAATTTTCTAGATAATTTGTTTTTACTCAAATAACATAAAGAAGCACAATGGAAAGGTAATGTTACAACCAGATGCATACTATTAGATGGCCATCCTTTAATACCTCTCTCTAAGCACATTTTAAACATATTTTTTACTTTACCTAAATAAAATATTATATCTTCTTTTTTGTTATTCATATTTTTACTTTTTATTTTATTTTTATTACCTGCACTCCCCACAGCTCAATTGCTTTTCCCACCACCAATGTTTATATTTTACTATTCTCCATGCACATATAATCATTTACAAATATGTTTACACCTTTTGAGTTTGGGCATAATTTGTTTCAGGTATTGTGACGGATAGAAGTACCACCCAGATTCTCCTTCAATGAAGAAACCAAAAGTTGGGCGTGCTGTCAGCAGATGCCTTCAATGCCTGGTTTGTTCAGAGATTGCCTCAGCTGCAGAGAGCTAGCTCATCCAAGGTCATCCCACTTCCTGTGCAGCCCACATCAAGTGACTGATAGAGGTCAGAATATGACTTATTGGACATTTTGGCCCAGTATAGGGACATCCTGATGGCCCATTCTGGTTCTAGACCTCCTCACTGGGTCCTTTCACACCTTTTTCACCCTCTGCCCAATCTTGCTGTCCCCCCTTCCTTCCCAAGTTGTTGATAATAAAACACTCACTTATAAATATCTAAGTCTAAACTCCATGTCAGATTCTGTACAATCTGACCTGGGTAATGGATCATATTATGTATTCATCTCTGCATCTTGCTTTTCCTCCTCACTATAATCATGGACTCTGTCCCAGACAATTGACATAGATCTAATGCTTTCTTTTAAATGACTATGTAATTTTCCACGGTTTTCATGAACTACAATTTGTTCAACTGTCCATATGAGGGAACATTCTAGTAGTTTCCAAAATTTATTTTTAACCATACAGAAAGTTCTGAAATAAATGTTCCTGTCACAAACCAATTTAAACTCAAAATTACAAGATTACTTGCAATGTTTCTATTTTTTTCACCAATCAATTCTCCTTTATTTCTTTAATGAAGTCCACAATAGTCCACTTTTATCTTCATCTACTTTCTGAGAGTTCCAGTATCAATTCAGGTCAACAATCAAGGAATTTATAGTTGATATCTATAGAATTAGAGTCCTCCATAATTTCTTGGTCATTTTTTATTTTCTTAATTTAATGAAATCAAGTACTATCAATATTTTTCTTACATGGGATAAATCACTATCATAAAAGTAACAATGCCATCTTTACTCCTATCTTAATCTAATCCACATGCACTGAAAAAAAAAGTATTAAAAACTATAAATTTTGAAATCATAGACCAGGTAGGAATCCTGGCTATACAAATATTGAATGTCCAATATCCAAGTTACTCAAACTCCTCATTTATAAAATGTACCTACCTTACTGGCTTTTAGTGATCTGTAATCTTTACAGAACTTAAGATTTTATAGGTTCATTGTCTGGCAAAGTGCATGACATAGAGAAGATGGTCTATAAATCATTATAATTATTTTCATCATATTCTTGGACTTCCATGCAGAGGTGTGTGTGTGTGTGTGTGTGTGTAAATGCTATACTTATTTTATAAAAAGTAATTTCTTTTGAAAGAATCCACCATCATTTCTACTTAATGAAATTGAAGAACACTATCTTGTGTGGCCTTTGTGATATTTGATTAGATGCATTTACCTCCTTAGAAAATTTCAGATTCACTGTATTTCCCAAGTCATAAGAGTAAATATAGTTCATTGCCCACTTGAAAAAAGCACATGCGGATAGAACAAATTTATGGACTTTAAAATTGAGTTAGCCTTTTAGTTTCAAAACTGGAAAACAAACAAACAAACAAACAAACAAACAAAACACCACAGGATCCAGGAACGAGGTGATATCTAAACTAGAGCCATTGCAGCAGCCTCAGCACAGCATCCACCATTGTCATTTCCACTCTGTTCCCCGCCACTGGAACAGATTTTCTCAGCTGGGTGTGTCTGTGAGCCCTCCTAGATGCTATACAAAGAACAAGATGCTCCCCTCCCCCAGACCACTCTGATTTATTTATAGGAAATACACAACTCTGTTGTATAGCACCAGGAGTTCAAATTTTCTTTTCTCCCCTACTTCGTGACATATTCTCTGTTGATATTTTACTCATGGTAAAATATCCCCTCACCTCCTAGTTTTTTTCTTGGATTATTTCTTCCATCCTGTCTAGCAACTCTACTAATCCAGGTGTATGAAAACATTGTTTATGATCTTCATCTCTTCAACTCAACCCAGAGTGCCTTACCTGTTGGAGAGTCGGTATTGAATCCATAAATTGGAGAGCAGTGGATAGAGTGTATGAAGCAGAGAGTCTTCAAGAGAAAACACAAGAGGGGCAAAGGATTTTCTTTCAGGGAAATTCTCTCTAAATCTTTACCCAGTTTGTGGCAACAGAGAGAGAACCCAAGATAGAGCCAGCACTGAGAAAACCCCATTTTGACATAGTGTTTTATGAAACATTACAGAACAGAAAATATATTATTACCCTTTAAGTAGTATAGCAAAGTAACATTTTAGGATGACCAATTATAAGATTTAATGATAAGAAAAGTATTTATTTTTAAAAGTTTATTAATTGTATCTATAATATCTTTATGAAGTGTCTTTTAATGGTTCACAAGTTGAGGTGTTATTTGTCCCCATATAAAGCATCTGAAAATATGGAGGGACATTTTGGATCATCAAAACAACTGAGGGGGCTCTAGCCAGTTTGGCTCAGTAGATAGAGTGTCAGCCTGCAGACTGAAGGGTCATGGGTCTGATTCCAGTGAAGAGCATGTACCTGGGTTGCAAGCACCATCCCTGTCTCTGATCGGGGAGTGCGGTAGGCAACCAATCAATGTTTCTCTCTCACACAACAATGTTTGTCTCTCCGTGTTTCTTTCCCTCCCTTCCATTCTCTCTAAAAATCAATGGGGGAAAATATCCTTGGGTGAAGATTAACAACAACAACAACAACAAAATGACTGAAGGGTATTAACTTGCATATTATTGGTAGTGACCAAGGATGTAAATATCCTGTGGGGATTCCTGAAATTCAATTAATAATTGGTTTACAGCCTGGCTGGTGTAGCTCAGCTGGTTCAGCATCAACACATGCACAGGAAATCGCCAGGTTCGATTATGGTCAGGGCACATGCCAGGGTTGCAGATCTGATCCCCAGTAGGAGGCATGCAGGAATCAGCCAATCGATGTTTCTCTCTCATCAATGTTTCTATCTCTCTTTGCCTGTCCCTTCCTCTCTCTTAAGTCAATAGAAACATATTTTAAAAAAGAATTGGTTTACAAATAATGTCACTGATACTCAAACTGAGACATGCAATAACAGATATAGGTATGCTGACAAGCTAATCATAACCTAACTGTTTTGCATGTTACCTAGTAGGACTCAATCTATAGCATAGCAGTTACTTCTGCACCCATCACTTCTAACCTTGCTACATCAATACAATGTATAGTATTCAAGCTGTATATGAAGTCTAGTCAATATCAGGGATAGAAAGTCAAATAGACCCTTGCTCTGGAAAAACTTTTTAAAAATTAACAAGTCTAGCAGATAGGCTTCTAAGATATACACCTCACCAGCTGAAGACTCTTGTTTTCAAGAAAATATACACAACTAAGGAAATAAACTTCTTAGAGAACAAAGCCCACCTAGATAAAAGGCTTTTAAATACACAGGGGGCAAAACCGGTTTGGCTCGGTGGATAGAGCATCAGCCTGCGGACTGAAAGGTCCCAGGTTTGATTCCGGTCAAGGGCATATACCTTGGTTGTGGGCACATCCCCAGTAGGAGGTGTGCAGGAGGCAGCTGGTCGATGTTTCTCTCTCATCGATGTTGCTAACTCTCTATTCCTCTCCCTTCCTCTCTGTAAAAAATCAATAAAAATATAAAAAAATAAAAATAAAAAAATAAATACACAGGGATATACACGTGTATACAAATATATAGATAGACATACACAACCCATTATGCAAAGTAGCAGTGACTAAGACAGTCAACGTTACCAACAGAAAAAAGAATTCTCCAAGGAGAATTTTAATGAAAACAATGATAATGATACTGGGCATCTTCAAGATATTATAGATACGGATGGCTAAGACATGAATAATCATTATCTCAATGTAAACAGCAGTGTTGCTGGTGGGAATGGGTTTCTTTCACTGAGTGTAAAGAAAATCGGGGACCCACATGGGAGGATGAGGTGCAGTGGCAAGATTTATTGAAGTAGAAAAAGACTGCTCCCAGCTTCCCAGTGCGTCATTTCCGCCTGTCCCACTGTGGAAGAAGTCCAGCTGTGTCTACACCAAGCCCAGAAGAGGAGCCAGGGCCCAGAAATTCTGTGCCATTGGTTCAGTCCATGCCAGTCCCTGTCCCCATCTGGCTAGTTTAGTCTGTGTTCCAAGCTGTGCTCCCTCTGGCACTGCATTGCCATACCCAGGCTCATGCTTAGAACCTATGCTTATAGTCCATGCCACTGCTGGGTTGTAGGTAGCTGCTAGACATGCAAGACTGTTATGAAGAGAGAAGGCATGAGCAAACAGGGCAAG
>NW_006383014.1:3623471-3626609 GCF_000327345.1 Myotis davidii | reverse complement strand
CAACCAGATTTATCTCTCCCCACTTTTGTATAGAGAAGGTTAAGCATAAAAAACATACTCAAGAGATGCACATTGGGTTTATGAAACAAGCCAGCTGACTGACCAATGGATACTCTATTAATGATGGTATTTGGCTATGAGACACTCCTACTGCCAGTGGAAATAGGGCTCTTCCACAGAGTCACGAGAAAAGCATTTAGGGGACCCACACATGACAGGATGAAGTACAGTGGTAAGATTTATTGGAGTAGAAATAAAGGACTATCCCTAGGTGTCTGGTGTCTAATCCATGACCAGGTGGCTCAGCTCCATCCCGCTCTGGAAGAAGTCCACCCTCGTCTTCAGCAAGCACAGAGGAAAGGCCAAGTTCCAGAGAGTCTGGCCATTGGCCCAGCATCGACAGGGCCCAGAAATTCTGTGCCATTGGTTCAGTCCATGCCAAAGCTTAGTCCAGTTCAGTCTGTCCCCATCCAGCTGACTTAGTCTCCATTCCCCGCTGCTCTTCTGCCAGTGCTGTGCCGCCACATCCAGGTGCAGGCTTGGAGCTGCGCATGAGCCATGCTAGGCCCACATGGCTGCTATGGAGCAAGAACAAGTAAATCAATGGGCAATGCTTGTTACCAAGAGAGAGTTTTTGTCAAACTTTGGTTATATTATTTAGGGCTTTCAAATTGAGCAATCTCTTCCCCAACCCTTTGTGGGCTTGTGCTGGGCCTCACGCTAACCAATCTGGTCCTCTTCACAGATTAGACACCTCCCCTTTATGGTCCTCATCTTGGCTCCTACTGTGCATATCCCAGCAGGACCTTCCCCTGAACTATCTTGGCTTCCACTGGGCATGTGCCCATTAGAGGAATCCCCCTTCCTTCCCATATAATCCTGGAACCAGAGGGCCAGCTGCTCCCTGGGGAGATTCATCTTCCCTAGGTGGGGGAGGGAGATGGGAGGGTTGTTAATCAACTTGACTGCAATGTGGCCATCTCCTACCCTGTGTGAAGCTGTTGCTACTGACCTAATTAAGCCTAGCCAGTTTCTCCCTTCTCTTTTATTAAGATCTAGCTACCTATGCCAACAGCAGAACTGTGCTCTTGTTGGTGGGACAAAGCTTTAGGCATTTACATCATCCTGTGGGCAAAGTTCCCCCTGCCTGGGTTAACAGTTGTAATATAATTTTTCTGACTAACGTTGGGTGGACTTGTGGAATTTAACAACTGAAGAACATTAAAATGATCCCCCCTTTTATGTGTATGTTAAAATAAAATTTTTTCTTTATAACATCTTATATAATTCTACTTAAGATCTTATTGCAAACTGACTAGTTAATAAGAAATTTTACTTAATAGCTGAATAATTTTTATCAAGGAAAGATTTTGAGGGGCAATTCTTATTTTGAAATTCACATAAACAGATAAAAGTGCCTGGCTCACTAGCACCATGTTCTAACCTGTATGTGCTAGTTTCTAACATGCTAAAAATTCTCAAAAGTTATCTTTCCTTTTTCCCCCCTCTTTGACCTATGAACTGAAAGAAAATACTATGATATAGGGAAGGTGTTCTCCAAAGGTATAATCTGCATAGAATTTCATTAATATAGCCAAAGATATTAAAATCAGGTTCACAGCAGATAACTCCACTTCTATTGTCATACTTTAAACTTTTATTGATATTTGAATTCTTCCCATGTTTAAACAAAAAAGTCTAATATTTTTGTTCCATTTTGAGGCTCAATTTAAAAAGAATCCACGAGACACTTTTGTAGAGACACAGAAAGCAACAAGGGAATGTGTCATAGATAGGAATTGCAGTCTAGCAGTAGTGAGTGAGGGGGACTGTGCCAAACAGCCTACTCCTGTAGATTATCCATAGAGCAAAGGCATCTTTCTGCTCTCCTCATCCCTATGCCATAAGACCCATAAGTGAAATGTAAGAGGCTCCCAGGTTTGAATATAGATATTATCACCCTAACCGGTTTGGCTCAGTGACTATAGATATTATCAGAAAAGATGGGATTGGGACCATCAGTTAGTATCATAAGTTGTATGGAGTTACGCAGACCTACCCTCTATACTAGGCTGTACCCTTGCTTTATTAGTTTTCTAACCTCTTGAAACCTCATCATCCTCCATGAAATTCATCATTTAAAAATGCTGACTTCTAGCTCTAAAATTCTATAGTGCTAAAAAAAATTTTTTTTCTGAACTTTCTTTAGACGGTCCAATAAAAACATGGAAAATAAAACTAAGGAAGAAACTGATAGATTTAACCACCTAAAAACAATGAAATATTCTCTATATCATATAAATAGAATATTCTAAGAATTTATAAACAAGAGAATAGTGGAAAAAGACTTATTAGGAGCATACTAAAGCATAGTTATCTTCATATGAGAAAAAACTCACACAAATTCAAAAGAAAATTATCAGACTCACATTTAAAAAACTAAGCATACAACTTAAAACTGAGTCATAAAACTCAAAACTTATATGGCTAATAAACTTGGGAATAAATATACTAGACTGTCCATCAACTATTTCCTTTCCAATCCGCATATTTCTAGACTTTTATAATTTCAATTTCTTCTCCCCTTTCCTCCTGCACCCAGTAAGTACTCAAGTAAATATGTCCATTACTTTCTTCTTAATTCTCATCTTCCAGTTTTTCTGCCTTTCATACCTCTTAGTCACTTGGAGTTCCTCAAATGGGTCACACTATTTCACTTGGGCAACCATTTTGTGTGTCCTTTTCTGTTTGAAATAATTTTTCATGCTAAGGCATTCTCTTGTATTTCTTCATACCTCTACAGGGACAAGTACTAATATATATGGATACCTACTATGCATTAGGCATTGTCAGGACATTAAATCAATTGTCTCAATCAACCATCACAGAAACTCTGTATTATAGGATGACTAGAGGCCCGGTGCACAAAAACTTGTGCACTCAGGGTGGAGGGGGGTACCTCAGCCTGGCCTGTGCCCTCTTGCAGTCTGGGACCCCTCGGGAGATAACAACCTGCTGGCTCCGTCTTGCACCCGGGTGGCAGAGGGGAGACAACAACCTGCTGGCTTAGGCCTGCTCCCGGGTGGCAGAGGGCAGGCCCAATCCCTAGGTGCAGCCCCTGGTCGGGCTCAGAGCAGG
>NW_006383014.1:3618483-3621891 GCF_000327345.1 Myotis davidii | reverse complement strand
TCACTGAAGCAAGCAAGCCTCATGTTAGTTTCAAGCTGCCTGGCTGCCAGCCGCCATCTTGACTGGCAGTTAATTTGCATATCTTGCTGATTAGCCAATGGGAAGGGTAGCGGTTGTACGCCAATTACCATGTTTCTCTTTTATTAGATAGGATTATCCCAATTATACAGGTAAAAAACTGGACTTAGAGGTCAGAAATTTGAATGTATGATTGTTTGACTCCCAAGCCTATGCTTTAACTATATTAAGCATCCACTCCTTTGGCAGATCCCTCCATTAGCAGAGGGCAGTCACAGGAGATTTTGCATCATAACAGGTTAGTGTTGATCTTACCCACCTTTGTAACATGGATATATCTTGTGTATGTCAACTCTGACACTTATTATAACGTATTGTAGCATTAAAATATAAAGAGTAATCTCACAGGCAACAAGGAGCCATGCGAGTATTTGAGTATTTAAGTAGGGAGTGATATATCATTCAGACAGTCGAGAGAGAAAAGACTTATCCTAATAGGGAGAGTGAATGGAAAGAAAGAGACTGGAAGCAGAGAGATAAACTAATGCTATCTAAATCCAAGTGAGAGAAATGAGAGCCTAAGTAAAAGTATCAGAGAAAGGCTAAAAATTAGAGGAAAGAATTGAGAGAGGTTTGAGAACAGAATCACGAGGACTTGGCCAATTGGATGAGAATGACTACACAGTTTTTTAGATGAATGGATTGATGTACTTCAATGGAATGGGAAACAGGAGAGAGAACAGATTTGAGGAGGAAGTGTGGAGCCAACTATGAAATATGTGTGAGACATGGAAGAGAGGGAGAGAGACCACGATATAGAGATCCTGAGTCAGTATACTTATAACTGAATCTAAGAAATTCTGTATCAAAACCTCATTGGATCTATAAGAAGTTTTAATTCCTAATTATTTTTTGTGGATTTTGACTCTGAAGAAGCTGGCAATCAAACCACTATCTTTAAAAAACTTCTCAACTAAACACTGTTTCTCAGTTTTCCATGACAAAATAAAAATATATTTTTCAAAAATATTTTATTTTGCTCTTCCTGTAAACAGCTCCAGATGATTTCTGAAAATGGTCTTCTATTCACTCGACCCAGAGAACCCACAAAATCCTACACCTCAAGAGGTTCAAATCTATGTGTTTACTCTAAGATCACTAGCGAAACTGCCTGGCCATAGAGGACATGAATATCCAAAAACCACTGTGCATCTGAAAGATGTCACTTTATAGCCATTCCATTGTTCCAATGGCTAAGTTGATAGGTGTGCCCAGGCCAAACAGCGGAACTGGACACAGGTTCCATGGCCCCCCTGAAATGCTGAATTTTTGCTACATTTGCTTAAAAATGCAAAATAATGCTGAACTTAACAGTTTAGATATAGATTGAGCACATCCATGTGAATAAAGCCCCCAAGATAGTCTGTCTACTCACAGAATGTACAGGCAATTCAACGCATACATGAGCTTGCTCTGCCACATTAAGATGATCTTATAGAAAAACAAATTATTCCAAGTCACAAGAAGAAGCTGCACAAAGGAGGATATCCCCCAAGAAATAAATAAACAAACATTTCTGTTCTGGGAATAAATTCAGCATGAAATAAATGCAAATAAAGTTTAAAAATTTATTTTACTTAAAAAATTTAAATAGCTATTTTATTTTAGTTACAGAAATGGTATGTATTTCATACCCACCAGCATCATGTCTACCCAATGGTGTTATAGTTCTACTAGTGTCCTGGTGC
Organism: Myotis davidii; assembly: GCF_000327345.1. NCBI lineage: Eukaryota > Metazoa > Chordata > Mammalia > Chiroptera > Vespertilionidae > Myotis > Myotis davidii. The sequence goes on along the minus strand of NW_006383014.1, from coordinate 3,620,125 downwards.
ATGGATTCATGCACATTGAAAGAAAATTAATCAGAATATTTTAATGTCGCTCTTCACCCTTTCTCTATAATAGAAGTGTCAATCAAATTCGCGATCGACAATGACAGATCAAAACACATGCATGCGATTCACACCAGCAAGAGCATTATATGTATTGTGCATGCATGAGTCAACTTAGCCTTTTACATATATAGAATAAACTTGCTTAATTAGACCTGCTTTCTGATTTAGCTAAGCTTTGTCCAGCCCAGTGAAACACCCCAACTTCTCTTTCAGGTAATTGTCATCAATACAGCAGTAAATATCAACACAAAGCATATTATTACTGTAGATAATGCAGGGAGAATAAAAGGTAACATATTTAACTGCAGCAGTGTTTAACTATATTCTGCGCAGTGAGAAAAACCTGAAGTCATTTTCAAGGTCCATCATTTATTACTTCTTTTCAGTCTGGTCAAGTTTCTAAACTTTCTAAATCTCCATTTTCGGGCTAATGAAAAGAAAATAGGATTCTACCGAGTCTCCTATTTACCTACTCCAGGACTTCTGTGAGGATCAAATAAGATGAGGGGTGGGAAAACGCTTCACAGACATTTGGTTAAAGTGTGAAATGTTTGCACCTGGCTATAAAGCAAGTCGGGTTCCTGGGCTGAAGAAACTCCAAGGAGGCTAGTTGTTAGGGAGAGGAAGTGGGGTATTGCTGTGTGACGTCATTACCCATCAACCATAGTGACTGTTTCTGGGCCGGGCTGGATTGTTGGCCGCATTTTGCACCATGGGGTCTTGGCAGCATTGGTTGCAATTTGGTGGGGTGTTGCTCTGGGGTGGTGGCGGGGCCTGTGTCCCACTTGGGGGAAGCTGAGTGTTGGTTTGTGGGGGCCAGGTCTGTGGTGTCATTTATTTATTTTTTATTTTTAAAAATATATTTTTATTGATATAGAGGAAGGGAGTGGGAGAGAGAGATAGAAACATCATCGATAGAGAAAAATCATTGATCTGCTGCCTCCTGCATGACCCCTACTGCAAATTGAGCCTGCAACCTTGGCATGTGCCCTTGACCGGAATTGAACCAGGACCTTTCAGTCTGCAGGCCGATGTTCTATCTGCTGAGCCAAACTGGCTAGGGCAGTGACATTTATTTTTAAATGGCCAGTGCACGTCATGGCAGCTCCTGCATTGAGCATCTTCCCCCTAGTGGTCAGTGTGTGTTATAGCTACCAGACGGACGGAAAGACAATTAGCCTTTTATATATATGCTAGAGGCCCAGTGCACAAAAATTTGTGCACTCGGGAGGGGTCCCTCAGCCCGGCCTATGCCCTCTTGCAGTCTGGGACACCTCAGAGGATGTCCACCTGCGGGCATAGACCCGCTCCCTGGGGGATCAGGCCCAAGCTGGCAGTGAGACATCTCTCTGGAAGCCTGGCAGCCCTCGAGGGATGTCCATTTGCCAGAGGGGAGCAGGCCTAAGCTGCAGTTGGACAACCTTAGCGCTGCTGAGGAGGCAGGAGAGGCTCCCATCACTACCGCTGTACTGGCAGCCGTCAGCCTGGCTTGTGACTGAGCAGAGCTCCCCCTGTGGGAGCGCACTGACCACCAGGGGGCAGCTCCTGCATTGAGCGATTGCCCCCTGGTGGTAAGTGT
>NW_006383014.1:3607537-3618453 GCF_000327345.1 Myotis davidii | reverse complement strand
TGGGGGTCCCACTGGGGTGCCTGGCCAGCCTGGGTGAAGGGCTGATGGTTGTTTGTAGGTTGGTCAAACCGCCTTCAGGGTGGGGGCCCCAACTGGGGTGCCTGGCCAGTCTGGGTGAGGGGCTGAGGGCCATTTTCAGGCTGGCCAAGGCCCCCAGCAATGGAAGCTCCCAGCCTCTCATTTTTTTTTCTTTTTTTTTATTCTGGGATTTATTTACCTTCTATAATTGAAACTTTGTAGCCTTGAGAGGAGCTCAGAGCCAGCCAGGGCGGGCAGGAGGAAAGCCTCCTGCTCGCTCCAGCTCCGTGGCCAGGGCCAGATGAAAGCAGGCATCTGGGGTTTATTTAGCTTCTATAATTGAAACTTTGTTGCTTTGAGTGGAGCTGAGAGCCAGGCCGTGGCAAGCGGGAAGCTTGACTCACTCCAGCATTGGGGCAACCAAGCCTCCTGCTTGCTCCCGCACCATGGCTGCCGGCCGCCATCTTGGTTCAGTTAATGTGCATATAGTCGCTCTAATTGGCTGATGGGCGTGGCTTAAGGCATAGCGAAGGTAAGGCCAGTTTGCTTGTTTGTCTTTTATTAGTGTAGACTAGGGGCCTGGTGCATGAAATTCGTGCACTGGGTGAGGGGGTGGTCCCTCAGCCCAGCCTGCCCCCTCTCACATACTGGGAGCCCTCAGGGGATGTCCTACTGATGGCTTATGCCTGCTCCCTGCTCCCCTTGGGGAGTGGGCTTAAGCCACAGTCTGGCCTCCCTTTGTGGGAGGCGACCAGAGAGGGAAAGACAGAGAGAAACATCAAAGTGAGAGGAACACTTTGATTGGTTGCCTCCTGCATGAGCGCTGACCTGGGCCCAGCCAGGGAGGAGCCTACAACCTAGGTACATGCCCTTGTTCAGAATTGAACCCAGATCCTGCAGTGGGCAGGCCGAGGCATTATCTACTGAGCCAAACTGGCTAGGGCAGGATATGACATTTCTTAGCCCCTCCAGCAGCGGACCTTTGTTTTTTTCTCCAGGAATGTGCTGAAAAAAATCCTAGATCACCTTTTTGGATTCTTATTACCCAAGTTACTAAGAATACTACCAGTGGCATACAGGGAGCTTAGCCAATGACTGGTCAGAAAAGGTGTTTCCTCTGTAGTTCACACTGATCCTCGGCTCAGCCCCTGCCCAGGCCTAAGGCCTTAGGTGGGGTGTTAGGCCTGGGCAAGGGACCCCCAGACTGCTCCAATCACAGGTTCCACCCCTGCCCAGGCCTCAGATTTGGGCATTAGGCCCGGGCAGAGGACTCCCAGCCCTGGGCTATCACAGGCTCCTCCCTTGCCCAGGCCTCAGGCTTCTGGTGGTGTGTGAGGCCTGGGTAGGGGACCCCCAGCCCTAGGCAATTGCTGGCTCCACCCCTACCCAGGCCTCAGGCTTCTGACTGGAGTGATCACTGGCTCTGTCTCCCTGGGTGGCGTCTGGAACTGCCCGCCCGGCCTCCCCGGTCCCCGATCTGCAGCCGGGATCCTACGGGCAGCATCTGGGGCTGCCCACCCCACCTGCAGTATGCAAATTTAACGGCCATCTTTTTGGGTTAATTTGCATACTCGTCTGATTGAATGGTGGACATAGCATCTTTGTCTTTTATTAGTGTAGATATAGATAATGACATAATGATTTAAGTATTGCTTTCTGGATTTTATTTGTATCTAAAAACTAGGAGAGTTCTTTAAGATTGACCATGAACCTCAGGGAACACACAGTTGGTTTTTGGTAAAAGAGAAAGCATAACATAACTCTGGCATGATATATCAGCATTTTGGGCAGTGAAATGACACTATATTCCACACAGTCATATTCATCACTTTTTCTTTGCTGGTGTTGACATTATTTGAAAATTTGAAGTCCTATAGTGCTATGTTGGAATCTATAATAATAAAAGTATAATATGCTAATTGGACTGGATGGCTGAATAGCAGAATGACCATCCAGACGACCTTCTGGACAACCATCCAAATGACCATCCAGGGCAATGCTATGATACCCACTGGTGCCAGAGCCAGGGAAGGAAGACCTACTCTTGCATGAATTTTGTGCATCAGGCCTCTATTTTAAAAATAAAAAGAAAGAGGAGTAATATGAATGATTTTGTAATCTACTTCTACATATGTATATATTTGTCAGATACTATCATGAAACAGAGCACACAAGCTCCTCTATTAAAAGATGCTTAAAGTTATTATATTCACCATATTAGAACTGCTTCTCTAGGGAAGTTAGTTGTAATGGTTAAAGTATATTCAGATTTATAAAAAGTAAATTGTCTCTGCCAAAGCTTCAGTAACAAGAGTTTGGTCATTAGTGCTCTCTAGTGGAGCAAGGATTCTGTGCTTGAGTCTCAGACATCTCTCAGAAAGCTGTGCTTCCAGCAAATCTTTGACATTGCTCACCATGGCCTGATGCTCACGGTTCACAGGCCAGACCATGGTGCTGAGTGTGGGGTCATAAGGTGCTAGTAGTGAGTTTTTAATCATTCTGGACTTTGTGTGAAATGACCTCATTTTTATCTAACCTGTTTTAGAGATGATGTTTTATCCTGCTACTTTGTGGGGGCCGTGCTCATGCACACTCATCTTTCACGCTCCAGGAAACACTGAAACAATATGATTTTGGCATCAGATCTTACTGTTTTAAAAGGATGCTCTTCTTTTATCATTCCTAAATTATAGGTAACTGTTATTCTAGATTTATTAAATATTATTATAGACATGTGTTAGTCTTAAGTTAAAAATAAGCAAACACTCTAATAGACAAGAAGAATGATTTTGAGTCCAAATAATTTAAATTTCTTCGCCAACTTTATGTTCCTTAGATTAATCTGAGACTGAACTAAGAAAAAAATCATTTCTGGCAAGTGCACACTGAGATGAATGTCTATCTCTGGTACTAATTTCACCAAAGTGCTCAGATTTTTCCAAATTGACTTCAATTGAAATACTCCCACAATTCTGCACAATGGTGACAAAACTCAAATGAATGCTATGAAAACAAATGTGTAAAGTGCTTATTGTAAAAACTTTTTTGTGGTGGAGGAATCCCAATAGAAGAATTTATATTTTGGAAAATTTTGATCATTTGCACATCATAAAACAAACTCGGCAGTTTTCACTTATTGAACTAATTTTGATGCTTAAATATTCAACCCAGTATAGTAGATAGTAGAGTATACCGCTATCTCTATCTCTATTCTGATCTCTATCTCTAATCTATATCTACATCTATACTATATGTGTATCTGTATGTATAGCTGTCTAGTGATATAGAAAATAAATTAGGGAGTAAGACAGTAAGAAGACACTCTGAACTGCTTCAAAATTGATATAGATGTATAGATACATAGATGGATATAAATTTTGAACCAGTCCAGAGTTCTTATTCACACTCTCATTCATTACCTTTGTTTTCCATACTACTAGTGCTCTCAAAGCTCCTAACAAAGCTCTTACCTCTCAGTGTAGCAGTGTAACAGAGCTGATCCATCTTTTTACAGCAGTGCCTTTTTCCTATCACTATGAAGCTACTTTGGCCCTTCATTTGGGGAAAAGAAATGTATTCTATAAAACATAGCCTGAAAATGGAAGGCAAAAGTGTGCAGTGAATTTGCAAGACAAGGCAGAGATTTAGTAGGAATCGAAAGTTGATGGTTGGAGGACTAAGATAAAGAGGAAAGGGTGGAGGTGAGCTTTGGGTTGAACCCATCAAGAAGACAATAGCCATTACAGGACAGAGCTAGGGAGGGGATTAAGGAAAGACAGGGTAGGGCTGTTTAAAGGAACTCTGTGCACCACAGAAGAAAATGATTTTAAAAATTGCCCTCCCCTCCCCCACCACCACTATAGCTAGCAAGGCCAAATATCCTGGACCTTGGACCTCTAATGATCTCTATTTTTTAACAATCCTCCTATCAAGGTGCTTCTGTTTGAATAGCAACCCTAATCTAAAGGCCAGCTTTATTGCATAAATAGCACATGAGAGCCGATCCTATGGTGTATATTTCATAACAACAATATGAGTAGGCTATTCTGACAACGGCAATGTTTTTATCTTATCAACATAGTCTTGACCTCATCTCAAAATATCTCATTCTGTTGTCTCTATAGTTTTCAGGCCATGTAATTTACCCACGTCTGCAATTTTACAGTAAATAATTAGCTATAGGAACACGGTTCAGATCAACTGTAAGGTCACACCAAAGACTATTTCGTAATATATTTTTATTGATTTCAGAGAGGAAGGGAGAGGGAGAGATAGAAACATCAATGACAAGAGAATCATCATCGATCAGCTGCCTCCTGCATGCCCTACACTGGGGATGGAGCAACCCGGGCATGAGCCCTGACCAGGAATCAAACCATGACCTCCTGATTCATAAGTCAACACTCAACCACTGAGCCACGCTGGCCAGAAACACCAAAGATTATTTTAAAGCCACTATGGATGTCAGTCGAACTTCGGGAAGTTCTTCTTAACAAAAAATTGTCTTGTATCTCCTCTAGCTTACTCAGCCATATTAGAAAACCTGATGACAGAAAAAATTATTAATTTTGTGGATTTCACTTACAACTCCTGCCATCTGGAAAGAATTTTTTCCTAATGTTCTAAGGAGGACCAGGCAAGATTCCTATATTTCATGAGAAGCCCATTGCCAAACAACTTTGAGCATCAAATGTTACTTGGATAGAGTATCCTAAATGGAAAATATTTTCCATCTTTTTTTCAAAAAAAATTTGACAAGAGTTAACACACCTAGGTACTATTGTTTATGCAGCCAATGCTGAGGCAGAATCTTCTAAAATCTAATGAACCATGGGGTATACTTATCTAATAATCAGACCAGGAACATGGCTGAGTCTGGTTACCATCCCTGCCTCAACATTTATTCCCAGCACTACCTCCTGATGGTCAGGAGAGAGAAGTCATAGTTTCAGAGGCAGAATGATGTCTTTAAAAATGCATAGAAAAAGAAATGCTGTGGAATATGAAAAATGTGCTAGGGTGGGAAGAATAATATGTTGAACCCTATCTATAGATAATAATCTTCTACAGCCTCTGATCTTGGTTTTCTCATGTAACACCTGGTTCAGGGGATTGTTTTAAAAAGGCTCCTAGAAGCCTCTTTTGCTGCCTTATCTAGAGGCTCCTTCTTGTGTCATAAATTGTGCATCTCTTTCTATGTTTCCTCTGCTTCTGCTTCTGCCCTGTTCCCACATCATGGATGATCGAAGAGTTGTTGTCAGAGAGAGACTGCCAATTCGGGATAGGTTGTTTGAAATGATAAATGAGAGAAAGCACAATTAAAGCACAATACCCCCTCCCCCTTATTTGTGGGGGATATGTTCCAGGACCCCAGTGGATGCTTGAATAGTATTGCACCTATATATGCTATGTTTATTCTCATTCTAAATGTGTATGTATCTTATACATACACATGTATAACAAAATGTAATTTGCAAATTAGGCACAGGAAGAGATTAACAACAGTAACTAATAATAAAATAGAACAATAATAACAATACACTGTAAGGAAAGCTACATAAATGTAGGCTCTTTCAAAATATCTTCTTGTACTGTACTCCCCCTCCTTTCTCTGATGCTGTGAGATGATACAATGCCTCCGTGATGAGATTCAAGTGAGGTGAATGAACAACACAGATATTGTGATATAGCATTAGGCTACTATAAGGATTACGTGGACACCAGCACCGCAAAACTGACAGATGGCTACTAATTGACTAATGGGAGGGGAGCATAGACAGTGTGGACACCATGGACAAAAATGATGACTGACGTCCTGGGCGGGATGGACTGGGAAAGTGTGCCATTTCATCACTCTGCTTATGCATTTTATAACTTACAAATTGTTTACTTCTGGAATTTTTCTATTTAATACTTTCAGATCGCAGGTGACTATGGGTAACTGAAGCTGCAGAAAGTGCAGTCAAGATAAGGGGAAGCTACTTCAGTAAAATACAAGTTAGCTTTTAAAATCTATAATTGGATGATAGGAACTATTGTCGCTTATATTTTATTTAAAACGTACTGGTGAACTTTTGATAATTTCACTAAGGTTGTAGGGCTGCTTCCTAATTAATAACTTGTATAAAAAGTGCATTAATTATTATATATGCACACATTTAGAATTGTTGAAATATTAGCTATATTCTACGTTGGCAGAATTTTTATGACAACCAGCATATTGTTGTTAGTATATTCTTCTGTTGGTTAAACTCAATAAAGTGTTGACCCATTGATGTTGCTGTTTTGTTATGCAGAACTATCTCAAAGATTAGCGTATAGAATGTATATAAGTATATGGGACTGGAAAAGGAATAAAACAAATGCAAAGTTTTGTTAAAATGTATTTTTATTGATTTCAGAGAGGAATGACGAGGGAGAGAGAAATAGAAACATCAATGATGAGAGAGAAATATTGATCAGTTGCCTCCTGCATGTGCCCTGACCAGGAATTGAACCCTCACCTCCTGATTCATAGGTTGACAGTCAACTGCTGAGCCATGCTAGCCTGGCAACAAATATAAAATTTGAGGAAAATATAGTAAAGCTATTTATGTTTCTGATGATTTAGTTCTACATATCCAGGAAACTGGGGTTTCATTGGCCATGACATGAATTCAGAAATTGGTATTTCTGTTCATATATACAGGACACTAATATCAGTGATAGATCATATTCATGTAATTAATGATTGCAACTTGTTAAACATATGAAGGTGAGTGTTTATCAGAGTTTCATATATAACAACAGAAATAGTAACAAAGATCCTGTTACCACTTTTCCTCAATGATCTTTAAATTCTTGATTATAACATATTTTATGTTAACATACAAATGCAGTGTTAATATAGAAATTCCCCCAAACTAACTCTTCCCTGCCTCAAAATCTCAGAAGTCTTGCTCTGGTTTAAGGAAAAGCAAAATTGAACTGTAATTAAAGTCTAATGTTTTTGTGATCTGTGTAAATGTTATTGTAAAGGAACACTTCCCAGAGATGAGGGTGTACCTATGAAAAGGGAAGGAGGGAAGATGAGACTGGGTCTAGAAATGTAAGTAAAGTAAATTAGGAGGAAAGAGCAATAACACAGGGACAGTCTGGAATATATTCAATAAACCTAGGTCAACAGAATTGTGAAAACTGAAAAAAAATTATATATAACGTTACTCAACTCTTTATAGGACATGCCCTACGTATAGTGATTTGCTCATGATGTTCTGCTAAGTATATTTATGTTATTTTCCTTATTTAAAAAATATATTCTTTTTCTGATGATAAAGTGAAATATTCTTATTAAAGAAACTTTTAAAAATACATAAACACTTTTTAAAAAATCAAAATCCTGTGATACTACTCACATATAACTGTTTTATACATTTTGCTATATTTCTTTCTTTTTCTCTACACATTTTGTTCTGAATTGAAGAAATAGTCATAAGTTTATATTCTTTTTAAAATCATTACATAAGTAATTTATCATGTTATTAAATCCTCTTTATAAAAATAGCATGTTTAATGGCTGCATGATTCTCCATGCTTTGGATACACAAAATTTGTCTTTTTTTCCCCTTCCACTTTTGTAAAAATTTGGTTTTAGAAAAATTATTATTCTAAAAGTATTATACATATCTATACACACATACATATACATGTTATACACATATACATATATATACTTTTTGAACTGCTACTTTCTTTTGAAATCCAAAGAACCCCAGATATTAAATTATTATTTCAAAAAGATAAGAATGCTTCTTTAAAACTTAGCATGTATTTTCAAATTGCATTGGGAGAAAAATGAATTTCTAGTTCACTGCAGCCTTAGTTTAAAAATTATTATTCTAAATTCAATTGTATTTAATCTAGTAAAAGTTTAATACTTAAATTTAATGTAAGTATTCTTTAAATTTTAAATTTACTATTATTTTACTTTGATAATTTGAAAGAAGGTTCTAATGTGTAAAGCTTTATTTCTTAAATTAATAGAATTTAACATTTTTTCTATTTATAAATATTTTTGTTTTTTGTGCATTGTTATTTCATTTAATCTTCACCTGATATTTTTTCCATTGATTTTTACAGAGAGTGGAAGAGAGAGGGAAAGACAAAGAGAAATATCAATGTGCAAGAAACACATAGATTGGTTGCCTCTTGCACAAGCCCTGACCAGGGTTTGGGCCAGGGAGGAGCCTATAGGACCGAATTCAAAACTAGAACCCTGCAGTCCATAGGCTGACGCTCTTTCCACTGAGCCAAACCAGCTAGGGCTGTTCAGTTATCCAAACCAGCAAGGGCTGTTCAGTTTATTTTAGGATTACAGAGTGAGGACATTAATTTCTTGCAGCTCTACTCATGATAAATAATATCTACCCTGGGTGTTTTTAAAGTGTATTTGTAATATTTTATGCCATTTAAAATTTTAAATGTTTATGTGATTTATTCTCTGTGTGTTTTTTTCTGATTTTTCTCCATTGCTTTTTTTTTTCAATGATAGTTTATATTCAATATTATTTAGTATTAGTTTCAGGTGTACAGCATAGCAGTTAAATAATCGTGTCCTTTATAAAGTGTCCCTCCCTGTATTTTCATTACCCAGCAGGCACCGTACATAGTTATTACAATATCACTGACTGTATTCCCTGTGTTTTTCTTTACAGCCCTATGACTATTTTGTAACTACCAGCCTGAACTTCTCAATCTCTTCACTGTTTTCAGTCAGGCCTCCAACCCCCCATTATTTTAAATTTAGAAATTTTGAGTTTATAAAGTCATCACCCGGACCCATAGTCGAAACATATGCACTTATATTTTTATAGATTTCAGTAGCTTAATTTAAAAAAAAAATTTACCTCTGTAAAACTAAAAATCATTATGGCATTAAAAATATATTACATGACACATAATATATTTTTCCCTCTCAATGTTTAATGTTCTCAGTGTGGTAGGAAGCAAAATCAACAACTAGTATTAGGCGGGAAAAGATGGGCTGAGTGTTTGAGGAGACGGAAGAATGTAGGAAATTGTCATGTAGGAGGGTGACAGTGTAAAGAAACTAGGGTAGTACAGTATGATTTCCTAATATCCTGGAGATCCTACTCCAGCTTAGTAATCATTAACACAAAGTATTCAGCATGATTGTATGCTTTTCTCCAACCATGATTAGCTACATGGGTGCAAGTATAAAATAGGCAGAGGGTTGAATGTAATTGGGTCTCTGTTTTGGAGGGGGAGAGAGAGAGAAAAAAACATTCAGTTTGTTGTTCCATCTACCCAGGCATTCATGGTTCCTTCCTGTATGTGCCCTGAGGTGAGATCAAACCAGAAACCTTGGATTATTTGAATGATGCTCCGACCAACTGAGCTACCTGGCCAGGGCTTGGGTTTGTGGTTTTTCTTCAAGTACAAGAAAGTCAGAAAATGGAAGGGAGTTGAGGAAGTATATAGAAGGGAGTGATGCTGCTGCTGATGCATGGAATTAAAGAGGGTAGCGAAGAGAGTTAAGAGATTAAGGGGATGGCCCTGGCCAGCTTGGCTCAGTGGATAGCGTTGGCCTACGGACTGAAGGGTCCCTGGTTCGATTCTGGCCAAGGGCACGTGCCTGGTTTGCGGGCTCGATTCCCAGTGGGGGGCATGCAGGAAGCAGCCGATTGATGATTCTCTCTCATCATTGATGTTTCTTTCTCCCCCCTCCCTTCCTCTCTGAAATCAATAAAGAAATATATTTTTTTTAAAAAAAGAGATTAAGGGGATAGATGACAATTAAGTTAGTAGAAATGGTCAATTGATGGGTTTGAAAAATTATTGAACGAGAGATACTAGAAGATTTGGGTTGAAAGATAGGACACTGAGGTTATCAATGAGCTGAAGTTAACTGGTTTTAACAAGAAAATGACCTGACCCTGAGAATGAATGTCTTCTTAATTTTGGTACTTGCCTCACCTTAATCTCATCCTTACTAAAATATTAAAATGTTCTAAAGTAGGAAGACCATATTGTTGGATAGAAAAAATAACAAGCTAAGCAATAAACTGCTGAAAGTTGAGGATAAATGTCCTGAGGAATCTCAAATAACAGTAAAAAGGAGGGGTACAAAATGATGTGCGGGGTGTAAGAGTCATCTGGCTGCGACACCTGTCACCCCATTGATGGTCGAGGTTGATTCAGCTGATCGGGCTGGTAGGTGGGTGTCTCCTCCCTCCCTCACCACTCTATGTGGGTCCCTGTGGAAGCTGCATCTTAGTGGAAGAGGATGATGACCTTCCCTGGTAGAAGAGAGGACCTTCCTTCGGTCAGGGGTATATGAGTATCTGTGCTCTCCTGCTAGGACTTCTCAAGGTCCATTTGTGGGACAAGTAGGTTAGTCAAGCTTCCAAGATTCCAGACACATCTAAATGAGGCACTGTATGTAGCAGTCTGCTTTCTTGAGAGAGAGAGAGAGAGAGAGAGAGAGAGAGAGAGAGAGAATGATGTGCTAACACATGCTACATCAGGAAACAGTAAGTGAGTTTTGCCTGAAAGCAACAAGAAGCTTGAACTCCACCTTCAGACTCAGTTGGATGACCCCAGAAAAAGAAAATACAGACCACCCTAGCCGGTTTGTCTCAGTGGATAGAACATAGGCCTGGGGACCGAAGGGTTTGATTCCAATCAAGGGCAAGTACCTCGGTTGTAAGATCTTCCCCATCCTGGGACTGGTCAGGGCACGTGTAGGAAGCAACCAATTGATGTGTTTCTCTCACATCAATATTTCTCTCTGTCTTTCCCTCACTCTTCCATTCTCTCTGAAAATCAATGGAAAAAATATCCTCAGGTGAGGATTAAAAAAAAAAAGAAAGAAGAAAATACAGACCACACAAAAAAGA
>NW_006383014.1:3604804-3607466 GCF_000327345.1 Myotis davidii | reverse complement strand
CTCCCTCCCTCCCTCTCTTGTCTCAGCAATCTGCTGCCTGCTCTAGATTCCCAGTTTGGAAACCAATACTTCAGTTGCGCGCTCTCTCTATTGCTTCTCTTCATTCCCCGATGATGGCTTAGTTTCCCTCTGGCCTACCACTTGTGTTGGAAATTATTCTGGTACTGGACCTCTTAATCTGGGCTCAGAGACCTGCTTTGTGTACATGCCTCAGCAGTCAGTCCTGTGAGGTGTGCACAGGAACCCTGAGATGTACATCTCCCGTCTTTGCCTACTCACATAGCAAGAAAGCACACTAATGGACCAATTTTAACAAAATGCTATTGATTTCTCTCACAGTAGAGAGTTATATAATTTGATCTACTGTCCATTTTGCTTCATGGAAATTTACAATGAGAATTAAAAATAGCAAAAAAATTAAATTTCTGCAACAATTTTTCAAAAATAAAAATCACCAAAGACCACACTTCTCAATTTATCTCTTTAAAGACTGCTGCCAAAAGATAGCCCTTCAACTTCCAGCCAAAGAATGCATTCAAAATTTAATTTCTTGTGAAATAGATATTTATTGAAAATAATATTTCAGCCGAAACCGGTTTGGCTCAGTGGATAGAGCATCGGCCTGCAGACTGAGAGGTCCCAGGTTCGATTCCGGTCAAGGGCATGTACCGTGGTTGTGGGCACATCCCCAGTGGGAGATGTGCAGGAGGCAGCTGATCGATGTTTCTCTTTCATTGATGTTTCTAACTCTCTATCTCTCTCCCTTCCTCTCTGTAAAAAATCAATAAAATATGTATATATAAAAAAGAAGAAAATAATATTTCAATATATGGTTAATGTGGTTCTAGTGTTTTTTTTTGTTTAGATCATTTTATACTTTGGAAAGTTTCACATAATATATCACTAAGGTATATGATTTAAAAGTACTTTTAATCTTATTAGTTTACTACTGGACTCTTTATTTTAATCCTCACTTGAGGATATACTTATTTATTTTAGAGAGAGGGAGAGAGAAACATCAATGTGAGAGAGAACATCATCAATTGGTTGCTTTCCAAGTGTGTCCCAACTGGGAATGTTGAACCCACAACCTTTCGGTATATGGGACAATGCTCCAACCAGCAGCCACGCTGGCTAGGGCACTACTGAACTTCTGATAAGAAGTATATGTTCTGATCACATGCACATCAATACATAGATTTTTTTTTTATTTTTATTTTTTAGGATCAGGACTTTGCTCCATTATTTGTTCACTTTAGTTTCTGCACAGCAAACTCTGTTATCCCCACTCTACTTACCAAAGCACTGATAGCCAACATTCTAATCTTCCTTAAAACAACACCCAGTGCTCTCAGCTGGTCAGACACCCTCCTGTCGCCTCAAGCACCCCTGTTCCCTCTAATTGAGTCGCAGATTTAACTTACCAAGAGTCTGTTGAGTTTGCCCCCCAAAGTTATTTTTTAGTGTCACTTGTCATTTTAAATTTAAATAAAGATTATGTAAGCCATTTAAGTATATGTGAAAGACACTTTTTAAAAACAATTTGTTTCCATGGAAATTAAATTGAATGCTTTGAAAAGTTTTGAATGGGGGTGGGGGGGGTTGGAAGGAGACATATGTAATACTTTAAACACTAAAGAATTTAAAAAATTTAAATTATAAATTGTAGTTGAATTATATGTGGACAGAAACAATTGGTAAGAGTTTGAGGAAGCTTTTGTTCCCTGAGGCTTTCAATTTTAACTCTACTTTAAAGAATTTACAATGGCTAATCATAAATGATGTATCATAAATGTAATTTATTCCAAAAAGACATTGAAGAACTAATTAAAGCCTTAGACCTATATGTAGAGTTTGATTTTTTTCTTAAAACGTGCAAGTAGGAAAGAGCCAGTTTTTTTATTATCTTTTTTTTCCTTTATTGATTAAGGTATTACGTATATGTTCTTATCTCCCCACTCATGTCTGTGTTCACTGGTCAGGCTTATATGCATGGATACAAGTCCTTTGGTTGCTCTCTCCCTCTTACCCCCACCATCCCCAACCTTCCCTTTGACTGATCGCTGCTTCTCTGTCTCTGGATGTTTGCCTCTAAGAAGGAGAGAACAATTTTAATAAGCACATTTTAAGTCTATCCATTTTACATAATTCAGTCCCTAAATACTTGCCAGAGCTTCTCAGAAACTCAGAATCACTATGAGGATATTAAACTTACTCTTTGGAAATTTGGGGGGAACTGTAGATGCTCTATTCGTTTACAATTACCTGGTATACTGACAAAAATCTGTTATTTTGACTTTTATTTTATTTTAAATATATTTATTGATTTTTTTACAGAGAGGAAGGAAGAGGGATAGAGAGCTAGAAAGATCGATGAGAGAGAAACATCGATCAGCTGCCTCCTGCACACCCACCACTGGGGATGTGCCCGCAACCAAGGTACATGCCCTTGACCAGAATCGAACCCGGGACCCTTCAGTCCGCAGGCCACCGATCTATCCACTGAGCCAAACTGGTTACGGCCCAAATCCTTTGCTTTTAACCACCAAGATGATATTATTTAATACTTGTCGAACTTTTTCATACCTTAGAATAAAAACAAAAACCTTTAGTTTGATATAACCTCTCTAGCCCAAACCCAATGTTTCTCCTTTTCAAAGCC
>NW_006383014.1:3601739-3604275 GCF_000327345.1 Myotis davidii | reverse complement strand
CCACTGCCCCCCACCTCCCACTCATGCCCTCACCCCCCTGGTGTCTGTGTCCATTGGTTAGATTTATATGCATGCATACAAGTCCTTTGGTTGATCTCTCCCCCTTACCCTCACCCTCCCCTACCTTCCCCCTGAGGTTTGATGGTCTGATCAATGCTTCTCTGTCTCTGAATCTGTTTTTGTTCATCAGTTTATGTTTGTTGTTCATTATATTCCACAAAAGAGCCATTTTTTAACATTTCTCTGAAGGTAGCTGACTCAGACAATCCTCTGAAAAAAAAAAATTCTCCTAATAACATTGGATAGCATCTAGTGTATGTTCCCCAAATTCAAATCTGGTTCATCTGATTCCAAATCCTTTGCTTTTATATATATATATAATTGATTTTTTTACAGAGAGGAAGGAAGAGGGATAGAGAGCTAGAAAGATCGATGAGAGAGAAACATCGATCAGCTGCCTCCTGCACACCCACCACTGGGGATGTGCCCGCAACCAAGGTACATGCCCTTGACCAGAATCGAACCCGGGACCCTTCAGTCCGCAGGCCACCGATCTATCCACTGAGCCACTGGTTACGGGGCCCAAATCCTTTGCTTTTAACCTGTTAACATTTAAGTGTCCAAAACACAAACTTCCTGGCTTCCCTGCCGTTTCCTGTGTCACCATGACCAGCACAGAGAACAGCTAGTCTAGGCAATGGGACTTTTAATGAGACAACAGGAGACTGAGTGTAAAAAAAAAAAAAAAAAAAAAAAAAAAGACTATGATTTTTTTTGTTCATTCACTTTTCAAACTACAGCAGCCAAGACTGTGGCAAACAACCCTGGCCAAAGCCCGATTCCTCTTGAAAAGTCCACCGATGCTTCTTTCACTTAGACTTTCCCAATAGATGCTTTTCATCCTCATTTTATTTTATCTCACCGTGGCATTTGAAATTGTTTCATTCATCTTCAAATCAATTCCTTTCTTGGCAATTCCACTTCCATCTGTTTTTTTTTTTTTTTTTCCCAATCCCTTTGTAGTTTCACTCTTCATATGCTTATTTTTTTTTTTTGCAGGATTTGTCAATAACTCTCCCGTGTTTCTTTAATTTCTGGTTATAAAAGTAAAAATAAAAAAAATGGCCATTATAGAATGCTAGGTATTAAACATTACCTTGAAAGTAACATGGAATTTACAATCATGTATAATCTTAGCACCTAGCAATTACTACTGCCATCATCCTGATATTTCCCCTGCCTTCTTTACATCTAATATATAAATATAACAGAAATTAAATAATACCCATATTTACTTCAGTTTTCTACTTTTTCATTAAGTATTATTTTATAATTTTTCCAGCCAGTTTTATTAAATATTTTTGAAAATGTGATTTTTATAGCTGGATAACATTAAAGTATATAGATTTGTACTGGTTTATTCAAGCATTCTACCTTCTCTGTTCTTTGACATTTAACTTGCTTCTGTATATAAATATCTTTTTAACTCAAAATAAAGAATTTTAGATTTTTAACTGTAGAGTTGAATTTATTCACTTTTATTATTGTAACTAATAACATTCCTTTTTATTTTTTTAGTAAAGCTAAGAAGGTGCTTTTTCCAAGCACTTACATATTTAAAAATGTGTTGCCCTGGCCAGGAGGCTCATGTTGTTGGATTGTCACCTGTATACTAAAAGGTTGCGGGTTTGATTCCCAGTCAGGGCTTATACCTAGGTTTGAGGGTTCCAACCTCTGTTGGGGTGCTTATATGAGGCAACCAATAGATGTTTCTCTCCCACATCTTTCTCTCTATTTCTCTCTCTCTCTCTCTCTCTCTCTCTCTCTCTCTCCTTTTCTTCTTTTTTTTTTCTTCTTCTTCTTCTCCTGTGAAAATTAAATATTTCAGATTAGGTTCTGATCTTCAGAATTGTGAAGCAGAACTATTCACCCACCATGTTTTTATTTTTCACAAGTGACTTCTTTTCCCCTGTGTGTTTGTTTATAAGGATTTGTCTCCATCCACATACTTAAACAATTTTTCTTAGGCTATGTCTAGGAACTTGTAGCAACTTTATCAAGGGCCAGCAATAAAGAGAAATCAGACATTAGGATCTTTCTCTTAAGTCATAAAACAAGGATTTTCAATGTGCTCTTAGTGCAGAACTGACTGAATACCAAATAATAGTAGTGTTAAATTGTGATGCTGATGAACATTCTGACTTATGTAGAGATATAAACTTACTAAAGGCCCGGTGCACAAAAATCTGTGCACTAGGGGGTGTTCCTCTGCCCCTCCTGTGCCCTCTCGCAGTCTGGGACCACTCAGGGGATGACCACCTGCTGGCTTAGGCCTGCTTCCCGGGGATTGGGCCTAAGCTGGCAGTCAGACATCCTTCTGGCAGCCCGGGAGCCCTCAGGGGATGTCCACTTGCCAGTGGGGAGCAGGCCTAAGCTTCAGTTGGACATCCTTAGCGCTGCTGAGGAGGCAGGAGAGGCTCCCACCAACACTGTGCTGGCAGCCAACTGCCTGGCTTGTGGCTGAGCAGAGCTCCTC
>NW_006383014.1:3599805-3601542 GCF_000327345.1 Myotis davidii | reverse complement strand
TGCCCAAGCCTCCCAGTGGGGACCCTCACGCCATGAGGGTGTGGTCATCCTGGGTGAGGGGCTGATGGCTGTTTGCAGGCTGGCCACAGCCCCCAGCCACCCAAGCTCCCAGAGGAGGCTGGATGGAACCAGGTATCTGGAATTTATTTATCTTCTATAATTGAAACTTTGTTGCCTTGAGTGGAGGCCACAGCTGGCCAGGACAGGCAGGAAGCTTAGCTTCCTCCATTGCCTGGGCAACCAAACCTCCTGCTTGCTCCAGCTCCGTAGCTGCCAGCCACCATCTTGGTTGGGTTAATTTGAATATAGTCACTCTGATTGGCTGGTGGGCATGGCTTGGGGTGTAGCAGAGGTGCAGTCAATTTGCATGTTTCTCTTTTATAAAATTAGATAGAGACTTGGCAAGTATTAAGATATACACATCATTCAATTCTTCCCTGAGTTATTTGCTCAATTTTATGTTTTCAGTGATGATATATATGTACCTAACAATGATTTATAAGAATATCCAAGCATATCATGTAAGTTAATCCTCATCACAACTGTGAGAGTGGTGTTGGGTTATTGTTTCCCTATTTTATGAAATCAGGAAAATGAAGCTCTGAACAATTCAGTTACTGTGCCGGTTTAAACAATTACCAAGTCTTGGAGTAAGGTTTGTAATTGGGTCTTCTGATTCCACACACTGATGTTTATACCTATATTAATATTTTACATAATTTATGACATTATGAACCCAACAGACAGAGGAACATCCTCTGTAGACTGAAGTAAGGACTGGTGTCAGTCCCAATATATGCTGAAAAGTTTTATTTTATCCACCTGGAATTCCACCATCCTGGTTTCATTAAACAGGCCTTTAAGGATTTTTTTTTTATTATTATTTCTTCAGAAGGCCCATTTAAAAAAAATTTTCCAAAAAAACACCACATATTTTTTTCCTTAAGGAAAAAAACAACAACACTTGAGCATGTATTGATAAGTATGGAAGAAAAAAAATATAACAATTAATGTAAGAAATGAACAATGACCTAGGAAATAAAGGGAAGAGGTGTTAATTGAAAGAGAGCAGGCTAACATACTCTATTTCATTAGGTAATTTGGTATCACTTCTTTTTGAAACTGCTGTAATATTCTAAATAATAACTCACATGTTTTGAATTGTCAACTGAAATGGGGTAGGTCCCTCATCTTTTAAATACAATATATTTTAAATATTATCCTATATAATAAAACCCTAATATGAACAGTTGAATGACCAGTTGCTATGACATGCACTGTCCACCAGGGGGAAGATGCTCAATGCAAGAGTTGCCCCCTGGAGATCAGTGCACTCCCATAGGGAGGTCTGCTCAGCCAGAAGCCAGGCTCATGCTGGCAAGTGCAGCAACAGTGGCAGCAGCGTTTCCTGCCTCCACGGCAGGTGGACATCCCCTGAGGGGTCCTGGACTGCAAGAGTGCACAGATTGGGCTGAGGGCTCCCCTCCCCCAGTGCATGAATGTTGTGCACTGGGCCTCTAGTCAATAATAATAAAAGGGTAATATACTAATTAGACTGGATGTCTTCCGGACATCATTCTGGACATCCTTCCTAACGAAGCTGGGGCCGGAGGGAAGGCAGCCCTGGTCTGCGTGCCTGTGGGTGGCCAGAGGAGGGAAGCCCAGGTCCTGGGTGCTGGAGGGAAGCTGGTGCCGGCAGTTGGGGGAAGGAAGGCCTACTCTTGCATGAATATTCAG
>NW_006383014.1:3597504-3598879 GCF_000327345.1 Myotis davidii | reverse complement strand
ACTGAGGCAAGCAAGCCTCATGTTAGTTTCAAGCTGCCTGGCTGCCAGCAGCCATCTTGGCTGACAGTTAATTTGCATATCTCTCTGATTAGCCAATGGGAAGGGTAGCGGTCATACGCCAATTACCATGTTTCTCATTTATTAGTGTAGATAACCCCCTAAATTATGCTTTTCAACAGATTTGTATATTTTTTAGCTTTGCTAAAAATTAGAATATATATCTATATAATATACACATTTTAGAACTTTTTAATTATTAAAAATAGGAACATTATTTTGTAACAAGTATGTAAGTTTTGTATTACATGATAGGCTCTTTGACTACTGTAAGGTACATATTATGATTAGTAGTCTGAAGGGTGTCTTTACTCTCAGGGTACTTTACTTGCACTCTTTTCCTAATGTCTCTGTCAGGACTTTGAAGAGTCTGAGATTCCACCCTACTCTTCAACTAATAAGCTAGTTTGCCATATTTTAATGAATACTGTCCCAGATTCCTGAGATTCCTGATCAGAGATAAAAAGACTTTATTACTCACAGCAGTAGCATTAGCAGGAGGAGTAGCATTTTCTCCTGCTGGTTCCCCAAGGTCCATTCTCCACATAGTAATGCTAAAGGGGCTAGGTGACAATTTCACACCTGGTAGGTTTTATTATAGATCTCTGAACTTCAAGATCTCAAATTCTTTGTAATGGGCAGATATGTCTGCCCTCTACTCTGAAGAATGACACTGTCTCTATCTCCCAATAGTGTTTGCTATATAAAAAAAAGCCTTAATATGCAGTCTAGAACAAAAGGCAGTTGGTACCTCTCTCCCAAGATGTGCAGAAAGGCAAAGTACCCTTGGAGAATTTTCCCCAATAATCATTTGAAATATGTTTAGTACTTTGTGGTAATTTCTGACCATAAAATAAATATTGAATCACATATTCACCTTAGCTTTATTGGGATATGTGACCTTCCCTTTTTTTTACCATGTCAATATTTTATGTTTACTGAGAATCCTATCTACACTAATAAAAGACAAACATGCAAATTGCTGTATCTTTGCTAAGCCCTAAGCCACACCCACCAGCCAATCAGAGCAACTATATGCAAATTAACCCAACCAAGATGGTGGCCGGGCACCATGGAGCTGGAGCAAGCAGGAGACTTGGTTGCCCCAGTGATGGAAGAAGCCAAGCTTCCCACCTGCCGCGGCAGCTCTGAGCCCCACTCAAAGCAACAAAGTTTCAATTATAGAAGGTAAATAAACCCCAGATACCTGCTTTCAGCTGGCTGTGGCCACGGAGCTGGAGCCTTGGGTTGCCCCTGGCGATGGAGGAAGCCAAGCTTCCCTCCTGCCCAGCCTGGCTGGCTCTGAGCTCCTCTAAAA
>NW_006383014.1:3596329-3597142 GCF_000327345.1 Myotis davidii | reverse complement strand
ATAAAAAAAACCCAGAAACATGCTTTACTCAGCCGGGCTTCAGCCAGCCGGTCCGCAACATTGTATCAAATACAGATGGTAAACAAAGGCCAGAAACCTGTTTTCAGCAGCCGAGGTCTCAGAGCTAATGCTGGCCCAGAATAAAAAAAAGAAAAAGAAAAAAAAGGATAAGTTGGGAGCTTCAGTCACCCACCAGCCTGCCCGGGCTGCCAGAGGGATGTCTGACTGCCAGCTTAGACCCAATACCCTGGGTAGTGGGCCTAAGCCAACAGATGGTCATCCCTGGAGGGTCCCAGACTGCAAGAGGGCACAGGCCGAGCTGAGGGACCCCCCCCCCCACCCGAGTGCACAAATTTTTGTGCAGTGGGCATCCTATCTAATAAAACAGAAACATGGTAATTGGCATACAACTGCTACCCTTCCCATTGGCTAATCAGGGAGATATGCAAATTAACTGCCAGTCAAGATGTTGGCCAGCAGCCAGGCAGCTTGAAACTAACATGAGGCTTGCTTGCTTCAGTGATGGAGGACTCAACGGTTCCCCACCTGCTGCTGCAGGCCTCAGAGCTGCAACTCCAAACAACTATGTAACAAATATAGAATCTATATTTGTTATAGCTTTAGTCCACCTGGCTTCAGCCAGCAGGATCACAACATTGTAAGCAAAGGCCAGAAAGCTACATTCAGCAGCAGAGGCCTAAGAGCTGGAGCCAAGCCTCAAAGCTAAAGCTGGCCCAGAAAAAAAAGAAAAGAAAAATGGAGCGGTTGGGTGCTTCAGTCACCCCCAGCCTGAAAACAGCCCTCAGCCCTCAG
>NW_006383014.1:3580350-3595571 GCF_000327345.1 Myotis davidii | reverse complement strand
CAGGTCGTTATCTCCCGAGGGGTCCCAGACTGCGAGAGGGCACAGGCCGGGCTGAGGGACCTCCCTTCTCCCCTGAGTGCACAAATTTTTGTGCACCGGGCCTCTAGTCTATACTCATAAAAGAGTAATATGCTAATTAGACCGGGAGAGCTACCCGAGATATTCTGGATGTCCTTCTGGACAAAACCAGTGGCTTGGCCGTCTTTCAAACTGCCCCAAACAGCCCTCAGCCCCTCGTCCAGGCCACCCATGCTCCCCGCAGGGACCCTCACCCTGATGGGGGCATGGCCAGCCTGAAAACAGCCCTCAGCTCCTTGCCCAGGCCAGCCCTGCCCCTAAGCGGCCCCCTACCCTGATCCGGGACCCCCTTCAGGGAAGACCAGCTGGCTTCCACCCATGTACCAGGCCTCTATCTATACTATTAAAAGGGTAATATGCTAATTAGACTGGGAGACCTTCCAGGAGACCTTCCAAACATCCTTCTGGACAAAGCCATGGTGGCAGGGCCAGGGCAGAGGCCATTAGGGATGATCAGGCCAGGAGGGGAGGGCAGTTTGGGGTGATCAGGCTTGCAGGGGGGCAGTTGGGGGCAAGCTGGCCAGCAGGGGGGCAGTTGGAGGTGATCAGGCCACCAGGCAGAGTGATTAGGGGGGTTCAGGCAGGCAGGCAGGTGAGTGGTTAGGAGCCAGCAGTCCTGGATTGTGAGGGGGATGTCCCAGATTGGAGAGGGTGCAGGCCAGGCTGAGGGACACCCCCTTCCATGCACAAATTTCATGCACTGGGCCACTAGTACCTGTATATGTTTCAAGATTGTGAACCTGTCCTTCAGCTTATCAAATACACAAAGTAAATAGATATGGGAAACTTATCAGTTATTAGCATTTATTAAGTTATTGGCATTTTTAGAGCTAATTTAAGCCAGTGTTTTTATCTTGCCACTAACTTTTCTAAAAAATAGTTCAATATTTTTAAAGAATAAATCTCCAAATAAATTTGTCAATCATATATCTCAATCAAGTTTTTAAAAGAATGTCAGATAAGAAAATACCCCTTGGTGGAGGCTTGCCCTTCGGGGTGGGAAT
Source organism: Myotis davidii (assembly GCF_000327345.1). Lineage (NCBI taxonomy): Eukaryota > Metazoa > Chordata > Mammalia > Chiroptera > Vespertilionidae > Myotis > Myotis davidii. The sequence goes on along the minus strand of NW_006383014.1, from coordinate 3,594,489 downwards.
GGCTGGGGGTAAGGGGGAGGATTCAATCGGGGGAAAAAGGACACATATGTACTTTAGACAATAAAAAAATAAAAATAAAAGAAAAAATAAAATACCACTTGGAACAATAAGTACTATTCTTAAAGAATACATATTATTTTTTAAAATTCACATATTTCTATCATTACACAAAAATGTACACACAATTATTTTATGGTACTATGAAAATCATGGAGAAGATTGTTAAGAAAAATAAAAATTCATATGTATTAAGATGTTTGCTACTGACACATACACATAGTAGATGTTATTATTTAGAATACTGAATCTCCAAAAAAGAAATATCCCACCAGTTTTCCACTATAAAACAAATGTGTCCCACCAATACACATCTTATATATACTATACCTAGTATATAATATATAGATGATATACACTATTTAAATACGGACAACTTATTTTTAGTATATTAGATGCTTATATCTTGATAACACACATGATTATGTAGCATATATTTAATGAAAAATTCCTGCTTTTCATTCTGCTTTTAAAAGTCCTAAAATATATTCATGCTCCTTTAAAATGAAAACAATTGAGAGGGGGTTGGGGAGAGTTGTGGACAAAAGAGGCTGGACAATACTTCTTCAAAACTAAATAGATCTACCCACTATTCAAGAATGACTCAAAGATTCATTATCGCTCAAATAACTGCCAAGCAATTGAAATGCCTCTCACTGAGAGGACCCTATGTGTAGCTTATTGCCTTCCTCTTCCATCGCCTGACTTCTCTGGGTCATTTCATTCGCACCTCTCTTTCAAGCCATCTGGGATCCCTGGAACAGCGGCGTTTTAATGCTGAACACCTGGCCTGACAGTGTTTGCTGCTCTCTTTCACCTGCTAGCCCTTTGTTCCTCCCCCAGATTGAATGAACGCTGCAAGTCCTGTCAAGCAGGCACGCACAGCGCTTTCCTGCGTTCAAGCTCTTCCTCTAGTCCTTAAATCGGGTAAATCCTTTCATTATTTTGCCCTACCCTTGTAGCTGTGCCATCTACTTTGTGATCTCTGGAAGCTAAAAATCACAGGAGAATTAAATCTAGATAAAGGCGATACCTCTAGAAGACCAGAGTGGAAGGGAGGAAAAGCATGGGTGAAGGAAATCATATAAAAACCCTCTGCTCTTGCTATAAAATAGTTATAAATCATCCAGGTTTGCACTCACATTTAAAAATTCAAAAGCTTTGGGACTTGAAAATATGTGTAATCAGTACGCAGAGAAATATCAAATAGCTCTCCCCAAAGCAGATGAGCCCTGTTTACTACCTGAGACTTGGTTTTTCATCCTTTGTCTAGCACCACTGGGCAGGCTTTGCAAGCCCACCTCTTCAGCTCCTCCCACACACAAAGCTCTTACACTTCCAGAAGTGATTTCTGATCTGACATTCCCAGCGATATTGAGTCTATACCTCAACTTCCATCTGTTTCCCACTCTCAATCTCTATAGACTGTACAACTACAAATATGGGACTTAGCTTATCAGTCATTCTTCTTAATTATTCAGAAGTCTTTCCAAACTTTAGCCTTTTCCAAGTTTCTTCTTTCAGTCAATACAGACAACTTTCCCAGTTTAAATTCAGACACAATTATATGTCTCAGTAGCTTCTGTTAAAATATCATTCACTTCAGTGCTCAATAAAACTTATCTGATTTAAGATTTCAGAAATTGAACAAGTGAGAGCAAAGAGAGTCTGGGGATTCATGGGGTTCAAGGACTAACTCCAGGTGTGTAAAGATTTACAGACTTTGTCAAATATGTAATGAATAAAAACATTTTTTCAGATATTCAGAAAAAATATTTGACAATCCAATTGTATAGGAGAACAAAGAAAAGTAATAATAAAAAAATTCTTTGAACGTTACTGTTAAAAGCACACAATACCAAATAAGCCAGAATATGACAGAGTCTAGTGTAATCCTTTAGTAAAATTAGAATATTTCCATGAAAAGTATGGAGAAGCCAATTTTGAAAATAAGGTAATTAAAAGGGCTCAAAAATGACTAGACAAGGTTTATTTTTTGATGACTTAAACTTGATAAACCAGTTGTAGACAGATTGTTCCAGAAGATATGTACAGGGGCCAAAAGAGTGGAGAAATGTTAAACATTGGTTATTTCACACTTCTTGGTCTTTATTTTATTTATTTATTTTTAAAATATATTTTTATGATTTCAGAGAGGAAGAGAGAGATAGAAACATCAATGATGAGAGCAAATCATTGATTAGCTGCCTCCTGCACATCCCCTCCTGGGAATCAAACCTGCAAACGGGGTATGTGCCCTGCCTGGGAATCCAATGGTGACCTCCTGGTTTATAAGTCGAAGCTCAACCCCTGAGCCAAACCAGCCAGAGCCCCACTTCTTGCTCTTAGACCTGCTCCCAGGTTCCTTCCTGTTGTCCCTCCTGTTCCATGTCTTATTACTTTCAGAAATATAACTAATTTTTATAATTGAGAAAAATAATCAGAATTAATCTATTAATGATATAGCTCTAACAACTCAGGACATATTTTTAAGAGAGAGAGAGAGAGAGAGAGAATCTGAGGATTGAAAAGAGAAAAATTTGCAAATATAATCTCTGTATATACTATGACCTTTGCTGACTGAAAGAGAACAAGAATTCTTGGTGGTGAAGGTGGCATAATACACCAGAAAATAGAAAAGTGATGGTGAAAAAGCAAAATTTGCAGCCTCATATACATCTCATATATAAAATAAGCTTAGTTACCTTGAGATTTTAAACTAGGGAAGTAAATGAGTCCTCCAAAGAGAACTGAACTTTAATGAAACAAGGCCAAAAGTGGACAATAGAAAGAAAGTTATTCTGAGTTTAAAGATTAAGATGGGAGGGTAAGGTGAATTGGGCAGAGCAAATAGAAAGGATACCAGGGCGCTCTATCACTGTGAAGAAGCCCATGAGGATAGGGTGGGGAAGTTTAAATAAGAGGACAAAGGAAATATACATATGGGTCTATTATATGCCATCCAGTTGGATCTAGAAAATCTCACAGAGTAAAAATGGTATTGAAATGAGATAAAGATGTTTTAATTGGTGATGGAGAAACTCTGGGCAGAGGACTTCAGTGGCGTATTTCAGGAATTCTTTTACTGTCTCTGTTCTGATGGACATTTCTACCAATGTTTTGAATGAGGACATGAATGACAAATAGATATAGAGGTAGTAAGAATAAAGTGGACAAAGTCCAATTACTGATTTATCAATTTTTCAGTTCAACTGGTTTCTCATTTTTTCTCACTACTAATTTTGACTCACTATACTTCCTCTTCCTCTTTCCTCCCATATAACCCTTCTTAGAATTGTTTTTACATCCATTACTCTTTCCTCAATAATATTCACAATTGAGATCTCTGAAAATTGACTACCACCCCTACCATTCCACCAGAACATTCTTGCTAACCCTATAATAAAAGCCTAATATGCTAAGTGTCTGGTCATCTGGTCAGCCATTCAACCAATCAAAGCATAATATGCTAATGATATGCTAAGGCCACACAACTGCTCACTATGACGTGCACTGACCACCACGGGGAAGATGCTCTGACCAGTAGGTTAGCTTGCTGCTGGGGTCCGGCCGATAAGGACTGAGCAAGACAGGCCAGACACACCCTGGAGCCCTCCCACAGTTCCCCCCGGCTGGCCAACCTCCTGCGTCCCTCCCTGGCCCTGATTGTGCACCAGTGGGATCCCTCGGCCTGGCCTGTGCCCTATCTCAATCCAGGACCCTCTGGGGATGTTGGAGAGCTGGTTTTGGCCCAATCCCTCAGGCCAGGCCAAGGGACCCCATTGGTACATGAATTTGTGCACTGGGCCTCTAGTGTCCTTATAATAGTATCCTAGTTGTCAAATCCTGTGGACTTGTCTCAAATCTCATCAGTCTTTCTGGTATTCACCTCCTTTGACAAGTTCATCCTTGTTATGTTCTTAGTCACCTCTTTTGGGTCCTCTCCCTCCTATCCCTGTAAAACACCGGAGCTCTTTGTAGTCCCTTTGTCTTCACACTTTCTGCTACCTTTAGCAATCTTACATTCTTTATGATTTAAACAAACATCTGCAGCAGTCATCTGAGTCCCAGACCAAGTATCTTTTCCTGAATGTTCTAGAGGAAACTAGAATTTAACAAAACTAATTCAACAAATCTAATGATTTCCTTCTACTTCTATCTTAACCTTCTCCTCCAGAAGGCATGGGCTCAAAAAAAAAAAACAACCCTACAAAAAAACAGAAAACACACAGTCACTCATACTAGGTTATAAATTCCTTTCTAACCTCATGTTTTATGCCCAGTGATGAGTTGAGATTTAGTTGATTTTAGGCTTAACCAACTAATATGTGCATAGCAATAGGAAGGCATTTGATAGCATTTTACTTGTATTCTTATAAAGTAATCATTAAAATATAATTTCAAAGAAGCATAAAAACACCCATTACAAATTCTTAATGTTCATTCCATTATTAGACTATTCCCCTTATATTGCATTATTCTTATTTTTATTATGTCATAATGCTCACAAACTTAACTTTCCTCATTGTATCATTATTATCCCAAGGATACAAAGCTTGTGTTCTGTAAAGGACAACTTCGAACATTAGAAAATTGATTATTTCTATGTAAAAAAAATTTCATGTTTAGTCTTTCAAGGAAAGAAATGCATCTTAATGTAAAAATAGATGTTCTTTAAAAAGATACATTTAACTCTTCTTGAAATTTGGATGATATAAACATACATGTATTATTAGGGACATAAGTTGTTCCACTATAACTAAACAAAACTTCCTTCCCTTCTTATATTCAACCTTTCTAAAGTAGGGCAGAGAAGAAATTGGTTTGCCAGTTTCTAAGCACATAAAACCATTGCACCTAAATTTAGAATTTTAAAAATTCTTTTCCATATTCCAATTTGGCTTTGATAAAATTTAAATTCTTCAGCTGCACTTTAAAAGTTATTCTTTTTTTCCCCTTCTTTCTAGGCTTGGGAGTATGGTAACACTGTTTGTGTATATAGCACTTTATGTCATTATATGTGTTAAGTCTGATCCTACAGAGGAAGTAGGCTGTTATAAAGTCAGCCAAGGTATGTTCATTGGATTTGATGCAAGGATTAGAATAGCAGAATTAGAAGAAGAAAAATTGTTTTATCCAATTTATAAATGACATAGAAGAAATAGTCCTTCCTGCCTGTCCTCTTCACCTATGACTTGTAAGCATAGGTATGAAAAGTATAGGCTAACTTGTTGTACAGCACACTTCATCACTCAAGGTTCTTATTTCCAATATTTCAAGCATAGCTTTTTCCACTAAAAAAATATGCATGAAGTCAGTTACCTGGAAGGTCTTTCTCCCCTTGTATCATTTAGCTACACCATGCCCACCTACCCTATTAAAAAAAAAGTTAGTGGCTTAAAACAGTAAGCATATATTATTTCTCAAAAGTCTACATTCAGCTGGATGGTTTTCTGGCCTTAGCTAGGCTCACTTTGTACCTCTGTTCACGTGCAGGTCAAGTGGGTAGCTCTAGGCTGGCCTCTCTCACAGGGTTGATTAGCTGCAGGCTAGTCTAGGGCACTGATCTTCCAGCAGGCTAGCACAAGCTTAAGGTAGAGGCAGGATTCCAAGAGCAGAAGTACACAAGGCCTTGTGTGCTCAGAACAGGAACACCTTCACTTCTGCTTCATTCTTGGCCCAGATGCAAGAGATGAAAGACAGACTCCACATATTAACAGAGCTGCTGCAAAGCCACATTGCAAAGAGATTTGTTCCAGGTATTATTGTGGCATATATCCCAATACATAGTGGCTTGAAGCAACCATTTCATGTTTCTCACAGATTCTGTGGGTCAGAAATTTAGATAGGATTTAGTGGCTCATCTCTACTCCACTATGCCTGGGAAGACTTGAAGCTTGTGAGTGACTAGACAGCTGCGGGCTTGAATCATCTGAAGACTCATTTATTCACGTGTCTGGAACCTGGGCTGAGGTGACTTCGAGATTAGGAGTACTGAATGGGAGCCTATGTGTGGCCGCTCTGTGTGGTTTGGCTTCTTCACCATATGGCAGCTGAAAGGTAGTCAAACTCTTACATGCTACTCCAGGCCTTCAACCCCAGGCTCCAAGGCAGAAGCTGCATTGCCATTTATGACACAGCCTTGGAAGCTGTACGCACACTTTGTCAGTTGAGGCCATCACAAACCTGCCCAGACTCAAAGGGAGAGGATCTAGGCTTTATCTCTTGACAGGAATGTGCCGAGACCCCATTGTAGATGGTTATGTGGGACAGGAGATCTCGCTGCAGTCATCTCAGAAAAATACAGCCTGCTGTAATCCACGTTTTAGCCACATCAATTCACATTCCCCCTACATGCAAAATACATGCATCCCTTCCCTCAAACCTTCCTTATGCATCAGCTTGTAGTCCAGTAACTCATTATCTACATCAAGTTCAATTGTAGATAAGGCTTCTTCAGTGTAATTCCTTCCTAAAGTATAGTTCCTCTACTTCTCTCTAATTCTGAAGATCTGTAAACCAAAGAGACTCTCTCTCAGGTTACTGTGGGACAAGATTTTTAGCTGCCATAATTTTTAACAGAAACCATCTGGGAGGACCTTAAGTCTTTATAAAGATTTTCTTCCATTTGAAAGGATCTATAAAATATATCCGTTAATATTTCTGTGTTCTTAACAAAGGGTTATATCCCCAGACCCTTGACTTTATCCTGACCCTGTAATAGTTGAAACAGTCATGTGCCCATCTCAACCTCTTGATAGGAGAGTGGCAAGGTTACATTACAGAAGAACATATAATAGAGGAGATCTTGTTGGAAAACATAACCTGTCCCAAAAGGGATACCAGAAGGCCATGAACTGGATAAGATATCAATGTAATTAATCTACCACACCCCTCCTATAAAGTTATTCATCCATTTTTTGAACAAATATTTAGAGTGTCTTATATTGTCACGTCCAATTCTGGGCACCAGGCATAAAACAATGAACAAAAGAGGCAAAAATTCTAACCTCATAGCTCTTTACACTCTCATTAAGGGGATCAGACAATAAATAGCAAGCATAATAGACAGCATATTGGATAGGAATACATACAAAGAATAGCAAAGCACAGGAAGGGAGATGAAACGTACATGTGGTGGATTACAAGTTCAGATAGAATTACTAGGAAAGGCCTCACTGAGAAGATAATATTTGAGTAAAGACCAAAGAAGGTAAGAGAGTAAGTCTTACAGATGTTGGAGGAAGTGAGCCCCAGGTAGGAGCTACAGTAGGTGCAAAGCTTCTAAGGTAGCAATGTGCCTAGCATGTGTTGAAGAAATAGCAATGGAGGGAGTAAGTGGCTAAAAATGAGGTCCCAGTGGAAAGGTGGGCCAGTTCATGTAGGGACCTATTGGTCATAGTGAGTAATTAGACATTTACTTCAAGAGAGATGGGAAACAATTCATGGATTTTTATCTCATGAATGAAGTGAATTAACTCCCTTTTAACAGAATCACTCTGGCCCCTTTGTTGGGGATAGAGTGAAGGAGGCATGGACAGAGCAGGAGAACTGTTGCAGGAACTATTGACTTAATACAGATGAATGGGCTGCAGTGGTGGCAGTGGTAGGGAATCAGATCCTATTGAATTTGAAGGTAGGGACAACAGGACCTGATGAGGAAGTGAGCTTGGACTATAAAAAAAAGTCAAGGATAATGCCCATATTTTTGGGCTTGAACAGCTGGGAAGATTTACTGGAAAGATGAAGCTAGGAAAGTATGAAGAGAGGAAGAAAGCTAGGTGCCTGAATATTCTGCTGAGGTTTCAGAGGAGCATCTAATTCACAAATTGATTCCTCTTTGTCAGGTCAATAACACCCGTGGGTTGCTTGTTTAAGAAACAAAGGCATAGATAAATACAGTTTATCCTATGAAAAAAGGGGAAAACTTTTTGTCACCCAGTACTATATAGGCAGAGCTCATGTTACTGTGCTTTGCTTGATTTTGCTTCACAGATGTTACATTTTTTTTAATATATTTTATTGATTTTTTACAGAGAGGAAGGGAGGGGGATACAGAGCCAGAAACATCAATGAGAGAGAAACATCGATTTAGCTGCTTCCCGCACGCCCCCTACTGGGAATGTGCCCACAACCCAGGTACATGCCCTTGACCGGAATCGAACCTGGGACCCTTCAGTCCCCAGGCGGACACTCTATCTGCTGAGCCAAACCAGTTAGGAGATGTTACATTTTTAATAAATTGAAGACAAGGCCCTCCACCAGCAAAACGATTATGACTCACTTTATTGAAGTCATCTGGAATGGAATCTGCCATGTCTTCGAGGTATGCTTGCATCAAACAAAACTGCCCAGGATTGATTCAGGCAGCTCGCATATTTCCAGCACTTCAACTATTCCCTTGTGAATGGCTTCCACGAGGCTAAAATTTCCACCTGAGTTCCCATTCTTTTTACCTTGGATATTTTCAGCTGCTAAAAGGATAGGGTTCTAAGATGCCAAAAACTTTCTGGGTGAGCACAGGGTAGTCGCAAATGGGACACTTTGAGGTATAACTGCTGGAAGAGACCACTCCTCTTTAATTTTACTAGAGGCCGGAACACGAAATTTGTGCACTCAGGGGTGCCTGTGCCCTCTCCCAGTCCAGCAGCCGTTGGACATCCTTAGTGCTGCCGTGCAGGCAGGAGAGGCTCCCACCACTGCTGCTGCACTTGCCAGCCTGTGAGCCTGGCTTCTGGCTGAGCGGTGCTCCCCCTGTGAGAACACACTGACCACCAGGGGGCAGCTCCTGTGTTGAGCGTCTGCCCCCTGGTGGTCAGTGCATGTCATAGTGACCGGACGTTCTGCCATTTGGTTGATTTGTATATTCCCCTTTTATTAAATAGGATTGATTACTAGCTGCTGCCTGTCAGATAGTGCTTACCCCCTCTGCTAACTAATTTCAAAGTACACTTTAATTTCAGAAAAAAAAGCAAAGGTATTTCAGCTATTAGTAATAGTCATCAATTAACTATCTTGCAGAAGAGCTTCTAACTACTCATTGAAACTTTGTTACTATCAATACATTTATGGAGGACCTAACAAATATCAAGGACACAAAAAATGGTATTTAAAAAACCAGTCACTGTTCTTGTGTGGTTTACAATAAATTTAAAAAAACACAAAATTTTCAGGTTTCTACATTTGCTTAAGTTCTAGGTGTACTTTACTGTACTAAGGGGAGAGAAGATATAATAGGCAAGAGAAGAAACAAAAAAAAGAGAGTTACTATGTTCACATGAAGAATATGTTTAACTACAGGCTTCTAAGTGATGTTTTGATGAAAATGGTTTTGAGAAGTTTGTTTCCTCAAAATTTACTGTTGTTTAAGTCTTTCTAAAAGAGTTTCTTTTAATGTGCAGAGAGGACATCAGGGCATTTTTGATTGGTAGAGACAGAAGTTAGAGTGATATGAGAAGCAGAAGAAAGATGGAAGCACCATGAAGGTAAGGGCTATGATTACAAATCCCCTGGACTCAGGAGGGATATTGACACATAGCAGGTGCTCTACAGTAAATATATACTGTAAGGATGGGTGGATGGATGGATGGATGAAAGTGTAAATAAACTGAATAAAGGCATTAAAAATTGCACTTATGAAATCTAGGCTAAATATCTTCATTTGGGATATAGGAGTGTGGATTGTTCCTTTCATTAGTGTCAGAACCATGAATCTTGCCCTCTGGTTCACAATTTCCTCATCTCTTACAGAAGATGATTGGATATTTAAGGTCATTTCTAAGTCTTAATTAAGATACTTTAATAATAATGATGATTTTTTTTGAGCCTCATATTCAGTCATGGTTCATCTCTAAACAAGTCATTTGAGAATCTATTTTTAATAATAACAACATTAATTCTAACCTACTTCATACATTAATTAATTAAATATTCAAATTTAACAATTTCACAAGTTAAGATTTATTATGTGCCTCACTATATAGATGAGGAAACTGAGATTTAGATAGGTAATAATTTGCCCAAAGTAATAGAAGAGAGTATGATAGAGCTGGGATTCTAGATCAGGTCAGTATGGTCCTGATTCCCATGCCCTTAACTGTTTTCTATTACTAGAGGCCTGGTGCACAGATTCATGCATCAGTGGGGTCCCTTAGCCTGGCCTGTGGCCTCTTGCAATCTGAGAATGCCAGTTTCGGTCCAATCCCTGCAGTGAGGGGCCCACTGGTGCTTGAATCTGTGCACTGGGCCTCTAGTATGTATATAAGATCTTTGGTTAATCTCTTCCCCCCCCCCCCCCCTTGCCTCTGAGATTCATCAGTCTGTTCCATGTTTCCATGCCTGTGCATTGAGTGTCTGTCCCCTGGTGGTCAGTGCATGTCATAGCTACTGGTCGAATGGTGGAATGGTGGAATGGCCACTTAGGCTTTTATATATATATATAGATTCTACACAGTTTCTTTTGTGACAATAGTGTTTGTGGGAAGGATCCAGTGCTCAAGAAGAGGTGCAAATTTGTTTCCTTACAACTAGACTGGTCATCAGTGTTGCTGGGCTGGACACAGGATTAGGATTAGAAAATTACACCAAGCATGAAACAATGCAAGGATAACTATCCTGTGTCAGTGAGCCCAGGAGTCAGACATTGGACAAGAAGACAGACAACAAGGCATAAGAAACTAAGAATATGAGGCATTCTGGAGCCATCATGGAGTGGGCAGTTTGAAATTTTAGAAAAGTAGGCAGAAATCAGAGGCTATATTAAAATAGAATGATCAGGAGAACAGCAAGCAGGAGAGCAGAACACACTACAGTGTCTGCCGACCTTAATCACTGAGGCATATCCTTCCTTATGGGAATTTTTTACCATTGCATATGACAATGGACTGTGGGTGTAGGCACAGCATGAAGAAGCAGAATTGGCAGCCCTGGGCTGAGGGGGCAGGGACTAGTAATAACTGCAGGTGAGCAACTCCTGACATGCTAGCGGGCCTTCTTAGCCCTTGAGAGTTTTCACTATCTGCCCAGTACCTTTTCCAGGGAAATTGGTTCGGAAGCATATATCATAGCTTCCCAGGTAGAAGAGTGCAATTACGGATTGCGGAGTCCACCAGGGCTGACAAGTTGTTTTTTTTTTTCCTTTTTGTCCCCCTGTCAGGAAAAAGTGACTTACAGCACCTTTATATTTGTGTCATTTACAGGACTCTCTCCTCTCTGCTCCTCTTATTCCTACCCCCACACACTTTTGTAATTCTACCTTGAAAGTTGCTGCTATTTGCAAGACACTGTGGTAGGTGGAGGACATGAAAAGATGAATGAGCTATTATTTCTGCCTCTGTGAAGTTCACAGTCTATATGAAATAGAGGTACCTAAATCAATAATCACGGCTAACAAGCATGGAGTGCTGTAATGAGTTTTAGAGTACTTTTAACAAGGCAGGTGCTATTATATTTATTATATGGACTAATTCATTTAACCCTCAAAACCACCCTATGGGCAGGAGCTGTCTTATCCCCAGCTTAGTTGTGAAGAAACTGAGGCACTGTGGAGCTAAAGAAGTCACTCAAGGTCATTCAACTAACAAAATCAGAACCAGGATTTAAAACCAAACAATATGGCTCCAGACCTGGTATTTAAAACTAATGGCACTCGTTTTGCCTTATTACAGACAAAAAATTGCTGAACACAATTATAAGGATGAGAACTGAGACAAGAAGGTGGCAAGATGATCACATGAAACATGATTTAGGGTGAGTGGGGTCAGTGGGGTTCTGTCAACTGTTGCATGACTTTAGACACAGCTCTAAATTTTTCTGGGTCTGAAGTTACTCATGGAGAGAATAATACCTACTTTTAGGTGTTATGGTAAAAATAATAAGACATTGAAAAAATACCTACCACAGTGTCTGGCACATATTAGGTACCTAATAAATAGTACTTGCAATTGTGATGTTTGTTGCTGCTTTATTATAGGATATTTGTAAGTGTTGTAAGGACACAACAGAATTAATAACTGGTTTTGTCTGAGTGAGCAGGAGAGGTGGTGAATGGAAGGTACTGTGAGGTTTGCCAGAGAAGATGGCACTTGACTGCATGTTGAAAGATCAGAAGAAATTGTCTATTTTCTATTGACATATAAAGGGAAGAAAAAACATTCTAATTAAAGGGAACAATGTGTATATAACATGTTTAGGAAATGTTTTTTGATGTGAATAATTTATGGTGTGAGCGTGTGTGTGAGCGTGTGTGTGCGTGTGCGTGTGTGTGTGTGTGTGGCAGGAGATGACACTATAAAGTTTTGGAAGACACAGGTCATGGAAGTCCTTGCAAGTCATTAAAAGCATAAAATACTAAAGGTTATGTGGTAAACAACTCAGTAGTTTCTTAGATCCTTCCAAGATAGTTTTTAAATAGAATAATGCTCAGTGGTTGAGTGTCAACCTACGAATCGGAGGTCCTGGTTCGATTCCTGGTCAGGGCACATGGCCAGGTTTTGGGCTCCATCCCTAATAGGCATCATTAATGTTTCTATCTCTCTCTCTCCCTCTCCCTTTCTCTCTCTGAAAAGACACTACTATAGTAGTGTCTTTTCTTCCTCCTAATATTTAAAAACACATTAACAGTGCTTCATAACACAGGATACAGCATTGTACAGCTGGTCAAACTTTGCTTTGTTTCACCCTAGAGTTTACATGTGTTCCCCTCTATTTATCTACAGCTCATGAGCAAATCAACTAGAAGTATAGAGGTGGACAATGAAGAAGAAATGTTGCAGAAGTGTTCCCTTTAATTACTTGTGAAAGATTGGCCTTTATTGATCACCATACCTTTGACCCATACAGAAAATGTCAAAACCTCATTGCCCCAAATTTAGATAAGAACCCATTTTTTTATTGTTAAAATTAATATTTCCTGAGAAGGTGGGGCCAAAGTAGGCTTACTGTTGTGAGTATGCAAAATACAGAGTTCATTCTTGTATTATTACTTATTAATACTTAATAATTACTAATTAATTATTGTATTATTTTCTATATGCACAACTACATTTGCCCCAACCTGTAGAAGACAAGACTCTTGCATGTCTAACTATTGCACAGACTTGTTTGACTCATTTGATGTCTCTATTTCCCAGGAATAAAACAAAACAAAGCATACCAAAAAATAAATACTTCACCAGCAAGATATTACTTTTTGAAATAATTATTTAAAAAAATAGGCATACAAGATTTTCAAAGAATGAAGTTGAAAAACAAAATGCTACTGTTTCCTTACAGCCTTGGTCAGTGGGGTAACCCCAGCTGCAGTGGCTTTGCAGCCATGGCTAAACACCAGTGAGGAAATCTCCATCTGTTCTCCTCACCAGGACAAATATCGGACAACTGACTATTCAGCAGTCATTGCTATTGCAACTGACACTTCTTTCATCTCCTTCCTTTTCTCACATGGCCCCTGGGATAAAGTAAAGGAGTACATACTAAATATTTGTATAACTTAATCTACCGCTTACGTATCATTTTATCGGAGATATTGAAGTTGTTGTTTTAATGAAATATCAGATTATCTTCATCTAGATGATTCAGAGGAATGCCTTGCACTTTGCATGAGTGAAGTTTTCACTATTCCTTAGTGAAGAAAGTTAATACAACTGTCCCTTGTGCTTCTTGTCCTTGGGTGTGCAGACCACAAGATTAAGTACTGCAACTTTTTTTTCTAGAAGTTAATCAGGATAACTCCTTGATCATTTTTGCCCACCTAATTTTAGATATATTTAATCCAATTTTCTGATATGTGAGTGCATTAACAAACATCAAATTGTTTTTCAATATTTCACTGCCATCTTATCAGAACTCTTGGTAACAGTATTTTCCTCTCATTGTAAAATAAAAATTTAACATAGCTAGTCCTCAAATATTGTATGAGTTTTTGACTGTTACATTCATTTTTTTAATTAAATCTTTATTGTTCAGATTATTACATTTGTTCCTCTTTTTTCCCCCCATAACTCCCCTCCTCCCAGTTCCCACCCCACCCTCTGCCCTCACTCCCCACCCATTGTCCTCATCCATAGGTGCATGATTTTTGTC
>NW_006383014.1:3579291-3579538 GCF_000327345.1 Myotis davidii | reverse complement strand
GAGAACTTCTGTCCTCTGGGGAGGTGCTAATCTAGCCTTTGCCTGAGGCTATCCGGCAAATGCCTTTGTGCAGGGCTTGGGCGGGGCAGGTCGCATGGGATCAACAGGGCGGGCGGAGCGAGCTGTTATGGCTGCTCTCAGTCCAGTCCGGAGAGGCTCTGCTTCTCAGAGTCCCAGCAACCACTGCAAACCTCGGAGAGAAAGCTGCCCTCGAGTTCCGACTGATGTCAGGCAGTCGCTTCTCCTG
>NW_006383014.1:3574351-3579213 GCF_000327345.1 Myotis davidii | reverse complement strand
CTTCCTTCGAGTTCTGACTGATGCCAGACAGTTCCGCTTCTCCCGTTTGAGTCTGGGTCCCCAAAGACTTGCCCGGAACTGGAGCCCAGAGCCTGAGACTCCCTCCCAATTGAAAATGACAACTGCGCCCTCAGCTGCCAGACCGCTCCGCACGCACCTCCACACCTTTGTATTTTCCGCATTGCATCTCCTCTGAGTCTCGGTATGCTGTTCTCTTTCCTTCTAGTTGAAGAATTTCCCTTCAGCCAGCCTTCCTGTGGTTCTGGGTGATGTCCGTTCCATCTTTTAGTTGTATTTTTGAAGTGGTTGTGCGAGGCAGCAATCTCTGGTGTTTACCTATGCTGCCATCTTGGTTCTGATTCTGTTACATTCTTACATTATTACTAAAGTCTTCTTTAAATGGGTGTTAACCTCTCTGTTCATTTTTTATGCTTTATTTTCCTTCCATAGAATGACTTTTAAAAAATATTTATATGCATTGTATTAATCTATTTTTTAAAGTAAAAGTCATTTTTGTTCACATATACTTTTTCAAAATCATTTATCCTTCTTTCTTTATGCATGTTAGCATTACCCTTCAAGTTATATATCATCTGCAAGTTTCATTAACACATTGTTTACTCCCATTTGCAGGTAGTTAATGTAGATATTAAACATGACTATACCTAACCTAAATCCGTTCATGATTTAGTTGATATTTCTTGAAAATAAAATAGCATTACTTATCATTGCTCCTCATTTGTAGTTCTTCTATCAATATTTTTTCCTGGTAGCACAAGAATGTTCAATGCAACTTACTTTTAACTTTTAAGTGTCCATTTCAAATTAATAAAATCAAACATGGTCTGCCTGCTGCATCTCTCACTTTCATTAATGCTAATTCTGTAAAAATTGTGGAAACCTCATTGACCTGTAAAATTAATCTATAAATATAAGTTGTCTTGGAAACATAATACAGTTATCTTGGGGGTTTAAAGGTCTGTAAAGTTATTTATTTTTTAATCTGGTCTGTCTGAGAAGCACCATTTATATTTCATCTGCTAATATTAATTCATTGCAACTAAGGCAAACTTGTGATTTTTTTGTGATGTGAATATGAACATACCCACAATAGAATTCAGTTGGCTTTCCACTCTATTCTAATTTTACTTGTCTTCTAATCTGAATGATTGTGTTAAGTATTTCTTCTAGTTGGGGCAGATAAAAAGAAGGAAATGTGTATTAATTATTTACAGTATGTTTTTACATAACAAAATAGATATTCAGACAGCAAACACTACTATAACCTTTGTTTTTTTGTTCTTTTTATGTTGGCCACCATTTTTATTGGTTGCACATAGCATGGTAATTAACAAATATATTTTTCCTTTGTCCCCTGTAGTCCAGAGATTAACATCATCTAATCACAGATAACATAAAATGATAAGCTAAATGGCACTGTCTCCTACATGACTGCGAAGATGTTCCCAAGACATGACTTAAATCACATGATCTATATATATATAAAGAGTCAAGGTCTGTAATGTCCAAAACGACCAAACAGATGACTGAACACCAGAAGTCAGTCCTGCAGTCAGTGCTGGGTCACTGTGGCGACCCAGCACTGACTGCTGAGAGGGCTGTGGATCAGGCCCAGAGAGAGAAGCAGGGTCTGATATGCAGCCCCTGTGGCAGTCAATGCTGGGTCAGTGCCATGGAAGTCAGTCCTGCAGTCAGTGCTGGGTCGCCACAGTGACCCAGCACTGACTGCTGCCATTGCGGGTGCAAGGACCCAGCACTGACTGCCGAGGGAGCTGTGGATCAGGCCCAGAGAGAGAAGCAGGATCTGATCCACAGTCTGCGTGGCAGCTGTTGATCAGCCCTTGCCTCTCTCTTTCTCTCTGGGCCTTGCCAGCAGCCGTGGGGCTGCTGATCAGACCTGCCTCTCTGATCAGGCCCAGAGATAGGCCTGGAGATGCTGACTGTAGTGGGAGAAAACGCACTGGCCCTTGAAAAGTGGGTTGGATTCAGATGGCTATGGGAGGGATTTTGTGCATTTTCAACAGAGGAAATAAAACTAGAAAATATGTAGAAGAGAGAGTATGTATGAAATGTGGTGCTGAAAAAGGCTCCCCCCACTCCACTTAAGCAATCCTATCCTATATAATCTATACTAATAAAAGGGTAATATGCTAATTAGACTAGGTTGACCAGCCATCTTCTAGATGTCCAACTTTCTTCTGGACAAAGCCATGTGTCCAGGGGCCGAGGCAGAGACAGGGGAGGGCAGTTGGGGGGCGAGATCAGGCAGGCAGAGGGGTTTGGGGCAATCAGGCAGGCAGGCAGAGGCAATTAGGGGTGATTAGGTAGGCAGGCAGGCAGGCAGGCAGGTGAGGGGTTAGGAGCCAGCAGTGCCAGTTTTTGAGAAGGATGTCTGACTGCCAGTTTAGGACATCCTCCAAAGGGTCCCTGATTGGAGAGGGTGCAGGCTGGGCTAAGGGAACCCCTCCCATGCATAAATTTCGTGCACTGGGACACTAGTTATGAAAAAAGTCCTATAACAACAAAATATATTTTATTAACTGAATCACCACCTTTCCTCTGAAGTTTTTACCAATACACATGAAGAAGTTTGGCACTATAGTAGTTATTTTCCTGTGTCCCATTACTCCTCCCCAAGCTTATTAGGCTAACTAGTCATAATTTCATTCCTTTTAGGGATGGGAACACTAGGGCAATGTGGGCTAATGAGAGACTAGAAGAGACTTATTGGGGGTTTTGAAAAAAGAGCCCCTCCTCAGGAATTCTGTAACTTCTCTCTTTTCTCCCTGACATTCCCCACCTCAAACCACGTGAATAGGCACAAAGCCCAGATTACCACTGGCAGCAAACTTGCCACTATGGGGCAATCACTTAAGAAATATGAGTGTGGGCTGCCACATAGATAGAAAGAAGCTGGTCCTTATGACCCCACTGAGCCGGTGGAACAAGTCAGGACCTAGGCTGAAGCACAGCATAGCTGGTTCTGGGCTTGCTTATTTACAAACACACAGATGACCTTTCTCTGTAAGTCTATCCAAAAGAATATCTGTTACACAGAGCCAAAGCCTCCCAATTAAACATTAAGCATGTCTTTTGTAAGCTTAAATTAAGCATGTGTGAAAGTTTGGTATAGATTTTGTAACTAGATTTATGTTTAAATTGGAAGATTTTGTATCTTAATGTATATTCTATACCACAAAAGCTTATTAAGGGGAAGTCTTGTAACCAACTCAGGGGCAGAGAGATAATAAATGCAGAGTCAGGACTCGAGTCCAGGTGATCTGGCCCCAGAGCCATTCCTTGAACCATTATACAGCATTGCTTTCCAACAGAATGTTGACTGAGGACAGTTGAGGGAATTTTGACACTTGTGCACAAAATGGAATAGAACCCAAAGCAGCTAGTATCTGAAGAAATCAGTTTTACAAAGAATGGAGTGGTCATTAATGTGAAACAAGAACTAAAATTAAGCTTTTATATGAATTGAATTCTGATGAAAAACCAGGTACTCTAGAACTCGCTGGAGTATACATCTTGTAGTGACTTAAATAATTAATTAAAGGAGGAGAAAAGCAAAAGTGTTACACATGTAATTCTTAGGTAACTAGAACTATTATTATTATTTACCTATATCACACCCCCAATATGGAACCTTTTGTATCCCCAAATCTTCTCTATGTGTTCTCCAAAATGGAAATGGTATGTTCCCTTGAAACCTTCTTCCATCTCTCATTATCTCTATATGCAGTATGTCTGTGAGGTAACAACATACATGTTGGAAGAAATCTGTCAGTATTTCCTGAACAGGTATCCAAATTTCCTTTAATAACATGTTCCAGCCAAACTTTTCTTTCATAAAAGGATGTCTGAAAAGAAGGAATAGGATTTTTAAACTGTTTTCAAGAGAGAGAGAGAGAGAGAGAGAGAGAGAGAGAGAGAGAGAGAGAGAGAGCGCGCTGGGGAATGGAGGAACAGACATAAATTTCATTACAGCATAGTTTACTGAGTATTATCATCCCTATTAGACCAGTGTGAAATCTGATGCCCGGAAATATTTTAAGGCACTTTTCTACAGCATCATAACTAATAATTAAGCTCATTCCAGTCCAGACTGTTGCTTTTAGATGGGGTTTATGCTTTTATTGCCTTCCATGGAGACAAACAAAACAGAAGAGAAGAAACATCCTGGGAGAGGCAAACAAGTATAGTTAAAATTTCTTATCTTATATGGTTGAGTCTTTGGGTTGAACTAAGTCACAAAGAAGTAGGTTAGTTACTTAATGAACTGAAGTGACCTGCAATTGTCATAATTTTGTAGGGGAAATGTGACTTAGTGACATTGTGCCACGATAATTTGTGATCTGGAATTAACGAACATTAGAATGAAGCACTACCAAGCTGCTGAATTTATACTACACTGGTTATTTCAAGAAACATTTTCAAGTGCCTACGCTGTATTACTCACCATGGTGTTTGCCAACAATGTAAGAAAGAAGAATAGTAACTACTGTTAATTGAATACCTCCTTTGTGCCAAGTGCTTTTACCTGTTTTCAAATGTCATCTTTACTATGATACTTCATGGTAAGTGATCCTATCCACAAGCTCTGTTTTATTTCCACTCTGAACTTTCCTACTTTTGCAGAGCTTGATTGAAGATGATCTGACTCAAAACCATAGCAGTCTGACTCGAACAAATATGCGCTTTCTGTGGTTATATCCATATTCTTTCTGGCTTATGGAAAATGGAAAATGCTTATGATCAAATGAGTTACACTGAGGCAGCTGTCTCTGTGGAACATGCTGGTGCCTTCCCCACCTCCTGCCCCCAGGGGCATTTTC
>NW_006383014.1:3567749-3574283 GCF_000327345.1 Myotis davidii | reverse complement strand
GCTGTTTGCAAAAGTACCGAATGAAAACTAACATAAAATTCAGCTGTTGTTTGAAATAAGGCAAATCTAAGGTAAATGTATGTTCATATAAAATAATGTATGTCAGCAGCCCTTTCCTTTCCTCGGCCCCTCCTTTACCCATAGTAGTGTACCCTTCTCTCTCTCTCTCTCTCTCTCTCTCTCTCTCTCCTAAGCTTCAAGGGCCCTTCTTTTGCCTCTGTAACTTGTTTCTTGAGCCCATTTATTCTTCCACTCCATCTACCTCTGTGACTTTCTAAATACACTTCCTCTTATAAAAAATAAATAGATGAGTTACATTTAGCAGGGCGAAGAAACAAGCCTACAATTATAACTCAGTGAAGGAAATGTTATTGTGGTGTGTATGTTCTAATGCTCCACACACTGTGTGTATACTATAGCTCATTTAATAGTTCACAATGTGTACATAAGCTTTCTGTCTTGGTCACTTTTTATGATTTGTAGGAAGCATGTGTTCAGGAAAGGTGTTTAACACCGTAGCTGTGTATTGTGTATGAAGGATGATGAGCTCATCTTTGAGATTGTCAGTTAACATAAATTTGAAGATTTAAACATTTATAACTACCTTTAAATAGGTGGCAAGGTTAGCATATAAATTGTGAACTTATATATGTGAAATATTACCTGGGAACAAGGAAGCCAGAATAACCTGAAATCTGAACTTTACTTTGTAAGAATGGAAATAAAAATAAATATGTTTTAGTAATGCATGTTATACTATATTGACATTTAGTTTTTCTCCACCTTTTTAAATGGTTAGCCTTTATACTGGGAGAAATTGCAAAATGAATTCAATAATAATTTCTAACACCTATATAGTTCTTACTATGTGTGAAGCAGCTCACCAAGTGTTTTGTAGATATTGCCCTATTTAATATAAAAAAGAACCTCTGAGGAAACTAATATTATTATCCCTAATTTACAGAGCAAGGAACTGAGGAAGAAAGAGGCTACATGACTTGCCACACAAATGCTAGCTTGCAGAGCTCTGATTCAAACCAAGGTCCTCTGGTGCCATGTTTCTGCTCCTAACCCTGCCACCCACTGACTCTCCGTAGGCCAGAGGGGCATACTACATATAGAACATGGAGGGCTGTGCCACCTCTCCTGAGTGATTTAGAATCTAATTGCTAAGAATACATGAAAGAGAGCCACAACATACCACCCTCTAAATGTACACCAGTATTAAATTAATTTTAAAGAAATATGATATCACAGACAGGGAAGGTGGACCAATTTCTTATTGCCAGTATATACCACAGAGGACATATATTTTGATTCATATAAATTGCCTAACACAATGATGGCGAACCTATGACATGCGTGTCAGAGGTGACACGTGAACTCATTTTTTTGGTTGATTTTTCTTTGTTAAGTGGCATTTAAATATATAAAATAAATATCAAAAATATGTCTGTTTTACTATGGTTGCAAATATCAAAAAATTTCTATATGTGACACGGCACCAGAGTTAAGTTAGGGTTTTTCAAAATGCTGACACGCCGAGCTCAAAAGGTTCGCCATCACTGGTCTAACAGTTCAGTGAAATACTATTAGCATCCCCATCGAACAGACGGAGACTAAATGCCTTGTCCAAACCCATGCAGCAGGAGGTGAGTGAAGTGATGCAGTTGAACTCAAAGTGTGTTGTCCCATGGACAAGCAGCAACAGCATCACCTGTAAGTCTGTCAGCAGTGAAAATTCCCAGGCCCAACCCAGACTTGTTGAATCAGACTTAGATCTCTGGTTTAATTTGTGTTTCAATCATTGTTCTCAGTGATTCTTGTGCACACTTAAGTCTGAGCATCACCCAGCTATAGGTATGAATTCTGTGACCTGCTGTGACCTAAACTAGTTGAGTTTCATGATGATGAAGAAGAAGAAGAAGAAGAAGAAGAAGAAGAAGAAGAAGAAGAAGAAGAAGAAGAAGGAGGAGGAGGAGGAGGAAAGATAAGAGCTGTTCTTTGAAGGATTTATGAAATATGGTTGAGTAGAAAGGATAGAGAAGGTATTACAAGAGGGGCCTTTTACTGGACATGTCTCCCATGATGGCTGCAATGTTCCTCTCCTCCATCTAGCTCTAATGATTTCATCCAACTCCTGTTTAAGCTCACTTACTGGACTAAGGGTGGGTACCTGATTCAAAGGTGGACCACCTGCAATGTCATCAGTAAAATGTGCAGAGGCTTTGCATGAAGTGATTAATTCTGGTGATTAGCTAAGTGAAGTATTTTGAATTTGTACTATGGACTCTGGAGGGAAAATTTTTGTATGGGTCACAAGAATAATGGAACATGCAATGTAAGAAAAGCAAAGAGACAAGCTTTTCCCTAGATCTTTTATCCAACTTTTTTTGGGGGGGAGGGGGACCTAGCTTTTTCTATTTGAGTATTCTCAAACTTCTCTAGATACCCTGAGTAAGTATAATCTCCGTCTAACTATAATCATTCATGTAACAAAGAAAAAACAAAGAGACTTGAAGTAGCAATGCATATGGAGGGACAGCTAGGAGGCCCGATCTAAACGCCCGGGTATTGTTATCATGAAGTGCAGGAGACAGGGCTAGTGAGAATGATGTCCAGAAGAATGAAAAAAGTTCTTAGGCTAGCAAGTCACTTCTGCACTTCCTCTCCCTAAACTCCATTCTCTTTTTGTAATTTCCATATTCTTCAGTGCACCAACAGCACCACACCACAAGCATAAAAGTTTATAGTGGCAACTTCTTTCTAAAAAAAAGTACTTATCACTAGTAGCAAAGGCACTTTCTCTTTGGATGAGGCAAATTTGTCCTGGGAAATTCAAACATTGGCTTCTCTTGTTCAGAGATGCCAAGAAGTTGTCTCTTCTGGGCTCACAGAGCAGCCCTGCCCTAGACCTCAAGCTACTTTGCAAAGCCTGTCTCTGCTCCTTCTTTTCTTTGCCACATTCCTATTGTAATTCCTCCCTTCACCCCAGCACAATGCGCGAACAGATAGAAATCACTTATGCAGAGGTGACTACGTGGTTCCGAGGCTGCATCCTTAGAAAAATGCAATGACTCTAATTTTAGCCTCACGTCTAAGCAAAAATGAGGGTTTGCTTTGTGAATGGGTAACCTTCTATATGATTTGTAGAGCATTCTTTTATCATTTTCTATGCATATGTTTGGATCTTGGGGCACTTTTATCACAGCACAGGCCTTGTTTTCAACAATCTGGATCCAAATCACTTTTTCAGAATGAGGTCTTAAAATGGTCCTGAGATATGAGGTCTAGTTTTGTCCTAGAGGTCTGGTTAAAATAGTGACCCCTTCCACTTAAGACTTTCCATGAAGGAACTGGAAAAGGAAATAAAATTAGCTCATCTCATCTCCTATCCTATGCTTTTCAGTTTTTCACTTTTACTGGTATTAGTCCCTTCCATCTTAGCCTTTGAAATTAGTGTTTTATTTACCCTCCTAACATATAATATCAAAGATAGCTAAAGAGCTAGGACTGTAAACAAGGCATCAAATAAACTTAACCAAAGATTCCATGGAAAAAAAACAGAATTATTTATGTCTTTGTAACCACTGTACTTGTATATACATGTGATTGTGT
Source organism: Myotis davidii (assembly GCF_000327345.1). Lineage (NCBI taxonomy): Eukaryota > Metazoa > Chordata > Mammalia > Chiroptera > Vespertilionidae > Myotis > Myotis davidii. Next base: position 3,570,665 of record NW_006383014.1, on the reverse strand, counting down.
GTGTGTGTGTGTGTGTGTGTGTGTGTGTGAGAGAGAGAGAGAGAGAGAGAGAGAGAGAGAGAGAGGATAGTTTATTCAGCATCAATATTTGGCTCTTTTTTTTTTTCAAATGGAAGCATGAAGAATACCCATAATTCTAAAGGACAGCATTCATCAGTTGATCTAAAAATGACACTATGTTTTCTATAAAGATTTTCTCCTTTCTAAAGATATTGGATTAGTTCCATCCTGCTTTATTCTTTTCTTTAGAAAAAGATGGTGTTAAAATGCCACCAAGTAGAATATGGGGATTTATGCGGAGGTCTCTACATCTGTAAATGTACATTGTGTACGAACACCCTAAGGGGGTTTTAACTTCTTCCCTTAAAAAGTCAGATGGATTCATTTCAGGTGTGCACATCCAGCTTCATGCTCTGACGTGGCCAGATCACCATCACTTGCATTTAGGACACAGGTGTCTGGTGATAATGTACATTGGCACTTTTCCAGTATTGGCTGATGACGGGACTTTCTAAAGAATCTTATTTGAGATATTAGTAATGAATAACTAAAATGTTCAATCCCCAGACAGATGGATTATGCTAAGGCTTTCATGTATTCAATGATTTCTAAACTTATATTAATTTCCAGATAATACGACCAACTTTCTATCTAAGAAATACTTTAATTGTGTGATAAAAGGAAATATTGCCCCTAAAGATAGAAGATCAAAACATGCTATCACAGAGAGTAATATTAGTTCTCTAAAAAAGATAACTTGATTGCCTTTGTATAATTTAAAATGTGTCCAAATTAAATGTGCCTAATTTTTATGAAATAGTTATCAACATTGGAGTTTTACATATCATAAATTAAAAGTTGTGACAGCAAATGTATCTAATTGTTATGTCATGGCAGTACAGGTTATGTAATGCTGAGTAGTCACAATTTTTAAGAAATGTGTTTTCTTCATATATTATTTTCTGATGATTTCAGGTGAGAGTGACTAGCCATAATTATATTGTGCAGATCTGATTATGCTTCCATCAAGGTTCCAGCACCAGAGGGTTAGGGATCTCACTAATTAGCCCCCACAGGTCACCTCCCAGGGCAGACAGCAAATTGGAGGAGAGAGAGCACATCTGGATGGGAAAGCAGAATTTTACTGCACAATGTGGTAAAAAGAAATGGTAAGCCCTAGCCAGTTTGGCTCAGTGGATAGAGCGTCAGCCTGCGGACTGAAGGGTCCCAGGTTCGATTCAGGACAAGGGCACATGCCTGGGTTGTGGGCTCGATCCCCAGTGAGGCGTGCAGGAGGCAGCCGATCAATGATTCTCTCTCATCATTGATGTTTCTATCTCTATCCCTCTCCCTTCCTCTCTAAAATCAATAAAAATAAATAAATTATTAAAAAAAGAAAAGAAATGGTCAATTCTACTGATTTAATGCCTATTTTTTAATTTTTTTCAAGTTATTGAGATATAACTGACATAACATTGTGTAAGTTTAAGGCATACAATGTGATGTTTAATACCTTTATATATTGTGAATTGATTATCACAGCAGGATTTGGTAAGACCTCCATCACCTCACATAATTACTTGTGTGTGTGTGTGTGTGTGTGATGAGACTAAGATCAACTCTCTGGAATTTTCAAGTACATAATAAAGTATTGCTAACTATACAGTCACCACGCTGTGAATGATATCTCCAGAGCTTATTCATCTTATAATTGAAAGTTTATACTCTTTGATCAACATTTCCCCAACCCCCTACCCTTGGCAACCACCATTCTAGCCTCTGTTTCTGAGTTTGGCTTTGTAGATTCCACATATAAGTGATACGAAGCAGTATTCATCTTTCTCTATTTGACTTATTTCACTTACCATAATGTCCTAAAAGTCCATCCATGTTGTGACAAATGGCAGGCTTACTTCCTTCTTATAGCTAAATAATATATCAGATCTTTAACCATTCATTTGTTGACAGATTTTTAGGTTGCTTCCATATCTTGGCTATTGTAAATAATGCTGCAATAAACAAAGAGATATAGATATCTCTTCAAGATCTGATTTTATTTCCTTTGGATATATACCAAGTAGTTGGATTGCTAGATCATGTAGTAGTTTTATTTTTAATTGAGGAACTTCTGTATTGTTTTCTTTCTGTCTTTCTTTCTTCTTTACTTTTTTTTTTTGCAGTTTCTATGGCTTCCTCTTTATTTTATAATTTTTTAAAATTTTTATTGTTTAAAGCAGCGGTTCTCAACCTGTGGGTCGCGACCCCTTTGGGGGTCGAACGACCCTTTCACAGGAGTCACCTAAGACCATCGGAAAACACATATATAATTACATATTGTTTTTGTGATTAATCACTATGCTTTGATTATGTTCAATTTGTAACAATGAAATTGGAGGTCACCACAACATGAGGAACTGTATTAAAGGGTCGCAGCATTAGGAAGGTTGAGAACCACTGGTTTAAAGTAATACATATGTCTCCTTTTTCACCACTCCCACCCCCCAGGACAAGTCTCCACCATCCAGTGTCTGTGTCCATTGCCTATGCTAATATGCATGCATACAAGTCCTTTATTTGATTTCTAACACACCCACGTCTCCCACCTTCTCTCTGAGGTTGGACGGTCTGTTCAGTGTTACCTTGTCTCTAGATTTGTTTTTGTTCATCAGTATATGTTGTTCATTATATCCCACATATGAGTAAGATCATGTGATATTTATCTTTCTTCGACTGGCTTATTTTGCTTAGCATAATGCTCTCCAGTTGCATCCATGCTGTTGCAAATGGTAAAAGTTCCTTCTTTTTATGGCGGCGTAGTATTCCACTGTGTAGATGTACTACCGCTTTTTAATCCACTCATCTGCTGATGGGCACTTAGGCTGTCTCCAAATCTTAGCTATTGTAAACTGTGCTGGA
>NW_006383014.1:3546678-3567714 GCF_000327345.1 Myotis davidii | reverse complement strand
AAACTCCTATTGGTGATATCATTGGCAAATATGTTCTCCCATGCAGTGGGCTTTCTTGCTGTTTTGTTGACTGTTTCTTTTTCTGTGGAGAAGATTTTTATTTTGATGTAGTCCCATTTGTTTATATTCTCCTTAGTCTCCATTGCCCTAGGATCTGTGTCTGTAAAGATTTTGCTATGATGTATGTCTGATATTTTGCTGTCTATGGAGTCTTTTAAGATTTTTATGGTTTCCCATCTGACATTTAAGTCCTTTAGGCATTTTGAGTTTATTTTTGTGTTTGGTGTAAGCTGGTGATCTAGTTTCTCTTTTTTTGCATCCATCTGACCAATTCTCCCTACACCATTTATTGAAGAGACTGTCTTGATTCCATTGTATGTTCTTGACTCCTTTGTCAAATATTAATTGAGCATAATGGCTAGAATCTACCAGTGTTTCTGGGTTCTTTGTTCTGTTCCACTGGTCTATATGTCTGTTCTTGTGTCAGTGCCAGGCAGTTTTGAGAACCATGGCTTTGTAATATAGCTTGAAATCTGGTATTGTGATCCCTTCAACTTTGTTCTTCTTTCTCAGGATTGCTATTGCTATGGTCTTTTTTTATTCCTGATGAATTTTTGGAGAGTATGTTCTAGGTCTGTGAAATATGCCATTGGTATTTTAATGGGGATTGCATTGAATCTATAAATTGCTTTTCATAGAATGTACATTTTAATGATGTTGATTCTACCAATCCATTAACACGGTATGTTCTTCCATTTATTTATGTCTTCCTCTATCTATTTTTTCAACATCCTGTAGTTTTCTGAGTACAAGTCTTTTACTTCCTAGGTTAAATTTATTCCTAGGTATCTTAATTTTCTTGGTGCAATGGTAAATGGGATTTTTTTAAGTTTATCTTTCTATGAGTTCGTTATTGGTCTATAAAAAAGCCATAGATTTCTGGGTGTTATTTTGTATCCTGCTACATTGCCAAATTTATTTACTAAGTCTAGTAGTGTTTTGATGGCGTCTTTGGGGTTTTCTATGTACAATATCATATCATCTGCAAATAATGACCATTTTACTTCTTTTCCAATTTGGATATCTTTTATTTCTTCTTCTTGTCTAGTCACTATGGCTAGTACTTCTAGTACTATGTCGAACAGGAGTGGTGAAAATGGGCATCCTTGCCTTGTTCCTGTTCTAGGGGAAATGGATTTAATTTTTGCCCATTGAGTATAATGTTGGCTGTAGGTTTGTCATACTTAGGGCTTTTATTATGTTGAGGTATGATACCTCAATTCCCACAATGTCTTTATCTTGATTTGGGATTAGGGTAATGCTGGCTTCATAGAAAGAGGTTGGAATTGTGCCTTCCTTTTGAATTTTTTGGAATAGTCTGAGGAGGATAGGTTTTAATTCTTATTTGAATGTTTGGTAGAGCTCCCCTGTAAAGCCATCCAGACCAGGGCTTTTGTTTGCTGGAAGATTTTTGATTACTGCTTCAATTTCTTCTGTAGTTATCAGTCTATTCAGGTTTTTTATTCTTCCTGATTGAGTTTTGGTGTATTGTTTTCCATAAAGGCTGTACGAATTTACCATCCCACCAAAAATACACAAAAGTCCCCTGTTCTCTACATCCTTGCCAATACTTATCTCTGGTCTTTTTTATAATAGCAATTCTATAAGATGTGAGGTGATGCTTATTATTTTGATTTGCATTTCCCTGGTGATTAATGATGTTGTCAGGACTATGTACAAGTGAGTAGGTGAGATATGCAGAATGCTGGGGGTGCCCATTGGCCGGTTAGAGGATCTATGTTCCTTTAATGTTCTTCAAGAATCCTATCTGCTGCTCTCACAGCCTCTTTCCACCCATGACTCAGTGTCCTGGATGGGACAAGAGAGAGCCTGTTTGGCAGCATCCCATACAGATGGGGAAGCCTGGTACCCACTCACTTTGTCTCATGGGAGAAATCATGGACTGAAAAGATTTCTCATGGCACTGAGCTGTGCACCTCAGGGAAGGAGTGATGCGGATAAACTCATGCTGTTTTGTTTTCAGTTTCTCTAGTGCATCCAAACTGGCATTTTATTGCTCCAGTGCTGTGCTAGAAGTTCTCTCCTGGAAACCTTGACTTCTATAAAGCCTCATCCATGTGTGGTTGTCTACATAGTATTCTTTGGGGTTCCTGGACCATGGCCAGGAGGAGCTGAAGCCAGGTCATGGGCCACTTCGGTGGCCACAGCCAAGCCTGGTAGTCTGTATGCCTGTTATCCACTGCATGGTGAGAGAGACTTCTTTTAAGTCCTTTGTGGTGTGGTGCTGGATCCCACAGTCCAACAAAGGCACTTTCTCCATGGGTGAATGCTGAACTATTGCTACTAGGGAGGGGGCTTTATGATGAAGGATGAATTATTCATCCATGTAGCTGACTTTGCTCTCTTAATATCTCATTTTAAAGTACGCTTCAAATAATAGGATGTCTTACTCTGCTTGGGCTGCTGTAACAAAATATCATAGACTGGATGGCTTAAACAACAACCACTTATTCCTTACACTGCTGGAGGTGAGGAGGCCCAGGATTAGTGACTGGGGAGAGCCCTCTTCCTGGTTTGCAGAAGGCTACCTTTTTTGCTCTATTCTTACATGTTGGAGACCAAGGGCTCTGATCTCTTCCAGTTCTTATAAGGGCACTAATCCCATCATGAAGGCTCCACCTTCATGACCACATCTAAACCTAATTACTTCTAAAATGCCCCTGCATCGAACACCATCACTTTGTGGATTAGGGCTTCACCATATGCATTTTGCAGGGACACAGTCATTCAGTCCACAGAACAGGGAAAAACACTTGCCATCACCATTCATTCAGAACATATTTTTGAAAGACAGTGTCTTCTTATCCAGTGAATTTTGTTGGTCTCCCTTCATTCTAGACCTTTGTAGGAAGCATACAACACTGCTAACGGAGGTCATCTGAAAATTAAGAAGGGCTTGGCATGTTTAGGATGAACAGGACAAGAGTCAGAAACTAAAATGGGCAGTCTCATTGGCAAGTGGGTGGCTGAGCTAGCAGATTTTGTTGGTTCTATTCTTTGTTCCTCCTCCTTTGGGAGTACTGATGTATTATAGATAAGTTGCATAGTATTGCCACTTTAATGTTGCTTAACAAACCACTCCAAAACTCAGTGGCCTAAAACAACAATACTCTGTTCTCATAGATCTGCAGGTTGGCTGGGGATCAGCTAATCTAGTCTGGATCTAGTTAGGTGGCTCTGCTTCAAACTGTAAGTCTGGTTGGGCTTGGTTCACTCCATTCTAGATAAAGAGGCTGCAGCAATGTTCTCCTCATAGAGGTGGAGGCTATACAAAGAGGGCAAGTATAAAATGAATAATGCCACTTCAGATTTAGGCTCAAAATGGGCACACTCTCCATATGTAACTGGACAATGTGAGACACATGGTTAAAGTCATAATTAAGGCATAGGGAGATATTATGTTTCAGATGAAAGCATGGCAAGAATATGGATGCAAAAAGGGATAAAAAACATTGGAAACAAAATGTCATTCTACTGCACTCTGTCTACAGTTACTCATTTGCAAACCCACCCTCATGCAAAAACAAAACAACAAAAGACACACAATCAAAACACTCACCCTCTTCCCAGAACCCTTAAAAATCTCATGCCACATAACAATAGACTCAATGTCCAGGATCTTATAATCCACTTCAGTCCAGATGTGGCCTTTTAAAATCTAGAAAACTATGAAATAAGAGAGTAATTTATTTTCCTCAAACACGATATACTACTGTAACAGAGAAAGAATAAGTGCAATAATCACTCTCATTTGAAAAGGGAAACAGAGGAGAATGAGATGCAGGTATGTGGTAGGCATTAAGCTACAGAACTGTGAAATCCCCTTGGGAAAATGTTGCCAGGCATCCCTGTTCTAGGGATAGGGAGTGCTCTGAAGATCCAAATTCTGCTTCCAGGGAGTGGTTCCTGAGGCCGATATTTTCCTGATTTGTTGTTCTATCCCTCTTGGGTGTCCTTTCCCCGCAATTGTCCTCTTTCCATTTCTGAAAAAAACTTTGTCTCAGATGCACTGTATGGAAGCTGAGCCACATTCTCCGACTGTCCCTGCTTGTAGATATTACATCTCTACCAGCGGCCTTATATCTCCGCAAGACCCAGGCCATCTCAGTCCTGGATTTCAGGACTTTCCTCAATCAAATCTCCCAAAATTACTGTGGGCCTTATATATGTATTTTATCAGTATGTTTTATGGCCCCCAAAACAGTCACAATTTTTCCAATGTTAACTTCTCTTTCTACTCTTAAACTTGCTATGCCAGTAAACTTTCTTAATATGACTATCTTCCTGTCTAAGAAATACTTTACGTTTGTTTTGTTTTTTTAAAAAAGTTGCTTCTAAGGATCAAAATCGAAAGTGTTTTACCAGAAAAAGATATTAATCTTCTAAAATATATAACCTAATTCATTTTATAATTCAAAATAAAAAAGTTAAAAACTAAGCTTGCCAGATTTGTATAAAATTATTATCAATGTTAGTGTTTTACATTCACCAGTGGTTTAAAAAATAGGTTCATTTGTCTGAAATCATTTGTAGCTGAGAGAGATCTACTAGGTACCACCTTAATTCTTTCAGAGAGCTTAAAAAATATTATGAGGGCCAAACTCTGATTTGTTCTGTGCCCCCAGGCTGTATACTAATATTGATTTAATCTTTGCTCCCATCTTATATCTTAATCTGAGAATCTTTTACTGGTTGGAGAATCTGAAGAATAGTATAATTTCCAAAGACAGCAATTTCTGGATTTATAACATTCTGCTTATAAACTTGTAAATTCTTTTCTGGTCTTATGTCCTTCTTGTGGAAATATATATAGCTAAAAGAGATGAGTGCACCATTTTCATAGTTTGCTTAAAAACCATCTTGCCCAAGTCTACAAGTTGGTGAGAAAGAGTTTTTATGTTCCAGGTTATGGCAGGTGAAATTTTAAATGTTTTGCCTCTTTAAAAGATGAGTCATTATTTTTTCCAGATGTAAACTTCCAGAAAAATTGCAAATCTCCTTGCTATTTTCCTAATCTTCACCCACTTCAAAGGTAAGTCTTCTAATTGAATTGAAACAATTTAATATAAGTATATATTGTCAACTCATTTTTAGATTTTAATACAAACCTAAAGGCATGTATTTATGTTTTAGTTACATCTGCACCCCATTTTCAGTATCAAGTTTGTAACAGCTAGTTACTGCTACAATGTGGTTGCTGAACAAAAAAGCCCAGAGCTCAGAAGCATAAAGCAAAATAACCGTTTATTTTCAGAGATGTGAAGTTGCTGATCTAGGCTGGGCTTGCGTGGATGGCTCCTGCATTAAGCTGCAGGTCCAGCTAAACCTAGCTGATCATTCAGGTCAACTCCACATGTGATCATTTCAGGGCTCTGACTGAAGGGATAATAGTTACCTAGGGAAGCTTTACTTATGATGATAGCAGAGGTTCAAAGAGAATGGAAACACTTGAGGCCCTTAAGGCCTAGACTTGGAACTGGCACTTTGTCACTTCTCCCCGCCACATGCTATTGACCAAGCAAGTCCCATAACTAAGGCCAGAGTCCAGAAGCAAAGAAATATATTCCAATCGGTGATGAGACCATGGCAGGAAAAGATCGTGGCCAATTATTTAGTATATCACACTTTGAGAGTTCAAAATTGCCCTGGCTGCCACTCTGCAGATAGTTTCAAGAATTTATAAGTCCAGCAGAAAGAGCACCTGCTTCTTTATTTCTAAATCCTTAATACTAGAATGATAATCAGCTAGTGCATAATTATTCTATAGTTTCCAGTTTGACACTGGTGAATAAGTACATATTGTCAATTCATTCTGAAAAATACCTTCCATTAGCTACCATCTTATGCTGGAAACTCTAATTTGAATGAATAGAATATTAAGGCTCACAATGAAAGCTATTGCCTCCTTTTTTTCTTATTGTCATAATATTGCAATTGCTGCTAGAATCTTGAAATACTTATTTTCTCTGCAATCGCTTACATAGATGCTTTCATAAGCCCTAGGTCATCCCTCATAAATGTCCCCAAATTTTGAGAGGATGAAACACTTTGTATTCTTATTGCTCTTGAAATTTCCACCAATATTTCCATCACGATTGATCTTAGAACCCCATTTAGGTCATTCACTTGGTTGACAACCTTGACAATCTTAGTTGAATCACTTATGGAACCAATTTCCTCATTGTCCCCATTAACATTTGATAATTTTTGGTGCTGTCATCCAGCACCCAAATCCAGTGACTCACTAGAAATAATGGAAGACATTCTAAATTTGGAGTACCATCTAATGATGCACTTATTTAGAGTACAATGATTAACACTTATCTACATTTTGGTCAATATATTTATATCACCATAAGAGGGCTACAAAGGAGCTATTCAACTTGGAAATATTGCCACTAATAAATAACTCTTTTCTAGCTTAATCCCATCATTGTGTGTTTTGTTTACTTATTCAAATTACCTAATTACTAATTCAAATGATAAGAATAAAATATTTAGAATAAATTTAACAAAAGATGTGTAATCCTCTATACTTAAAAGGTATACTAGTAAACACTTGTTGAGAGAAAGTAAAGAAGATGGAAACAAATGGAGAAATATGGCAGATTTATAGACTGAAAGGTCCAAGTATTTTTGTGTCAATTCTCCCCAAATGGATCAATATATTCAATATAACCCCAATCAAAATTCTAGCAGGCTTATGTAAAAAATGACAAATTGATTCAAAGAGTATAATGCTAAATGGGTGGCAATAGAAAGTTCACACTCAGATTCTAGACGCTCACTCCTACTATTTTCTATCTGTATGTGAGACATTTGATCAAATAAAGATTCATTACTCACTGAAATTCTTCCTAATTCCTTATTTTTGTTCTTTCTGCAATTTGGAATATACCACTACTTTTGTGTTGACTTTTAAATGTCCCACCAACTATGTTTCAGTAACACAAAACAATATGAAACTCAGGTTATCTCTGAGATTTTCTTATCTCATTTAATAGTAATAGTAACCTAACTTATGGGTCTTTTATGAAGAATAAATGAGATCATGTAAGCTACTTAGCATAGCCTCTGGAAAATAATAGGGATTCAATAATTCTGAAGTATCTAAAGGCTGGGGGGCAGAGGATGATAGATATAAGAATTGAACACAAGCAATGCTTTTGTAGTTCACATTATATTGGCTGTGGAATGATTAAAGAAGATTAATTCTTTAATTACAAATGCAAAAAAAAATGACTATTTGGGAGAAAAGTAAGCCTATGGTATACCAGTTAGGATTCAAGCAGGAACATAGGGCAACTATGACAAGAAATAAGGGACTTACAGAACTGACTGACTTGTGGGAGCTGGTAATGACAGCTATGAAAAACTGTTGCATCTGTGTCTGGAGGAGGTTGGAGTCATGAAATGTAAGCAGGGGATCCACTTAAGATAAAAATCTGGGCATGACATGGGTGAACACAAAGACAAATTAGTATCTGAAAGAATAAACAGGATCCCACAAGACTAGTTGGAAACTTCCCACAGCTATCACTCATTGCATCTAAACCTGACCACATGGTGACCTGCATATAAAGCTGACACATTTGATCTCAAAGTTGTATATGTGCTGGCCTAGGTCTCAGAGAAGCTGAGACCATCTCATGAGAGCAGAAGGAGCTGCAGACCACGCTGCTGCTGGACATCAACCAAGTGTCTCTGTAGATCCGCTACAATACGTGTAGGCTGCAGCCATGTGTGGGGTCCCGCACTAACCTTCCAAACATAATAACTGCTGCTTCACTTCCATCTTTCTGATCCTGAATAAACTTTCCTATAGCCAACCCTAACTTAGAACCATACAAGGAAGAGAATTCTGGGAAATATGCTTCAGCTTAGCTAAACTGTCACATATAAAAGTATCACAAATGGAAAGACAGCCATAGAGTTCTTTTCAATATTTCTCAATAAGACCAGTTCTCAATCTCTACTGTAAATTACCATGTCTTATTTTTATCATTGATCATTAAATCCTCGGGTAAATATATAAGAATAAATAATTTGCATGATTTTGAGATTTTAAGATCTGTCATATTTTGATAAGCACATAAAAGAAAAATTAACTTTCACTTGAATACTTGTTACATGTCCAACACTATTCCTCTCAACACATTTTACATATCATAATAATTCTCACAACTGCATTGTAGATTATTCTCTAATTTACCATGATTTTCATTTAAAAATTAGGCTCAAAGGTGAAATATCTTCAAAAGAATCAAGAACATATGGCAAAACTAGGATCTGAACATGGGTATCTGATGCGCAAGATAATGCATTTTCTACTGCAATATAGTGAGCAAAAAGAGAACATGTTGTTAAAAATGTTAAGAATAAAATCAAGAATTTCTACAAGCTTGAACACGTTAGTGGCAGGTATGTGGAAGCAATGGTGGTTAGAAGGCTTGAAAATCTCTCATTAAAAAATGGCATTACGCAGCCACAGAAGAGAATGTTGAAACGTACAATGGTCTTCACATATGTGAATCATAGGATTTCATAGTTGTCAAAAAGGTGATGATTCTGTGATTGACAGGAAGACATCAACACATACAGGCAAGGGATATAAGTTCACTTAATGCAGATGAAAGATATGTAATTTACTACACGCAGACAACTATACAAGGCAGGCAAAACACTGGCATGCCCAGGCAGAGAGGCACGCCAAGCCCCCTGACCCTCAAGTTCCCATGAAGCAACCTTTCCCCTTAGATACTACCTAATCTGAGTGAGAAGCTGGCTCATCCTTCAAGCAGACTTGGTTGGTCACTCTCCAGGGTTTTGTAACCCCTGGCTATTTTTAGCTATTGTTGAAATTCTGGATATGTGCCTAACTCCTCACCAGGTTGCAGAAGTTAGAAAAATCTCAGCACAATATCTGGGTGAAGATATTTCTAACTTAGCACACCCTTAGTTTGCCCAGTTTTTAGGCCTCCCATGATCCATTCTGCTGGATCTAAAAATGAGTGGGTAGGCAAGAGGAAATGATCTTAAACTCTGAAACTAGCAGTCTAATTTAGATATAAATAGACATTTTATGATAGTGAGACTTTTTAAAAATTTCATCTTTATTGTTGAAAGTATTACCTATGTCCCCCTTCCCCACCCCCATCGACCCCCTCCATCTTGCTCCTGCCAACCCTCAAGCCTTCTCTGCACCATGCTTGTGTCCATGGGTTATGCATATATGCATATAGGTTCTTTGCTTAATCTCTTCCCCCGCCCCCCAGCCTACCCCCTTCCCTCTGAGATTCATCAATCTGTTCCATGCTTCCATGTATCTGGACCTATTTTGTCTGTCAGTTTATTTTGAAATACCAATCGGAAAGAATATATGCACTCCTATGTTCATAGCAGCGTTATTTACAATAGTTAAGATCTGGAAACAGCCCAAGTTACTATCAGTAGATGGGTGGGTAAAAAAGTTGTGGTACATTTACACAATGGAATACTATGCAACTGTAAAAAAAGAAAGCTCTTTACCCTTTGAGACAGCAAGGAGGGACCTGGAGAGTATGCTGAGTAAAATAAAGACAGTCAGAGAAAGACAAATATCACATGATCTCACTCATATGTGGAACCTAATGAACAAAGTACACTGATAAACAAGATAGTGAGACTTTTAAGAGACCAGAATGAACTATAGAATCTCTATGACTTATGTCTTTTAAAATAGGATAGGTCCTTTTCTCTCTGATTTAATTTCATTGTGTTTCTAGACTTCTCAAAATATCTTTCAAAATTTTATTTACTTATTTAATCATTTATTTAGAAGATATTGAGAGACCACCATATACCAGGTACTGGCTAGATGTCAAAAATAGAAGACCTGACTGCTGAGGTTTGAGGAAGAGAATATAAAACCCTTTCTGATACACACCGAATAAAGTTATCAGACTTCTATATGCTGTTATTTGTTCTATCAGAACAAATCGGTGATTTGAAACGTCCCTTCCTTTGTAAGTAATATATCTGTTTTTTATAAGTATTTTTATGAACTTATGTATAGTTTCTTTGTTATATTGGCTGCAACTGTGGACTCCATGTGGATCAAAACATGGCCACCACAATATTGAGTTGGCAGTCCTTAAGAGACAGAACATTTTCAACATTATGGGGGCAATTCAGAAGATTATTTTTCTCAGTAAATATTTCAAACACTTTGATTATCAATCAGATACTAATAATTTTTAATTTTTTGTTCAAGCAAAATGTAGCAGTCAGGTTTTATGAAATAATTATGAACAATTTGTGAAGACATAAAGGCATTCATGATAATTTTATGTTACTTTTCACCCTTTTAATCCTTTTTTCACCTTCCAGGATATGTTGAAATATTAAACTAAGTACTGCCATATTATCATGCTTTACAGATACTACTTAATATTGCCCTCTTTGTTTTAATAGTTTTTTGGGAATTTTTCTAGGTTTATATTGAGGACTAACTAGATCTATATACATCCTCTTGTCCTATGATTCCTCTCTTCACTATTCATTCTAGTAGTATGGCAATCTCCTGCTTCAAATTTCCACATCAAATTTGTAAATACAAAAAGACAAATAGTCGCACAAGGTTTACAACAACAATATCAAAATGAAAATAGCTGCTTCGCAACTCCTTAGAGGCAATTGCTTTCAATCATTGTAACTGTCTCTTTTGGTATTGTCTTCCATATGACTAAATAGATGTTGAGAAATTTCTTGATTTTGCAGTTTTAGATATTATCTATTGACTTACTCTGAAAGATAAAAATCTATCTTCTTTATACTGTCTCCAGCTCTTCTTTATGCATTTACATGCATACCTCTCTTCATAGCAACTTCCCTATAGCCATCTGATAATTTTTGTTACAATAATATTAAATTTTAACATTATTAACACTATGTAAATATCATAGCTCATCTGCATAATATTATATATCACATGCTTTCCTTTACATCTACATATTTTCCCTGGTTTTTTCTTTTCTCTCCATACCTTTCCCTTCTTAGGGATTCCTCCTAGTTTCATGGACCACAGATCTTCCTCCCACTTTGTTTACACCTTTCTCTTGGTAAACACACACTCTAGTAAGCCCCTGAGAAAGAGCAAAGTACAGGCAAATTTCTTGAAGACTTATATGTCTGATGTTGTCTTTATTATACTTATATTTGATTGAGAGTTAAACTGGATATGAGAATTCTATATATTCTCTCAGAAGGATTTCCTTCAGAATTTTGAAGACATTGCTATTTTTTTTTCTAGTTTCCACAGTTAGTTTTGAGAAGTCTGATACAATTATGATTTCCAACCCTTTCATGAAAACTGTTTTTGTTTTTTCATAAAGTTTTAGAAACATCCTTCTGGGCCCAGTTATGTACTAGGATCTTCTTACTAGCCCCCTTCAATCTGAAAAGTATCTCCTTAAATTCTGGAAAATGCTTTAAAATAACTTATTTAATAATCTTCTATCATTAATTTATTTATCTTGCCTCTTTTTAAAACTCCTATATTTTGATTGTTAATCCACAGTGAAGATAGATAGATGATAGATAGATAGATAGATAGATAGATAGATAGATAGATGATAGATAGATAGATAGATTTCAGAGGGGAATGGAGACGGAGAGAGAGATAGAAACATCAATGATGAAAGAGAATTATTGATTGGCTGCCTACTCCTATATGCTCCACACTGGAGATCGAGCCCATAACCTGGTCATGTGCCCTGACCGGAAATTGAACTATGCCCTCCTGGTTCATGCTCAACCACTGAGCATGCTGGCCAGGCACAGAGAACTTTTATTATCTCTCTTCCCATTTTATATATCTTTTTGCACTTGTGGGGAGATTTGCTCAATTTCATAATTGAATCTTTCAGATGGATGTTTTGTAGTTTCTGTTATTTCCAAGAGCACTCTTGTATTCTTTTCTTTTTTTACAGCCTCCTCTTCTTATTTAAAAGTTTCAGCAGTCTCACAATTTATCTGAAGACATTATGATTTTTTTTAAATTTCTGCTCTCTACATTGTTTAATGTTTCTTTGAAGTTCTTCTGACATCAGTTTATTTGAGCTCTATCTTCCATGTTATGGGACTTTTTTCCTTCATATCTCTGAGGTGCTTAGCATTCCAACTAAACTCATATTTTAGTTTGAATGCTAAGAAGCTGGTTGCATGTTCTGCATCCATAGACTGGGCTTGGTTACTGGGTCTCTGCAATGTAAGGTGATCAGGCTGGAATCATTGTACAGAGGATCTGAAATGCTCACTAATTCTAGAATGTCTTCTACCAAGAGGAATGGTTTACTTTCCTACCTGAGATATATAGCCTGGCTGCTACTCTTCTTAGATTCAAGTATGGAGCCTCACCATTCAGAATGTAGATTCCCACTTTATCACCCTGTTTTCAGCACAGCGCTCTACCTCCAGCTTTGAGTTCCTTTGGCACAGATTCCTCAGAGATTAAACCTCTGGTTTTCAACCAGTGCAGGGGATTTCACTAGCTTGGTTTCTAAGGATGGGATGTAAGCAGAAACAACCTGTCCACATAGGAGCAAGGTCTTTTTTAACAGAATAACAATTGGTTCATTCTACCAACTAGGGAAATAATGTCCTTGAACTGCTCTGCATGCAAATTGCATGTTCTTACAGACAGCTTTCTAGAAAGTTGCTAAATTAATATAAAATAATATCAGTAAATATTATTGGCCTATACAATGCAATGAGCATCAAGTCACATACAAAAAACACATATTCTTTAAAAATTATCCTAAATCCCTCATAATGCCTCCTAAGCCTGTTTTTGTGATTCCTGTGGTTCTACATCATCTGGTCCTCCTCAGTTCTCATCACATCCCTGGTTTCAGGGCTTCACACGTGATTCTTTTCTGCTAAGTCCATTGGTGTCCCTGCTAGATATTATTTTCCTTAATCCCAGCACTGTCAGCGCTCTCTCTCATAACTTCTGTCTTAATGAGGACATGTTTCTTCACTCTTTGTCAGTATCATATTAATTAGTATGCTTAAGAGAGAAAAATCTAATAGAACTACTAAAATTAGAGGGGAAAAAATCCCACTCATTTTCAAAACAGGACATTTAAACTAGATTTAGCTCAGTTTCCTTTCCTGGTGAGGTTAGATATCATCAAAAATGCCTATTCCTTAGAAGTCTTCAAGCAGAATAGTGGGTCAAATTTTAACCCATCTCTTCTACTGAAATAATACTTCTCTCTCTTCTCTCTCTCTCTCTCTCTCTCTCTCTCTCTCTGCACACACACACACACAGGCAGTTAAAAATTATGACCAAAAGTTTCTTGTAGTTCTCAGTTGCCATGAGGGTATAAATTAAGACAGCTGATTTCTAAGGTAACAAGGGTCCAGGTCAAATAAAGCCTTTAGATTGAAGTCAACACTTCTAAATTAAAAAGAAATGGTATCCTGGATTGGCTCTGAAATACAGGTGTTACATACTCTGTATGATCGATGGCCTTAACCAAACAGGTTTTATTTTGAGCCAAACTCTTGCTTTGTTCTCCTTATAAAGCTTTGCCTGAGTTGTGGAATAAAGTTTTAAAATATAAGAGGAATTCAGATAGACAGAAAAGATAGAGACTTATGTTTGTACCTGGTTTGGGGGGTAAAGGGCCAGGAATTAAGGTCATGCCTTTTCCTTATGAGTCAACAAATGAAATTAAGGCCTGATGCTAAACACTTCATAGATATTAGGGGCTGTGGTGGTTTCCTCTTGGCATCATATTCCTAAAACTGCAGGATACAAATGTAAGTAACTTACTCTTTTGCACACTTATTTCCTTCTTTCTCTCTCTTGCCTCCTCATTCATTCTCTTCATCTTTCCAGTCTGCCCCCGACTCAATGCCCCATATCCATAGCAGAAACACAAGTACATAGTGAGAAAAGCATAGAATTTAAAATCATAAGACTTGTAAGTCTTCAGCTTCATCACTTGATAGCTGTAAAAATCAGAAAAGTCATTGAACCCCTGTGAGCCTAATCCCTGTTCTCTAAACTGGAAATAATCACCATACAGTTTAAGAGCTGGGTGGAAGATCAAATACCACATTCATTAAAGCATTTTATACCATGCAAGTGTTAGTTATTAACATTCTTTAAAGAGTTTGAAGGAAACAAGGATTCATACACATATTAATGGTGAATGTGCCAACTTGACCTCATTAAAGAACATAGATGTCTACATTTAAGCTCAGTTTTTTTAAATATAAGTTTTAGGTTGAATTTTGATAGAATTTGGAAAATGTCAGGCCCAGTAATATTGAATGATAACCAAATTTTGTTGGTGATGCTATGATAGCAAATAGCATAAAGATGCATTTTAATTACCAATTCTTTACTTTTATTCATCAAAAAGGATATTAATTCTAATAGCCAACATTTCTTGAGCACTTATTATCTTCCTGGCAGTGACTTATGCTTATTATCTCTTTAAATCATTATTACAGCCCTATGGGATATGGTCCCCATTTTACCAAGGAAGAAACAGAAGCCCAGAAGAGCATTTACCTGATAGAGAAGCAATGGTGCAGGATGGGAACACAGGCACCAGTCCCCATGTCTGGATTCATAACAAGCAGACCGGAAGACGGCTCTATTAGAATACGCACCACATACTAGGGAATTGCTAATCAGTGAATGTGGGAAGCAAAGGGCCCTGAGAGATGAAGAATTGGAGGCCATCTAATGCTGGAAGATTGTTCCCCAGCCGCTGTCCAGCTGACATGTTCGAAATTCAGCGTTCTTCTACTTGGCCAGCCCCAGCCAGCCCTGTGCTATCAAAACCAGGTGGAGGAGGTTTCCTGGCAACTAGAACAGTAACCAGGGCCTAAGCGTCCCAGTCCTCAATCTTTCTTTACCTAATTCTGCCATGCATGTCTTTCCTTTCTTTGTCAAATATCTCCTTGCTTTCCACAAGCTGAAAGAAAAATTAAAACAAAGCTTGTTTCCCGAGGCCGGGATTCAGTTACCTTTAGAATGTGACTTTCTATTATTGTTGGATTTTGATTTAAACTGCCCACCCTCCATTTCTCAAACAGATGTAGGTTGCATTTTTTTTTTTTTAAGGAACTTAAAATCACATTCCTTTCTGTTTGATTATCCTTTTGGAAAACGTGAGCATAACCTTTGAGTAAAACTTTTTTTGTGTGTGAAACTGGGGTCACAGGGTCCCTATTCTGAGTTCTCCTCTCCGCTGGGGGATTTGATCCCCCACTTCCCTGGGCTGCCCTGAGGCAGCAGCTGGGGAGTGACATTGGAGCCCAGCGTCAAGGACAAAGGAGGCACCTTCTTCCTGATGCTGTTTCTCTCACAGGTAAAACGAGAAATCAAATCTTCTCCTCTCCCTGCAGCACTGTCCTCGCTGAACATGACATTAACTCCCGCAAACGAGCGTGGTGGCAAAGGGGGTGATTAGCTCGCGAGGCCCCCGCCGCGGGGCTGGGAGAGGGAAGCGGGTGGAGGAGGGGCGCGCTGGCAGGCGCGGGGCCTGGTAGTTCCATCAGCGCCGCGGCTGCGGATGAAAAGCGCCTGGAGGTGGGGGCAGGGGCGAGCCCAGATTGTAAACATCTCCTGCCTGTTGCCTAGAAGCAGTGGCAGCAAACAATCCCGAGGCTGCTCCGGGGCTTTCAAAACGTCCTTTAGACGCAGGGCTCTGCTTCTTTTTAAAATATGCGGCCGTTTTCAAAGGTCACCAGCCCCCGTTTGAGGAGTGCATGTACCCTGATCATTTCCTGGCCTCCACGTGTCACTGCTCACCTGCCCTGGTCCGTGATTGTGGAACAAGACCTCGTGGACGGGTGCGCACGAATCCTCGGGTTTCTATACACCTTTTCATGACCGCTCGGGGTTAGGCACCCATACGTGTGAGATTCGACAGAAAGGAAAAGATAGGCTGCGTTGCTGACAGGGAACATTTGCGGATGCAGTTTCCTAAAGCAGCTGTGATGAAGGACAGGCGTGATGTCGTATAAATAGGTTAAAAATATGATAACGGTAATGCTGTGGGCGGTCTCGGCAGAAATGCACTATGCAGTGGCACACACAGAGCAAGAAAAGGGCAGGCAGTGACGGCGGGAGAGTGTAATTACCTGCGCACAGGACAAGATTACAGCAAGTGGAGGGAGTAGGGCTGCACCCGTGCAAGCTGCTTTCTTATATCATGACTACATCAACCCGCAAAGAGAGGAGAGCATGCCGGGTTTAGGATTAAATAATATGCAGGACGCAAAGGGAAGAGAGGCTATGGAAGGCAGTGGTTAAATCTCATTAAGCATATGGTTGAATCCCAAATAGAAGCGAGAGGTGTTTGGCGACAACACGGCCATTTAGAAAGACAGAAAATAAAACACAATTCGGAAGGAGACGAGCCACTGAATTAAGGTCAGGGGTAAAGAGCAGGGAAGCGGTTTTTTTTTTTTTAAAAAAATGCAGCATCTTCGCCCAGAATGCTAGTCCCACTAATAAGTGGTACATTTGTTTAGCATTTTACAAGATCAAAGTGGAAAAGTAATTTCTAGAATGATGTCGCAAAGAAACGCTCCCCCTCCCTGTTCAAGATCCAACATTTTTAAAAGAATGGAAAAATCAAATCCACTCTACTTGGAAGGGAACTCTAAAAGGACCCAGGGGAGAACAAGAGGCAAATAAATGACCAAATCAGAGGACAAGCTTCCTTTATGACATTAAAAGCACACAACCAAGCAAGGCCTCCATCGGGCCATTAGGGGAGGAGAGGGAAGTGGGTGACAGATGAGGCGGCCCTGGCTGGGAGCCTGGATGAATTCTCTGCCTGCGTGTTTATGAAAGAAGCTGAAGGTCACATCCCGGAAACCTGGATACATTTTCGTAAGGGGAAAAGTAAAATGTTAAAAGGGTCCCATGATCACACAAGAGCAGCTAGTTGGGCAATTAGAACTATTAAAAGTTGACAGGGCACAAGACCCAGATGAAGTATGTCCTGGCAATCTGAAAGATGTGCACAAGGAAACAGGAAGGCTGAAGAATGGAGCTGGGAGCTGTGCTGGGGCTAGGTGTTTACACAAAATCCTTAGGATCTTTAGAAATCTGGCCACCAATCACCAGGCCTGCGTGGCTCAGTTGAGCATCGACCTATGAAGAGGAGGTCAAGGCTGTCAGGGCACATGCTGGGGTTGCAGGCTAGATCCCCAGTAGGGGGCCTGCAGGAGGCAACTGATTAATGATTCTCTGTCATCATTGATGTTTTTATCTCTCTCTCCCTCTCCCTTCCTTTCATCTCTCTCCATCTCCCTTATTGATATCAATAAAAATATATATATTTTTTTTTAAAAAAAGAAATCTAGCCACATATCATCTCAGTCATGGTTACAAAGCAGAGAGTACTGACCCTCATTTTGAAATTCATATAAATACATAATCTGGTGAAGAGTTTGTGTTAGCATTATCAATCACAAATAATTGGCATTTTCACAGAAATAAGGCATTTATGCGCTATTCCACACAAGTAAAAAACGGAAGCCACTTACTGCTTCCAATTTTCTTGAGGTTATTTATTTATTTATTTATTTATAATCTGCGTTAAATGAGGTAGTATAGGAGTTAATCCAAACTGCCCCTAGACTCAAGGGAATGTGTGTATGTGGAATGGAAAGAAAAAAGTGTGGTAGTTATTGCCCATTGATCGTCATCACCATCACCATCAAAAGGCGATTATTAAACATACGCTCGTGTACAACTGTAGCAAGGGGCGTGTTTGGTGGGCCAGCCATTCTCTCTCTCTCAGGATCAGAATTTCACACTGATTCTTCTCATGCCTTATCATCATTGTCGTAGCAACTGCAAGCACACCTTGGAGATATTGTGGGTTTGGTTCCAGACCACTGCAATAACCCAAGCATCACAATAAAGTGAATATTGTGATAAAGCAAGTCACATAATTTTTTTTTGTTTTCCCAGTGTATATAAAAGTCACATTTACACTGTCCTATAATCTATTAAGTGTGCAATATCATTATGTCTATGCAATGTACATACCTTAATTTAAAATACTTTATTGCTAAAAAAAAAAAATGCTAAACATCATCTGAGCCTTCCGTGAGTCGTAATCTTTGCTGGTGAAGGGTCTGCCTCAATGTTGATGAAAGCACAATATCTGGAAACAACAATAAAATCAGGTAGGTCACCAAATTATTTTTAACACAAAAATAAAAATGTTTTACTTTCTGTGGATGTGTTTAGACTAGGCAAGTGCTTTATCCACCAGCCTCCAGCTGTGTTTCTATGAACCAATAAAATAATATGACTAGGCAAAAAACTATGGAGTTAAAATCTGAAGGACAAATGCCATTACTTAATGTTCATTAATCACTTGAAAACTGCATTTTCTTTTCTTCTACCCTTCCTCCTCTCCTCCTTCCTTTCTCTCGGCCTGCCTTCCTTCCTTCTTGCCTGCAAATGCTTATTGAATTTCCTAGAGCAGACTGTAAGATTTAACAATAAGAACATGCAAACACATTATTACTGTTCTCAAATAATTCCCAGTGTAGTGACAACATTAATATTGTGACAGGGGTTACAATGGTGCATAGTTCGGAGTGTCCAGAACCATTTAAGGAAGAATATCACACAGCCATGGGCTGTGCAAGGTGAGGGTGGAGCATAGAAAAAAACAATAGAAATAAACCAACTAAGGCAAAGTTAGAAAGGATGTTGTAAATATAAAGAGTATATTTACAAAAGGCTTAGAGGAGAGGCAACACAGTGAACTGCAAAGTGACATGACCAGATCAGTCTCTCATTTTACATTTTTATATATTTTTCTACCAAATCTTCCCTCACTAACTGTATTTATTATTGAATTTAATTTCTTATATTTAATTGAAAAAGGCAACAGTAGGAAATGGGACATAGTGAGTGGAGAGCTGGGTACTTTTGAAAACAGATATAATAAAATTGTTCACTGGGGGGTGGGAGTGGCCGGGGAGAGATCAATGGGGAAAAAGGAGACATATGTTATACTTTAACCAATAAAGAGTAAAAAAATTAAAAAGCATCTCCTCCCTCAAAAAAAAGTATTCATACATTTCACAAATACATGCACTTTTGTTTAACCTTTTTTTATTTCTCACCTGAGGATATGTTTTCCATTGATTATTTTAGAGAGAATGAAGGGGAGGGAAGAGAGAGAGAGAGAGAGAGAGAGAGAGAGGAACTTCGATGTAAGAGAAACAGATCAGTTGGTTGTCTCTCACACAGGGCCTAGGATGGAGCCTGCAACTGAGTATTTGCCCTTGACCCGGAATCAAACATGGACCCTTCCTTCTGAGGGCCAACATTCTAACCACCGAGAAAAAACAGCCAGGGTTGTTTAACTTTTTAATTAATGACTGGGAGGAGTATAATTAAAAAGTGAAATTTCTGTGTCTTACCAAAAAGTAAGGATGGTGAAGAGAAGTGGTGGCATTGACATGGTTGGATATATTTGGTTCTGTGGACCCAAGAGGAGTATGAATAGTTCATGCACAAAAAAAGGAAAATCATGGCTACAGCTAGCTATAATTATATGGAATAAAGAGAGCACATTGGAGAATATGGACCAGGGTGATAGTATGGGGGCCATTGTATGAAGGTTGACATGAAAATAACACATTTTAATTTTTCTTACCAAGCCATTTCATTAGAAACTAGTGAAATCACTTTTGCAGAAGTAAAATAGTTCCCCTTCATTTGCAGGGGACACGTTCCAAGATGCCCAGTGGATGCCTGAAATCACAAATAGTACCAGACCCTATATATGTGATGTCTTTTCCTATATATACACATCCATAATAAATGTAATTTATAAATTAGGCACAATAAAAACTTAACAACAATCTTATCTAATAATATGCTAATTGACCCTCACACCTTCGCAAAGATGGTGGCACCCACAGCCAATAAGGAGAGAATATGCTAATTGACTGCCTCACCCTAAAAGATGGTGGTGTCCACAGCCAATAATGAGGGAATATGCTAATTGACTGTTATGCCCTCAAAGATGGGGGCACCCACAGCCACAAGATGGCGGTGCCCAGTCCCCTTAGTCCCACCGGAGCGGCAGGCATGTGGCAAAGCCGAAGACCCCCAGTCCCCTCAGCCCCTCAGTCACCCAGGGCTGGCCCGAGGCACAAGCAAGCCTCAGATGGCAGCTGCCCAGCCTCCCAGGGCCACCCAAAGCTCAAGTAACCAGGGCCACCCAAGGCTTGCGCTGCTGGCAGTGGCAGCAGCAGAGGTGTGATGGGGCGGTGCCTTCCCCTGATCGCCTGGTTGCCTCCTGCCCCTGAGGGCTCCTGGACTGTGAGAGGGGACAGGCCGGGCTAAGGGACCTCCCCCACTTCCAGTGCATGAATTTTCATGCACAGGGCCTCTAGTAACTAATAATAAGATAGAAGAGTTATAATAATATACTGTAATTCAAGTAATGTGAATGTGGTCTCCACTCAAAAAATCTTATTGTATTGTACTCACCCTTTTTGTCTACATGTGAGATGAAGTGAGGTGGACAACTCACAGGTGGAGTTGTTCACCTCACAGCCCAGCATGGTGATATTGCAACAGTCAATATGATAACTGAGGAGGTAAAGTGACTAATAGGTAGATCTACTGAACAAAAGGATAATTTACTTCCTGAGAGAAACAGAGCTGGAGGGTGTAAGATTTCATCATGATACTCAAAACAGCACCCAATTTAAATCTTATGAATTGTTTATTTCTGGAGTTTTCCATTTAATATTTTTAGACCCCAGTTAACCTCAGGTAACTGAATCCATAGAAAGTGAAACCACAAATAAGGGGGGAATACTGTACTGAAAAATCACTCACTTGCAGTTCTAAAGCTATATTGGGATTCAAGGCCTGAATACACATTCATTTCCTCTTCC
>NW_006383014.1:3540702-3546310 GCF_000327345.1 Myotis davidii | reverse complement strand
GACAGTGACTTCCTTTCACCTATCCGACTCAGAAAGTGGGTTCTCAATTAAAAACAATTTTTTTTTCGCATATCACCTGTGTTATTTCTCTGCTTACTTGTCTGATTTCAAAGCCAGAGTGAGTAATGCCAAATAGAGGAGTAAAAATATTAGAGGAGTAAAAATATGAATCGATTGCCCTACCCGGTTTGGCTCAGTGGATAGAGTATCGGCCTGTGGACTGAAGGGCCCAGGGCTCGATTCTAGTCATGGGCACATGCCCAGGTTGTGGGCTCAATCCCCAGTAGGGGGCATGCAGGAGGCAGCCAATTGATGATTCTCTCTCATCATTGATGTTTCTATCTCTCTCTCCCTCTCTGAAATCAACAAAAATATTTTTAAAAATATTAATTGATCAACACATATATATGATTAAGAACACTGAGCTGATTTCAGAAAATTAGAGCACTGGGCCAAGACCTGCCTTTGACTTGCTTCCTGACCTTTGACAAATCAATTAAAATTTTCTCTCTCCTAACTTGTCACACCTCTAAAATTAGAAATAGAATCCCCTCACAACCTACCCAAACAATTGCTAAAGTGAAAGAGATGGACCTTAACAATAACTTGGAGATAAGTACCATATGGTAAGCATTACTTTAAAGCAGTGACATATATGGCAGCTCCCTGTAAGCATTTCTGCAAATAGTACTTAGGTCAAAAGAATCTCTCCTGGAAGAAATGGACACCTAAAGCCAAACTACTAGAATACAACTATTTGAGATATTCACATGGTTCCTAAAAGAAAAGGTTTCATTGTGAGGGAAAGCTTTTCATTTATTTTCAACATCTCTCTTATAGATTTTCTTGTGTGCTGCCCTGAATATCACTGCTGTTAATAAGGCAAAATCCAGAATGATGCTTTAGTATTTGTCAAAATATGGCTTTTCATAAAAATAGGGCTTCAAAATGTGGCTTTCTTCCAAACATGGCCTTCCATCAAGCAACACAGCTCTGGTCATTCCAATGTTGTTTCCAATTTACTTTATTCTTTGTTTCTATAGATACTATCCACACTTCACTCTGGTTTTATCAACAACAGTAACTTATTCTCAGATAATAAATGATATGTGTGTATTCCCCAAATAGAAATGATTTATTCAAAGTCTAAATGAAATTACATAAAAGATTTTTATAAGTATTTCAAAAACAATTTTATAAATTCTTCATAACTTTAGCATCTGTATATATATATAGTTCATTTCAACTTATAGCTCCAGATGTCACTTGTGTTTATAAAAGCTCCTACACGATCTACAGATATTTCTGAGAATGCAAAGAGTAATATTTAAAAAAAACATATTATTCAAAAATAGGTAGGAATAGTCTGGGAGAGATAAAAAATATTCACAGTTGAGATTTAGCCTATTAATGTGGACAAAAGTTGATTTTTAAAATTCATTGATACCTTCTCCCTCTCACACAAAGATAATTTTGGTTGGCTCTATATTATTTTAAACCTCATTTCAATTTGTATAGGTTATCATAAGAATAGCTTTGAAATTAATAAGCATATGTTGCTAATGTGGTATAGTTGAACATGTACATAACATATATTGAGTCAAGTGTGTTTAGATATGATATTTATGAATACTTTGTAAGGCTCCGTGGGACTGATTTTGTAAACCCCAAATTTAAAAACTTACATCAAATTTTCCAAACTATGGGACTCTCTCATTTTATTAGATAATGTCTAAAGCCCTTGAAAATATGCCACCACATGGAAAGTTAAGTTTTCACATTTCTCCAGAATCAGAAAGGCCCGCCCCAGTATAAGGAAATCTCAAGGCAGAGAGTCAAGTAAGCTGTAGGAAGGATGGTTCAATCTCTTGCTCTAGATCTAGGTCTCCATGTGACTGAATGAATCAAATTTCTCTTAGACAGGTGGACTCTGGAAGAAGAGTGCAGAATTGACAACTCATCTTGAAAACAAGGTAGAGGGTACCACTAGATAATGTTTTGATATAAGAAGACATTTACAATGCATTATTAATATGGACGAGGCAAAGAATAAAAATAGTATGTATAGCAAGTCATCATTTTTTGAGCCAGGAATAAATAAACAAAAAAACATACAAGCTTTAGCTGTAATTTCTAATATTACTACAATGAATAAGTTTTATTCTGACATAAAATAAACCATGTTTTTAACTTTAAAAATAAAAACCCACTTGTATAATCCTGGCCGCTGAAGCTCAGTTGGGAGGAGCATCGTCCCATACACTGAAAGGTTGCAGATTTGATTCCTGGTCAGGGCACAACCTAGGTTGTGAGTTCAATCCTGGCCTCAGTCAAAGTGTGTGCAGTGAAGGAGGCAGTAGATGGATGTCTCTCTCTCTCTCTCTCTCCTTTCTTCTCTCTCTCTAAAAACAAACAAACAAACAAACAAACACAAAGAACAATGAAAATGAGGATTTAAAAAAAATCAGCTATTTTCTCTTCTGAGATATTCTCCTAGCATGCAAATGTTCTCTTTAGGCATAAATTTTCCTGCATGTTACATGCATATTTACATAAATAAATAGATCTAGTAACTAATATCACATTTAAGTTTATATAAAATTAACCAGACCTTTTAGCATTATTCAATAGTAACAAATTTTTCTGAGACCCTTAAGTTACTTTTATTACATGTTAACTGCCTGTATCTTTGAAGAAGAGTGAATAGTGAACCATGGAAGATACAGCAGCTATCTCCAACTATTTGAATGACTGTCATGCTGTATCAGCCAGGGTTGCTGGTTGGAAGCAACAGAAATGGATTTTGAGTAGTTTAAGCAGACAAGTCAATTATACAGCAGCTAACAAAATCAATGGTAAGGCTGGAGACCCAGGCTTGGAAAATGGGCAGGAACAAGGAAGGTTTATTAGCAGCCAGGATCCCACTCTAAATCATCAGCCACAAAACCAGTCCAGTGAGCACACACCGTTGCCACCCACTGCAGGTGTGACCTCATAGCTTGCACTGCCATCACCTGGCTCTGAACCCTGGACATCATTGCTGCTCTGCTGCACCGCTGAGCCTAGAAGCACACCCCTGCAAGCTCTCTCTCCATTGCTTGCTGCTATAGGGCATTGTCTGTGCCCCGTCTTTCCTTCGGTCACTAGCACCAGATTTAAAGTTGAGCTAAGGAAGACTGGGAATAAATGTTCCTGCCTTTGCCTCCCCCTCCACAAGATTCACTAAATGGGTGAGATCTCTAAATACTGGAGATGTTCAAATATTGGGCAGCTACTCTGGCTGGTTTGGCTCACTGGATAGAGCATTGGCCTGTGTACTGAAAAGTCCCAGATTCGATTCCAGTCAAGGGCATGTACTGGTTGCAGGCACACCTCCAGTGGGGGGTGTGCAGGAGGCAACTGATCAATGCTTCTCTCTCATCGATGTTTCTAGCTCTCTATCCCTCTCCCTTCCTCTCTGTAAACAACCAATAAAAAATATATATTAAAAAAAAATATTGGGCAGCCAAGGAAAGATACAAAATATCCACCGTGAAAGTGGAAGAAAGAACAGTTTTTCTGAGTTGCTACAACAGAAAGCAGGACTAGGAAGTGTAATGCAGGGGAAGGAGGGAGTTGAGGTTTGCAGATTTAAACATGATAAGAAACCTTCCAGAAACTAAAATTAGTGAAGAATGAAACAACTGCGCCACAGAGTTGGAAATTACTTTGCTAATACTGGCATTTAAGAAAATACTACATGAGCATCAGAAAAGAGTGCTGTAGGAAAACCCAGTTTAAGTAATCATGTCTGTGATTTTCCCCTTCTTCTGAGGCAGGGACTCTGCTTCAGATTATGGTTTTTGTCTGTTCCCATATTCTAGGTTATGGTCAGATTGCAAATATCTCCAGGGGCCAGGGGCAGCCAGACTCCCACCAATAAAGGCCATGTCATTATTTTTACTAATTTTACAATATATATTTCTGTAGTATATATCTATATCTGTGTATATATGTGAAATATACATGTATATGCTATATGACTTGATATGTATGTGATATTACATATATAACACATATCACATCATGTCATATAGCATATACATATATATTTCATGTAGATAGATAGATATACTGTATAAACATATATAACTATGTGGGTAAAATAAATAAATATTATGTTTATATATATATAATATTTCCTATTTAAAAGTTATCTATATGTAATATTTCCTATTTAAAAGTAAAAGCGCTAGTGGGGTAGATCTGTAAACACACGGTATAGATTATAAGTAACAACAATAAACCTAATAGATCACCTACTGATATTTACTCAAAAAGGAGTGCAATCATCCCCTGACATTTAGAAGTGACTGGTATTTGCAAGGCTTTGTAATTATTTCACTTTTGGATATTATTATTGGCCCAATACACAAAATTTGTGCATGGGGGCTGGGGGAGTGTGTCCCTCAGCCCAACCTGCACCTTCTCCAATTTAAGAACCCTTCAGGATTGGGCCTAAATGGTCAGTCGGACATTCCTCTCACAATCTGGGACTGCTGGCTCCTAACTGCTTCTGCCTGCCAGCCTGATTGATGCCTAACTGCTCCCCTGGTGGCCTGATTGCCCCCAACTGCCCTCCCCTCCTGGCCCAGTCACCCCCAACTGCCCTCCGCTGCTGGCCCGGTCACCCCTAACTGTCTTCCCTTGCCAGTCTGGTCCCCCCAGCTGCCCTCTACTGCAGGACTTGTCCCCACAACTGCCTTACTCTGCAGGCCTGGTCACCCCTAACTGCCCTCCCTTGCTGGCCTGATCACCCACAACTGCCCTCCTCTGCTGGCCATCTTGTGTCCACATGAGGGCGGCCAACTTTGACCACATGGGGGCGGCTATCTTGAGTGTTAGAGTGACAGTCAATTTGAATATTACACTTTTATTGGATTAGACTAGAGGCCCAGTGCACAAAAATTTGTGCACTCAGGGGGAAGGGGGGGTCACTCAGCCCGGCCTGTGCCCTCTCACAGTCTGGGACCCCTCGGGAGATAACAACCTGCTGACTTAGGCCTGCTCCTGGGTGACAGAGGGCAGGCCCAATCCCTAGGGGCAGCCCCTGCTCGGGCTCAGAGCAGGGCTGATTGGGGAGTTGGGGCGCCGCCCCCTTTCTTGCACAGAGCAGGGCAGATCAGGAGGTTGGGAACCACCCACAGTCACGCTCAGGGTAGGGCCGATTGGGGGGTTGGGGCACTGCCCCCAGTCACACTCAAGGCAGGGTCGATGGGGAGGTTGCGGCGCCACCCCGTCACGCACAGAGCAGAGCTGATCAGGGGGTTGGGGTGCCGCACGCTGTCACACACAGAGCCGCAGGACGATCAGGGGTTTGGGGAACTCTCCCCTATCAGGCACAGAGCAGGGCTGATCAGGGGGTTGGGGTGCCTTCCCCTGTCACGAACAGAGCAGGGTGGATAGGGAGGTTGTGGCCCCACCCCCTGTCACACACAGAGCCGCAGGGCGATCAGGGGATTTGGGCGTTGCCCCCTGTCACGCTGATCCCGGTGCCGGGAGGCCTCATGCTCCACTGATCCCAGTGCTGTCAGGCCTCGCGGCTCCACTGATCCCAGGGTTGGGAGGC
>NW_006383014.1:3517615-3540364 GCF_000327345.1 Myotis davidii | reverse complement strand
GTTTTGGGGTTTTGTTTAAGCTTCCATATTTGTT
Organism: Myotis davidii; assembly: GCF_000327345.1. NCBI lineage: Eukaryota > Metazoa > Chordata > Mammalia > Chiroptera > Vespertilionidae > Myotis > Myotis davidii. Next base: position 3,540,330 of record NW_006383014.1, on the reverse strand, counting down.
ACAATGTTCAAACTGCAGGCTCAGAGGCTGGCAAGGCAGGCGGGGAACGTTTGAGTCCTCTGTCACTGAAGCAAGCAAACCTCATGTTCGCTTCAAGCTGTCTGACTGCCGGCCGCCATCTTGGCTGGCAGTTAATTTGCATATTGCCCTGATTAGCCAATGGGAAGGGTAGCCGACGTATGGCTAATTACCATGTTTCTCTTTTATTAGATAGGATTATTACTAGAGTCCTGGTGCATGAAATTCATTCATGGGGGAGGGGGGGTTCCTCAGCCCAGCCTGCACCATCTCTAATCCAGGACCACTGGGTCCTAACCACTCACCTGCCTGCCTGCCTGATCGCTTCTAACCACCCTCCCCTGCTGGCCTGATCACCCCTAACCACCCTCCTCTGCTGGCCTGATCACCCCTAACCAGCCTCCCCTGCTGGCCTGATCACCCCTAACTGCCTCTGCCTTGGCCCCTGCCACCATGGCTTTGTCCAAAAGGAGGACTGGACAACCAGAAGATGTCCGATTGACCTGGTCTAATTAGCATATTATCTTTTTATTAGTATAGATTATTGGTGCCATTGATAATATAGTTATTGCTTTAAGTGCTTAAGCACTGTGTTAAGGCTTAGGTATGTGTGATTTAACTTAATCATCACATTAACACATTAAGTGTTTTCCTCATTAACAGATGAGGATGTGGTCTCCAAGCTGTTACCCATGTTGTCTAACTTTGCAGAGCTACTGGTGATGGGTTCTGGGATGGAATCAAGGCCTGTTTGACTCTAGCATCCCTGCTTTTAGCAACTGCCTCTCCACTCACTGATACTCTTGCATCTTCTCTGATAATTATGTCCTAGCCTTTCTGCTATTACTTCTTAGCCACCAATTGCTGCTGTATTTCTTGATGTATAATTTCAATATGTTCTCAAGATATTTATGTTGTCCACCTGCTTGCATCCACATAGAAAATAAATATTCAGTTTTATAGCCACCCTTTCCCATTGTGCATAGACCCCTGCCCATAGAAATCAGGGCAGTAAGCCTCCCTTCAGTGCTGGGAGAGCACAGCACCTGGGCTCCAGACCCTCATAATTAGAAGTCCCTTAGGTTTAGTATAATCCACAGACAGTGCAGATATGACATCTCAGGAGGCTGCCGGGGTGTCAAATTTGAACCCCAGGAGTCCATGGAGGGAAGTTGCAGAGGAAATGGAATATTTAGCAACAGAAGACAAAATACTTAGCAGTCATACACAATTTTCCAAAGACTAGCTGTAATTCTTACAGTTCTAGAAATTAATCCTGTAGAACGTCATAAGCTCCACTCCTAAGGCAAACCCTACTTGTAAGCCATCATTTCCTTGTCTCCAATGCAAAAATCTACTCTCCTACACCCATAACAAGTGGTTCTTCACTTCTGCTTAATCACTGGGGGTGGAGAGCTCAGTTTTATCTTACATTGAATGAATAGCTTCCTGTTGCTGCTGGCACCAAGCTTCTCAGGCCTAGAAATCTGAATGTATCAGGTTGCCAAGGAGCTTCAGAAAATAAAACAGCATGCCTGCTATTCTGGTCACTATCCTTCATTATCAAAGTATCTGGAAACTAAATTAATAATCAGAAGGATGCTCTCTAAACTTAGAATAGAAAATAAAATGACATATTATTATAAAATTTTTTCTCAAGTCATGGAAAAAGCCTCATGAATTATTCCTTTCCAGTCACAGAGAGAACATTTCTAATAAGTGGAATGTACAAGGTCTCTCTTCCTTTCTCTTTCTGGAAACATGCTGAATAAATGCCATCTAATTTCTCAAATAACTAGTTTTTATCAGCCACCAAATTCATCACCTCATGCCAGAAAATATTTTACCAGAGTTGAGGGGCATTGCCACATTGAAAATTCAATAGTGACTGCCTTTTGGAGGTTAGGGCCAATCATGGGAGATTCTGTTACAAAACTGGCCTCCTTAGTACCCAGAGAGATGACAAACTCTGGCATACCAGAAAATAGATGGCAGCACTTATGTTGAAAGCAAAGAGAACAGAATTATTTTAAACAAAAGCAAGGTCCAAAGGATAGTCCCCAGAAAGGAGTGGTGTGTAGGGGTACGGGGCTACTGACTCAGGAATCTATTGAGGTGGCTCATAGAACCTGTTTCCAGAGGCAAGAAAGATGAATCCCCAATAAGAAAGCTGCTTACTATGTAATGAAAAGGGATCAAGAATGAGTGAGAAGAAGCCTGAGATCAATTGCCCAGTTTCCAGATTTATACCAGTTCTAAGTCCAAACTCCTGTCGACCAAAAGAGAAGCCTGATCATCATGAAGAAGGGTCCTGAAGCACTACAGCATGTATTCAGAAGTGTTTTCTTCACCCTTTCTTAAAGAGATCTACGGTCACTTACTCAACCACACAAGGGAAAAGTCTGAGCCTGGAATGTGAATGGCATGATACATGTGTACAAGCAGAAAATAGATTGATATCATTGAAGATCCTACTCAAGAATAACCCCAAATGACAGCAATGAGGGAATATGCTCCCCAAGGACAGATCTTGGGCTATCCCCTGTTCATCTACTTCGAGTGAACAGAAAGTCTTCAATGTTAGTCTCATGGGCAATGTTGAATGGCTTCATTGCTGGTAAGGACCATGGAAGGTGAATGACTTAGCTTGCTGGTCAGGAAAAAGCAGTTCAAGGAAATAAGTAATTGACTGAAACTATGTCTAAAAGCAAAAAGTGTTAGGATATTTGTGTCATACATGAATATTCATAAAAGACAACCACTGAAGAAGAGGCATGAAATAACTGAGCCACAGGGTGATTTGGCTAGCAGATGTCAACCAGCTTCTCTCCTTGACCATCTCAGGGCACCTATGATGGGCTTATGAATAGAGTAAGTATGGTGGGAGAGACAGAAATTACCCATAAACTCAAGAACACAGGCTTTGCCTCACAAATGCTGATCTAGCTACTGCTGCTCATAAATGTCCAACTTGCCGGTAACAGAATTCAATGCTGAATTCTCTACATGGTACCAACCAAAACTCTGGTGGCAAGTTGACTACATTAGGCTCTTTAAATCTTAGAAAGGCAATGGTCAATCATGCTCTTGGTTGACATGTATTTGGGCATGGGTTTCTCTTCCTGCCTGGAGTGCCACAGCCAGCACCTTCCAGGGACTCAGAGTACCCGAGTAATTGACATAGGAGTTCTCAAAAACACTATCTTAATCTGAGGGACTCATTTCATGTCAAAGGAAGTATAGCAATAGGCACATTTTCATGAGACCCACTGATCCTATAAACATATAACACAACATTCAAAACCTGCAATTCTGACAAAGTGTTGGAATGGCCTCCTGAAGGCTTATCCGTGGCACAGCTTGTAGATGACATCCTACAAGTATGAGGTGGTATTCTTCAAGATGTGGCATATACTTTAAACCAATGGTCATTATATTTTAAACCATAGACTGAAGAAATATAATCTACTAGGGGTCCAGTGCACGAATCCGTGCACCTTGAAAGGAACTGTGGGCCGCGAGGCTGCGGTAGGCACAGGGGCCAGTCTTGGCCCATCCTCCACATCCCCGCACGGCCCCTCCCACTGCAGCCTCTGGTCCCCTGTTTTCCAGCAGCCCTGCTCCCTCCCGCCTGCTGCTCCCACACGCTGAGGGCATCGCTCTCACCCGCTGACAGCATGGAGCAACTGGGCCAATGCCAGCAGCAAGCACAAGTGGCGGCTGCTGCCCTGATCACCCCCATGGAGCAGGAAAAGGTGGAGAAACACTCAGAGGTAATCAGGGTTGGCAGCTGCTGCTTGCACCTGCTGATAATGCCAAGTGATCAGAACCGGTGTCAGGCACTGGCAGGGTGCGAGCAGTGGCTCCAGCGCCAGCAGCAGGTGCAAGCGCAGGGGGGGACCACGGCACACGGGAGTAAAGAATTTTCAGTAACCACCAGAGGGTCGCCCCAATGACAGTGACCAGTGCCTGCCTTGGTCTGGCACCCCCACTCACCTACTCCACCATCCCTCTGTGGCTGATGCCTGCCATGTTCCGTGCATACTCCCTGGTGGCCAGCACACGTTATAGCAACTGGTTGTTCTGTTGTTTTGCTGTTTGGTCTATTTGCATATTAGCCTTTTATTATATAGGATGGGTTCAGGAAACAAGGAGTAGAAGTGGTCCTACTTACCATTCATTTCACTAACCTTCTTGGAGAACTTTGCTTCCAGTCTCTGCAACTTGAGGCTAGCAGGTCTAGAGCTTATCATTCCAGGGAGAGAAGTGCTCCCACAAAATAACTCAGTAAGAGTCCCACTACACTTTAAGGTGTACCTACCATCTTAACACTTTGGGCTCCTTGTGTCAATTAATCAGTAATAAAATAAAAAGAAATATCTGGCAGGCATAATAGTTCCTGATCATCATGAGAAAGTAGGACTGATGTTATATAATAGGGACAGGAAGGAATATATTTGACACACAGGTCATCCACTGGAAAGCATCTGTGGATATGCCCATGTCCAATTACAATCTGAGAAGGTAACCAGAACTCAGACCACTCAGGGTTAAGGGTCTAGATCAGCCGTGGGCAAACTATGGCCTGTGGGCCGGATCCGGCCCGTTTGAAATGAATAAAACTTAAAAAAAAAAAAAGACCGTACCCTTTTATGTAATGATGTTTACTTTGAATTTATATTAGTTCACACAAACACTCCATCCATGCTTTTGTTCCAGCCCTCCGGTCCAGTTTAAGAACCCATTGTGGCCCTCGAGTCAAAAAGTTTGCCCACCCCTGGTCTAGATCAACTTAACAGGCAAGCTACCTAGAGTAGCAAAATGAAGAAGATGATGAGTATCAGTCCTATACTCAGTACCAGCAGTGCAATGACAACTATAGCTTTTTCTACTAACTCTTCTTATAAGTTTTCCCAGAAATTGAGACTAACCAGAAAACTCAAGAGGCCGTGCCTGAACTGAATAAATTTAAATGAATGGAAAGTGGATCTGAGTGTTTCAAGGGGAGGATGATAGTAAAATGCTATTAGTGACCCACCCTTCTTTACCAGCCATTGTTCCTATCCCAGGTATAATATAGTCTGAGAGCTGCTGTGACTGTTGGCTAATAACAACTCACAGATGTCCCTTCTCCAAGGAATAGTTATTGGTCTAACAGAAGCTACCACATCCTGGATCTATGTCACACACAGGGGAGGGCAGACTTTGGGCATGATTGGCTCACATTACTAATTTACTAAATTAACTGCCTCAATTTGTACAAGTCACGTAGAGGTCTTCCTTTGCAATATCACTGGTCAGGACTACTATCTCAGGTCCTCAAGAGCCTCCTGGTCTGTTGACCTTCCTTTAGGACCATTCTGCTACATTTCATTTTGCCTACTATGTCAGATGAATTTCCCTAAACCCCATTTTCATCATGTCACCGTGCCCTTCAAGAATCTATAATGGTCATTTAATGGCCTGCCACATTAAGACTGCTTATTATTACGGGTCATTCTAACAAATACTGATTGAGTGTAGTCACTGAACTAGAGACTGAAGATACAAAAATTAGTGAGAAATAGTACTTACTCTCACATTTTCACATTCTACCCTGGAAAAAGAGACTGATTGCCTCTTAGAAGAGAACCATGTTTTGCCAATATTTGTATCACCCAGCTCATAGAAGACAATTCTGCCTGAGAAAGTTTTGAAGGGCCTCAAAAGGAAGGTGAAAATTAAACATCATCTTAAAAAGCTTAAAAAGTGTAAGAATAAATAGAATCTCTTATGTAGAGTGTCATGTTGAGAGTGCTTTTAATGAGAGATTGCAATGTAATCATGGTTGCAGAGGAAAGGAAGTGCACTGAGTTCGAGTGACTGGAGCAGTAGCTCTCACTTCATTTCAGAGACACGCATATGCTGGGTGGCAGTCATTTGTAAGATGTGATGTAACTTGTTACTAATAATATTTGCATGCTGAGGTTTGTGACTGCCTCACATACTAAAATAAATTAGAGAAGATTCAAAGCTCTCCCTCAAATAAGGTCAGTACCTCATCTATTCTGATATCTTTTGTGTAATCAAGACGTTGGCCTTGTCCAAAGACAGGTCTGGACTTTGTCCCAGACTCCTGGAAAGTAACCTCTAAATTCTTGGAACTTTCTTTGTCTTTGTAATTCATGGTGGGCCCCTCAGATCATATCTGGCAGACTATGCTAACAAAGTGACTCATGACTCATGGTAGGCTCCTTGGGTCACATGATGTCACCCCAACCTCTGGGAGTGTGGGGGTGGTTGAAAACTGAGTTCGTTTCATGGGCAATCAATCAAACGACCATGCAAATAAGAACTCTGGACAACGGATGCTTGAGTGAGCATTCTAGGTTGGTAATACTTCTTGCACATATCTCATATCCATGTCAGGAGAATAACACATCTTGAGGGCAATGAAAGCTTTACATTTGGGATTCTACTTTTCTCCTTTGTATCTTACCCTGCAATGAGTCATAACTGTTAAAATAATAGGTTTTAGTGAGTTCTGTAAGTCTTTCAAGTGATTTATCAAAACTGGCAATCGATTTGGGAAATCCCTGAGCTTACAGTTGATGTAAGAACTGAGGATTACATGGAATCTTTCCTCCAACTTCGTAACTGGATCCTAACTCCTTGTAGTCAGTGTCAGAATGCTTAGGCAGACTGGGAATCTGGTCTGCCTTTAACCCTGCAATTTGGCAAACTCTGGGTACTTTTCTGATGGAAACAGAAAAGGGTAAAGTCAGAGTGGGCCAGCTGGTGATTATACATAATCCTGAGTCATGCACGAGCCTGCCGTCCATCTTGTGTGTCCTGACGAAGAAGTGTGTGTGTGTGGTAGATGTGGTAGAAGATGAGGTTACCAAAGTAGGTATCATTTACAGCAGTCATTCTTATTTCATACTAGGAACCCAGCGCGTGAAATCGTGCAGCCCCACCCACCCACCTGCTGCCGTGCCTTTACACCCAATCCTCTCCATGCAGAGCTCCAGTGTGCCAGGCCCTTCCCCTGACCCCTCTTGCCAGAGGCTGCTTCAAGCCCCACCCTCAGTCCCGTGCGTCGCCTCAAGCTGGTCCCACCTCCTCCGGGCGCCTCTCCGCTTCCATCCCATTTCCAGAACAACATGGCGGCTCCGCCCCATCATGGCGCAAAGAGTATGGAAGCCTCCCACCTGCTGTGCTGTGCTCCTTCCCTGGCAGGTGGGCGGCGGGGTACTCTGAGTGTGAGTGGTGGGTGGTGAAGGACTGGTGAGGGGGGTGCTACAGGCTCTCACCCCCGCCTTCCGTGGCATGAGATGGTCCCGCCTCCTCTGGGCACCTCCCTGCTTCCAGCCTGTCTCTGGAGCAATACCCTGCCATGCATACACAGGCAGCCTCCTGCTGATCGGTCATTACATGATGGCATCCCGACCAATTTGCATATTATCCTGTTATTAGATAGGTAGTAGTATTTGAGTGGACAATCACATAATTTGGTAAAACTTTATAATCTAGAAAAATCCTCATAGTTCACTGCAAATAACACAGAATTTGGGGTCAGAGACATATGTTGCTCTTTCTAGTTATGTGACTTTTTTATTTAGTCATTGACTTTTAGTTAATTTATATATGAAATGAGGTTAAAATAAGGCATAATTTAGGGAATTATGAAGTTTAAATGGAAAATACACAGTACATGAAAGTGCCTTATAAACCTTTAAATGTTAATGATATTAGTAAGAAGGGTTTTTTTTCCCTCTTTTTCTCCCATCAAAGAGTTATTTGACTCCAAATGTATTATTTAACCTTTTCCATGCTTAGTTTCTTTATCTATAAAGAGATCGGATAACTTCCACTTCTCAGTTCATCTTAAGGCAGGTACTTTCATTATAACTAGAGGCCCGGTGCACAAAATTTGTGCACTGGGGGGGGGTCGTCTCTCAGCCTGGCCTATGCCCTCTTGAAGTCTGGGAGCCCTCAGGGGACTGCCACAGAGGCAGGAGAGGCTCCCGCCATGGCCCCTGAGCTTACCAGTTGTGAGCCCGACTTTTGGCTGAGCGGCGCTCCCCCTGTGGGAGTGCACTGACCACCAGAGGGAAGCTCCTGCGTTGAGTGTCTTCCCCCTGGTGGTCAGTGTGCCTCATAGTGACTGGTCGTTCTGCCATTCAGTCAATTTGCATATTAACCTTTTATTATATAGGCTTGTTTTCTTAGGTATCAAAATTCTCTTGTGTTTTGTTTCTTTTAAAAAATAACTTCCTGTTTTATATCCCACATGTGTAAATCATATGGTTGTTTTCTTTTTTTGTCTAACTTATTTCACATAGCTTGATGCTTTCAAGATCCATCCATGTTACTGCAAATGGCAGTATTTCTTCTTTTCTTAAGGCTAAATAGCAATCCATTGTATATATGCACCATATCTTCTTTATCCAATCATCTATCAAAAGACAATTTGGTTGTTTCCATGTTTTAAGCACCATGAATAATGCTGTAGTGAATATAAGGGTACATATATCTTTGTGAGTAAATGTTTTCAAATTTTTCAGATAGATAATCAAAAGAGGGATTGAGAAGAGGTAGAATAGGGTAAAATATATGGAGATGAAAGGTAGTGAACACAGAATGCAATATGTAGATGATATATTATAGAATTGTTCACTTGATACTTATATAACCTTATTAACCAATGTCACCCTAATAAATTTAATAAAAAGTTTTTTAAAAAACCTTCCTTCAAAGCCTTATGTTCCTGATAAAGGGGAGAAAGTATAATGAAAAATGGATCACTAGATTCATAACTCTATTTGCCAAAACAAGTATCACAATTTTGGCCAAAAACATGATCACATGAGAGCTATATATTGTCTTAGGGAGTAAAAAGTAATATGAAAATTTGCCAAGCAAGAACTTTCCAATTAACTATTAGTGGAAATATTAATTAACAAATTATATTTGTATAATAATTATATAATTTTACACATCATTGCTTATATTTTGAAGAAACGAAAGTAATAAAATTGATACAATTTCAGTTTCTTGTTTCCTTAATTTTTTATAGAAGCCAAATATTTGTGTTTTTCCGGGAAATACGGGTTATAGTGGAGTCTGTAATTGATGATTAGTGATTCTGAGAATAAGATAAGTTTATTTTTCCATTTAGCAACTCTTTTATTTATTGTAGCTGGATAGTATTTTGAGATAAATTTCCCCCCTCTATTATCATCTTTTCCTTTTTCTAATCCAAATAGATGAGAGTTTGCTTATTGCAGTGAGGAACGTGGTGGAGTAGAGAGCAGCAAAGCAGTTTTCTGAAAAATAATTCTTGGCTTTTGTTTCCTAAAACTCAGACCCAGGAGGAAAAGGGAGTTACACAAGGAAGCAAATGTCTCTGAGAAACTTAAAAGAGGAAGAATTCTGTCAAACTAAAAAGGGATTCCTCAATGAAGGAAAAATACTACATGATCTCACTTATTCATGGATAATTGAGACCATTATAAACTTTTGAACAATAATAGATACAGAGGCAGAGCTGCCTCAAACAGAGTGTCAAACTGCAGCGGGAAGGCCGGGGAGGGTTCGGGGGCGGGAGGTAGGGGGGTAAGAGATCAACCAAAGGACTTGTATGCATGCATATAAGCATAACCAGTGGACATAAGACACTGGGGAATAGGGGAGGCTAGGGGACTGTCTAGGGCGGGGGGAAAAACTGGACACATATGTAATACCCTTTGTAATAAAAAATAAAATTTAAAAAAAATAAAAATAAAAAAAAATGAAAACAACAACAAAAAAATAAAATAAAAAGGGATTCCTGTGTCTAGGGAAGTGGACAAGAGATGTCTATCAGCCTGAACCAGTTAGGGCCTGGAGGGCTTCCTGGCTGCAACCTGGTGGACAGCAAGGCCCAGGGGGAAATAGCTCTGGGTGGTCAGGGTGTCTAGCCTCTTCTGAGATTCCTGCTCCCGAAGCATGGCACAGAAACAGTAGAAGTTGGAACTGAAGGGCCCATGTCAGCAGGGAAAATGGATGTCTGCATGATAAACTACAAGAACAGATGCAAGATTAGAAGGCTGCCTGCAAAAATCTCAATATGTAATCACTGTATGTGATCCTGGAAGTTAGCCAGAACCACAGTGAGTCCCCAAGGTTATTGCTACTGGGGATACGGTATTCCACGAGACCAAGAGGAATTAAATTTGAAATATTTTAAAATACTTAATAAAAAAGAACAAGAGATGCATTATTTCCAGTATACCTGAGTCTACATTCAGTATGAAATGAAAAGTACTCAACTTTAAAATGTCATAAGGAGATGGCACATAAATAGTATATTTAAATTATAGCTAATTATTGCCGAAGAGGTGATGAAACCATGGGCATCATATTTAATCAATAAATTTAAATCCCCAAATATTTGTCCAGACCAAATCCTTTTGAGAAAATATAAAAACCTCCATTAACTAATTTCAAATGTCTTTTTTTTAGTCTTATATATAAGAAACAGTAAAATCATAAAAATCTGAGCAGCTGGAGAGATAAGGTAAAGAAGGCAAAGACCTAGAGAATGAATAACCTAAATGGTTTTTGAGTAAATGAAAATTAATTTGTATTTTATTTTATTTTATTTTATTAATCCTCACTCAAAGATATTTCCCCATTGATTTTTAGAGAGAATGGAAGGGGGGGAGGAGCGACAGAGAGAGAGAGAGAGAGAAACACCAGTGTGAGAGAGACACGTCGATTGGTATGGACCTGGACCTGTGGCCTAGGATCGAGTCTGTGTCCAAGGTACATGCCCTTGACCAGAATCAAATCCAAGACCCTTCAGTTCACGGGCCGATGCTCTATCTACTGAGCCAAATCAGCTAGGGCTAATTTGTATTTTAAATGTTGATGCAAATTTTGTTTGAAATTGGTTTTGTGCTTTTATTTTCTCATATGCAAATATACATGGAAAGCAGGTGGGCAAGACCAATGAATGAAGTGATACAAGCTGGAAAGGCAAGATTTATATTTTATATTCACGTAATGGAAACATCATCTTCCCATACTTTTTCTGCCATATTTTTACAGATACATTCTCTTCTAGAAACATCAAGGCAGTCACAGCCACTCTGCCATTCCTATGGCCTAAAAAGATCTTTTTTTTTTTGCTTGAAATTTCAAAGCAGAAAGAAAGATTAAAATAGAAAGTGAATTTCCAAACTGGTATGAATACTAATCTGAGATGACTGTCTCTCCTTTTTCCTCTCTGGACTAAAGTGCCTCATTTTAAAATATATTCTTTAGTTTTCAGTCTGTTGTTGTTTATTAAATCCCAGCTAACTGCCAGACACTCTACCGTGTTTTGGGAATATAAATCTGGAAATATCAGGTGCCAGCCCTCAAAGAAAGCAAGTCTAGGGAGTAGGCAAAACCAGTTATATAACTAATTTTACTGGCCTAGAACAATCTGGAAAAGACATAATAGAAATGTATTCAACGTTCTGGGGGACCCAGAAGAGAGCATGTTTACTTCTGCCCAGAAGATTAGACGGTAAGAAAGCATCAGAAAGGGATTCCTAGAGAAGTTGTTGTCTGGGATGGTCCTTGAAGAACTATCTTGAGACTCAGTTGTGGCCGGGAAGGGAGAGCATCCCCGGTTTAAGAGCTTGCGCAGGCAAAAGGTCAAAGACATAGCCATAAAGATGGGGGATATTGATGGAAGAGGACATTTGTGTGAGCCAGAGAAAGCAGATGGGCAAGACCAGTGAGTGAAGTAAGTAAAACAGGCTGGAAAGGCAAGAGACTGGGTCCAAAATTACTGTAAGCTTCACTTCTAACATTTTTTTTTTACTTTTTTTCTTTATTGATTAAGATAATACATATGTGTCCTTATCCCCCTATTGCCCACCCCCCTCTTGCTCATGCCCTCACCCCCCTTTTTTCATGTCTGTCTCCATTGGTTATGCTTATATGCATCCAATTGAGCATTTGTGGGATGAAGTTAAAAGTTCCCCAACCATCAAATCATATATATATATATATATATATATCTCCTTTATAAAATCTTACCAATTTCTGTTTTGCTATGGCATGTCCACTTAAATAGTTACCTAACACCCATATCCCCATCTCTATTATGGAGGCCATCCATATTTCAAATATTATGGCTGAAATGGTTTTGCAAAGAGTTTTCTGATATGAGAATCTCTTGCCTTTCATTCTATGCTACTATAGCTAATAATTATATGTCTGTCTTGTGGCTAAGCAAGTAACTATGAAGCTTATATCTATAAATTGACTCTATCTTCAAATTTATAACATCCACATTTATATCAAAGAATCATTTTGTTTTAGACCCTCCATATGACTAAATGGAATAATTATTTTTATTAGATATAGTTGACAGGTAATGTTATATTAGTTTCAGGTGCACAACATAATGATTTGATATTTGTACATATTGGAAAATGATCACCACAAAAGTCAAATTAACACCCATCACCATATACAGGTACAATTTTTTGTGTGTGATGAAAACTATTTTTAATATTTTATTGATTAAGATAATACATATGTGTCCTTATCCCCCTATTGCCCACCCCCCTCTTGCTCATGCCCTCACCCCTTCATGTCTGTCTCCATTGGTTATGCTTATATGGTCAGAAATTTGCTTAAACACGCACACACACACACAAGCCAAGCCATACTTTCTTGTATTTTTCACTGCATCACATTTATACTTACTATCTTTGCCACTGAGTTGTAAGCTCTGTGAAGACAAGAGTCTGACTCTACACTTGATTCAGCTCCCTGGTGTCAGGGACAGCACTGAACAGACATGCATTTGGAACATGGATGCTGACTAATTATTTGATACCCATTCTTCCTGCCTTTTTGTTTGTTCATTTACTTTAACAAATGAGTACAAGCAAAGATAAGTATACATATTATACAGGTTTGTTCAGGCAGTTTTGCGTTTTACTTTTTAATGTTTTTGCTTTTATTTTCCCACTGAGAGTACACGCTTAAAAACAGAGACTGAGAGAGATGTGCGGTAAGAGTATAAAAATATGTGTAGGTGAAATTCCTATTCCTCTGTTTGGGAAAAGTCCAATAACCTTACTTTACTTATTTATGCACATGCTGACTTAAAGATCACGTAAAGGGAGAAGTACTGGGTTTTCACATTCTCACTGGGACTTGAAAACCTAGAGAAATTCCCCACAACCCTGAGCCAGTTTGCTGTGCCTGGCCTGGCTTGGAATGTGATTAAGTGTTGTGCCCTTACCAAGTGCTTTGCAAATAATTTATAAACTACTTTTCATGGAATCCTAAGGGACAGCAAAGCAGTACCATGCCTATTTTTTAATTGCCAAAAAATAAAGGAGAAGAGAAGGTAGGAAGAAAGAGAAGGGAACTTACGTTTGGGGCGCCTATTCTTTTCCCTCACTTTTCTTTTCTGGCTTTACATTCTCCACTTTGTCAGGACTTATCAGTGCACACTGGCATAGAAACAATGTACAGGGAAGCAAAAAGGTCACCAATTTGTCTCTGGTTACTCAGAGTGGCACACCGCATTCTAGCCTTCCCCACCCTCTGTCTCTTCTCTAAACTACAGGCACTGAGAAGCCTGGATGGGACTGTGGAGTCTCTTCCAGCCCCTCTGCACTCACTAAGTCAAGGCCTCCAACCACCTCTGATTCTCTGGAAAAACAGTGCTTTTTCCTCAGCAGCCCTCCTTTGGCTTCTGGCCCAAGCTGCTGCCCTGTCACCTGCCTCCCTCCCCACACCGACTCTCAGATGCCTGGGAGCTTTGTATCCCTCCCAACCCTACTCTCTGCCTTTGATACACTTTCCTCTGCAAGCTGATTTCCCAGCCTGCTCTCGCCTGATTGACTCTGCCTGGATTCTCAGATCTCTGCTCCGTCTGCTCTCTTTCTCCTGGAACGCTGGCTTTCTAAAAAGCACGCACAACTGTGACAGGACTCCTTGCTTGCTAAGTCCTCCTGGTCTTTCTATAAACATGCAAAATATTCAAGCCTTACACAACCATTTCACCCTGTTAGCACGCTGTCCTTTATCTGAGCTTATCCCTCACCCAGACTCACAGTTTGTTTACTGACCTGAAATCTTCACAACCATTTTAGAATGGAAAGAATTATGGGCTTGTTTAAGATACGTATCAGGTTTTCTTTAGTATAAAGAAGAATTATTTTTGCTAACTAATCCCAGTGAGAATTTTTCTTGGAGGTGGGGGGGAGGAGGGAGGAGGGGGGAAACGGAGGCTCTCAGGAAACTAAAGAACAAAATGATAATAAAAAGAATCACTTCCTAGTCCGGGTGTCTGGGATTTATACAGGAAAGAGGAATTGCTTCTTTTCTTTTCTCCCTTATAAACAGCTTCTCTCTGGATATGCAAAAAGCTGCTTTTATACCAGAGTTTAAGTCTGCATTAAAGAATGAATCATTAAAGACACTTCAGTTTTCTGGGACCTCATGGTGCCATTGGGCACGGCTGCGTCACGTCATTTGGCTTCTATTTTATTAGTCAGTGAACAGCCTCTGACAGTAGCGCAACTTACAGCTCAGGCTGGCACTCTGCCCTGCTCTTCCCCCACTTATTAAATTATATCATTGTTGAATCACCTGTAATTTTGAAATTTATTCCTGCATATGCATTCAACAACATTCAGCAGCAAACATATTGTCAAGTACTATGGTAGATTACATTTGTAGTCTTAATTCTTCACACTACTGTAGTATATTATGCATCCTCATCTTTTCATGAGGCCTCATGGTGAGAGGAGTGTAGTTTTTTGCCCTTGACTTTGGAATTGACCGTGTGTCTTGTTTTGAACAATGTGATATAGTGCTCGTGACTTATGTAGGGCCTTGAATAGTACTTGTTCTTCTGTCATTGCCATGAAAAGAATAACTATTTCCTCTCCATCCAATGAGCCTCAGAATATGATACATGGATAGATATATATGTAGTTATAGATATGAATATATGTAGATATACTGGAATATTATTCAGTCATGAGAAAGAAGGTCATTCTTTCACTTAGGAAAATATGGAAGGAACCATTCCTATGGCCTAAAAAGATCTTAAGTCAGACAAAGAAAGACAAATGCTATATGATCTCACTCACATGTGGAATCTTAAAAAGCCAAACTCATAGAAGCAGAGACTAGAATGGTGCTTATCAGGGGCTGGGGTTGGAGGAAATAAGGAGATGTCTTGTCAAAGGGTACAAACTTTCAGTTATATAATGAGTAATGTACACCATAGTGATTATAGTTAATAATACTATATTATATACTTAAAAGTTGCTGGAGAGAGTGGATCTTAAATGTTCTTGCCATAAGAAATAAATGACAATTATGTGATATAGTACTAATACTATCATGGCAATGATATTACAATTTGTAAGTGTATCAGATCAATATGTTGTACACCCTAAATTTACACAGTGTTATCAAGTATATCTCAAACATAGAAACATTGTAAAAAAATTTTTAAAAGCTTTAAGAGATGTCCAGCCAGTCCACAGACCTATAGAATGAAGTGGCATCTTTCCAGATGATCCACAGATGTATGAATAAAAAAATTATTAAAACTATAAGTTTTGAGATGTTCTATTATGCAGTGCAACATCATTTTAACACTAGCTGACTAATGAAAGCTTTAAAAGCTAGGGACATGAGATGCAAAAGCAAATACAAGGATTTCAACCTCCCCAAGTTCATAGTTTATTAACAGAGATACATGTGCAAATAACATTAACAAAGTAAATTCTGCAGAGGTATAACAAAAGCACGTGAGAGCAGAGTTGAGAACACCTCATTCTGTTTTGAGAAGTTGGAGGAAAGTTGTCCACGGGAGAAAAATAACACCGGGGCATTTGGATAAAGAGGGGACAGGAAGACAGCTGACTCCCCCCCACACACACACCGACACCACCATCAAGCGCGACCATGATGGACCCTTTGATCCAGCCGTTCAACGCACTGACGCTTCCGGAAACCCGTCGCCAATGACACCGCCTGCTAGCCAGATCAACAAGGACAGCCAAACCACCGACTTGAGGACAGCTGAAATCCCTTGACTGAAGAGGCCAGCAACCTTCTACAGGAACAAGGCTCCGTGTGCACTCCATCCACTATGTTTATAGCTATACTCACTGTTATTGCTTGTCAGGTACCTTTAACTTTTGCTTTACCGCAAACTCATTGGGCTTATATACCATAGCCTCCAATATTAGAGCTAGTATACTCAGCATCACTTGTGGAGAGCAATTGCCGCCACGGCGCCTATAACTCTTTATAGACCCCAGTCCCCACCTAATGGCAAAGAAACTTATCATATTAGAGACTGGAGACCCACTGACACAGGGCAGTGCCAGGGAAGGCGAGCAGAGAGGCTGGGAGGACATAACCTTTACTGGGTAGGATAATCTCCTTCAGTCACTTCCTTGTAGCTTATCAGTAGAGCAGTGACCTTGGAATAGCCCTTATAATGGAACACAGAAATTAACCTAGACAAGATTAAACTCAACAGAACTAGATTAACAAATGCCCTAACCTTTGGAATAGAATGGATAGGATTAAAATCAACTGGTATAAATACAGATGTAACTAGAGAATAAAGACCAACCTGGCTGGAGAGCCTGGCAAGAACTTGGCTGGAGATCCTGTCTAGAGAGCCTAGCTATGATGATTGACTGAAAAAAAAAAAAAAAAAGAGGGGACAGGAAGGGTAAAGATATTCCAGGCAGGAGAATAGAGGGAAGACAAGGCACTGCTGGTTGACGTAGGCACGTGCAGATGACAGAGAATCAAAGGGAGCTATCAGAGCTATGTTAAGGGGCACGCATGAGCACTGATCTGTAAAGTGCTGAAACAGGGCAAGAGTTCATAAGAAATAGAGAGCCAGTTAACAAGAGGGAGGAAATTCTTGTATAACTGGGAAAATATAAATTGATCTCATTGCTGCCAATATGGACAGGGACCTTAAGTGGGGAAAATAAATCCTTGCAGCATTGACCTTCTTGACCTTGGCTGTACCAAATGCACGTTGAACAATTGTTTGAAGATTATCAGTTTGAAGGACTGCCAAATCATTTGGCAATGAGGAATGCCAAGTCTTGGTCTGGCCTTGGTCCTTAGAAACTATCTGACTCAACCCTTTTATCTTACAGATGGGAAAAATAAGACTCAGAAGATAAAAACTTACCCCAAATTAAAAACTTGAAACCAGAACCCTAGTCTGATTTATCACTCCTGACCTCTTTCCACCCATACTATACTTCCTGCCTGAAATTTTCCACAACATGCAAAGAATAGGGAAGTCAGCACTGTTAGAAGGATCAGAGTTAAAGCTTAAGAATAGGTACCATTTAAGGGAGAGGTAGGAGACTTAAAAGAACAGAAATGTTATATATGCACAGAACCATCCACAACACCATACCACCTTTCACAGGGATGTTGGACGTTTAAATGATGCTTTAGACCAGTGATGGTGAACCTATGACACGTGTGTCAGAGGTGACACAGGAACTCATTTTTTTGGTTGATTTTTCTTTGTTAAATGGCATTTAAATATATAAAATAAATATCAAAAATATGTCTTTATTTTACTATGGTCGCAAATATCAAAAAATTTCTATATGTGACACAGCACTAGAGTTAAGTTAGGGTTTTTCAAAATGCTGACATGCTGAGCTCAAAAGGTTCACTATCACTGCTTTAGACTAAGAGCTACAGAATGCTACTGTCCAAGATAAACTGTTTTTGGAAAAGAGGCTTATGTTGGGGGTAGAAGTGGATGTGGTAGAAATTGAAGGTGCAGGTCCTGAGGAACACACCCAATCAGGAAGAAGCTACAACTGGACTAACACCTTGCCTAGTTCTAACAGGACAATAGGCGATAAGATGCCTTGTAGTCAGACACAGGCAAAGAAAAAACCAGAGAAAATAAATGGATACAACCTGGTAATATTAACTTTTGGGAAAATCCAGAAGATATAAAGGTATAACCCTTGTTTTTCTTCCCTTCAGAATGTCCAGGAGCTTCTCCAGCCGTGGGCAAACTACGGCCTGCGGGCCGGATCCGGCCCGTGGGAAATGTATAAAACTAAAAAAAAAAAAGACCATACCCTTTTATGTAATGATGTTTACTTTGAATTTATATTAGTTCACACAAACACTCCATCCATGCTTTTGTTCTGGCCCTCCAGTCCAGTTTAAGAACCCATGTGGCCCTCGAGTCAAAAAGTTTGCCCACCCCTGTTCTATACAGTTACATATTTTATAAAGGAACCAGCACCATCTCCCATAGCATGATGGAATATAATCTATTTTTTCTTTATTGATTAAGGTATTACATATGTGTCCCTTTTGCCCCCATTGCCCTCTCATCCCCCCCATGCATGTCCTCACCCGCCTGGTGTCTGTGTCCATTGGCTAGACTTATATGCATGCATACAAGTCCTTTGGTTTATCTCTTCCCCTTACCCCCACCCTCCCCTACCTTCCCTCTGAGGTTTGATGGTCTGGTCGATGCTTCTCTGTCTCTGGATCTGTTTTTGTTCAGTTTATGTTGTTCTTTATATTCCACAAATGAGTGAGATCATGTGATAGTTATCTTTCTTTATAATCTATTTTTACAGAAGGTTTTAGATCCTTTCAAAGATCCCTTGGTGTTTATACATGCAGATCAAGGAAAAATCCCCAAGACTGAAATCTATCTCCCCAAGTCCGTGGTCGGCAAACTGTGGCTCGTGAGCCACATGCAGCTCTTTGGCCCCTTGAGTGTGGCTCTTCCTAAGCCTTAGGAGTAACCTAATTAAGTTAACAACAATGTACCTATCTATATAGTTTGAGCTTAAAAAACTTGGCTCTCAAAAGAAATTTCAATTGTTGTACTATTGATATTTGGCTCTGTTGACTAATGAGTTTGCCGACCACTGGCCTAACTGGAGGGCAGGAAAAAGCCTGAAGGAAGAGGCTGGCCACTCCAGTCTGGTAATTAATGGAGTTTATTTAGGGAAACTTACATAGAAGGTATGTCTTGGGCTGCTGCAAGAGGAAGTGGATCGCTGGGTCACTTGACAGGTGTCAAATATTATATATAGTTGGGGCTGGTGTAGCCGTGGCTACTAGGACGTGAATGCTATCAGGTATGAGAAATTACTTTACATGCTTGACCAGGTCAGGACAAACAACCTGTTCTAGGAACCAGCACATCACAGGATGCAATGAAGTAGTGCTGTTTTATGTCAGAATGACCACCAAGAATGAACAGATAGTGTCTAAGGAGGGGTGGGTGGGTGGAGGGGGTTGGGATAAGCAATCTCCATCCTGGCTCGGGTCAAGCTTGCGGGACAGACAACAGTCACACCATGGAAGCAGAGAACAGGTTTTTCCTAAGCCATAAAATTCCCAATGATACATAGTATAGTGAATACTTTGAATGAGCGAGAGGTTAGAATGAATTGAAGAGAAGTGCCCCAAGATGAGAATATGCCTTCCTGTTATTGTGGCTTTTTCACTTCACATTATCCATCTGTCCAGTGCAGCTGGTGCATGTTCCAAACCCTCACCTCTAAACGAAAGCTGAATCTTCACGAAACCAAGGCGAGTTCATTCCAAGGGAAATGACCTTAGTTTGGGGTGAATTAAATAAACTTGGAACATTATGAAGAACTGTTATCAATACATTAAATGTTGGCTTAAAACATGGTCTCTAGAAAATAAAAGTTGAGTGAGAGCAATTATTGGTGGGGGGAAATATGAAGAAAAGTAGGAGTATTTAAATAATAAACATTGATCCAGAGCACCATCTGCAGATCCAGGAATACCTCTAAGATTAAATTCCTGTTATGGGTTCCTTATAAGCCTGAATATATATATATTTATACCTATTTATCCCTGAAGCATCCACAGAACAATTTACTCACATCCTCCTTTTGTCCCTATGCTTAGCCTCAATGTTCTGTTTTAATTAGTTTAACTCCTTTCATTACCTTGTTCCCCAGATTTGTCCAATCCTTCTGTAAACAACACTCACCTGTCTACCTCTACAGTGCTAAGCTCTCTCTGATTCTACTCTGCATCACTCTGTGATCATTCCATTATCAAGTCAAATTCAATTTATCCTACAAAAATCCAAATGGTGAACTCTCCTCTCTCCCATTGCAGCTTCCTGCATGATTTCCTTAGAAAATGCCCATATTCTTCCTGCATTTACATGCAACTACCTTTTCACGGCTCTCCTATTTCCCTAATTGTTTTCTGTCTTCTTGACCTCTTTCTCCCCTCTCAACGTTCTTATTTTTCATCTATGTCCTTAAATTTATTTTTTTTCTCCACACACTTTCTTCTGTGACATTACAAAAATCTATTTGCTTCAGTTCTATGTAACTGATCCTTGGGTTAATATCTTCAGGTTTGACCTCTCTTCTAAGTTTTTGCCTAATATTTTCAATTGTCTGCTAAATATCACTACTTGGCTATTCAACTTACACCTGGAACCCAATAAGCCAAAATGGAACTTATTGTTTTCTTACACAAATACAATCATCACTGTTTCTGTCAATGTTGTGACCATTTTTCTTGTATTTGAAACTTCATCACACTCAATAATTATTTTGTTTTCCTGGCTCCATGTACTCCACATTCCAATTCTTCCACTTTCTTAGTACTTGTGGATCTACATTTATAATATTTCCCTCATCCACCTTCTCCTCTCTAATATCATGCCTGTATTCCAGGTCCTGATTATTTCTCTCTCGAGTTATTGCAAGAGCTTCTTAAATAAAGTCTCCTTGTACATTAATTCATTGAAAATATGGTAAAGATATTTCTAAATCATGCATTTCTCTGAATTTGTCATTCCTCCCTCTTTTCACAAATCTCTCAATATGGCTCTTTTATGTTCCTCATAATATTTAAAGCATTTAAGGCTCTCCATGACCTCACTCCCAAACTTATTTCCCAAGTTTATATAACTACAAGATAAGCTAAATTTAACCACTGTGCCATTATTTGTTAGGATATAAAGTAGGAGGTTAGAGGCCACTATTATGGTGGTCCTTCTGCTAAATATGCTCTTCCTAGCCTCTTTTATATCCAAATACAAGCAATCTGGCAGAGCGCAGCTTATTTATTTCCTTCTTTACACATCTTTTCTACAACTGGAAATAGCTATCATCCCAAAATTTAATAGTATTTTTCTGGGCCTCTGTGTTTTGTATATTTTGGCTTATTAAGTGTATCTCTCCTACCAGACCATAAGCTCCTTAGAATAGACCTATTTTTAATGAACATTGCATTATTGTATTTCTCAGAAAAAGTACTCCAGTGCCAATAACATAGCAAAAATTCAATAAATATTTTCTTAATACACAAGGGAATAATCATAGCTAGTTTTTTATTTTCTTTGTCTTTTGAGGAGAGCATACTACTGTTTCATGGAAGTGTGATTTTGTTCTTCAGTTTTTTTAATTAAAAAAAAACAAAGTTCAAAAGAGTTAAGTAACTTGTCTAAAGTCACACAATAAACATCAAGACTAGACTCACAGATTTATACCTCTAACATAGACCTCTCCCTGAGTCCCTGTTCCATATATCCAGCTGCCTTCTCCTCCTGACCACTTGAATGTTTAAAACTCTTCACTGGTGATCGCTCTAATACCTGTCCCTTGGAGTTCATTCTCTTCCATTTCTACCATGATCTCATATCAACACGAATGAATTGGTTTAATGACTGGCTCCCTTACCCTGTACTTCCTTTCACTCAGTCTGTCCTACAGTAAGCTTCCTACACCACCACCCTAATAGAGTCACTATCCTGCTCCAATATTTTCAGTGGCTCCCTACTAAAGTACAAAAATAAACACTATCTTCTCTGTCTGACAATCAACAAATTGGTATCAACCCTGTCTCCAATAAACACATCCGGATATCTCCAACTTTTAGCCTCCACACCAAATAGACTAGTCTCTTCATTGCATTTAAATATGCAATTTGTTTTCTTTTCCCTTTTCAAGAATTGCAGATAAAGTTCTTCTTTAATGAAACGTATTTCATATTTCTATCCACTTATCAAAACCTAAAGTGACCATATAATTTATTTTCCAAATCAGGACTCTTTGTTTGTGAGGCGGAGGGCAGGTAGGAGGAGTGATTATTCAGGAACTATCTCAGGTAAACTGGAATGTACATTAACCTAGTTAATATTTAAATATCTTTCTACATCTATATCAAATCTTCCCCATCCCCAAAAGTTTCCAGATTTCCTGGCCTTAAGTAATCACTTTCTCATTTTAGAGGATTTTGTGTCATAGCAAAGCACACAAAGTCAACATCCTAATATAAAGACCTGGACCCCAACTCATCTACTTGTCAACTGTGTGATCATGAGCAGGCTATCCAAACTTTTTGGGATCCTGTCCTCATTTGTAAATGGGGTTATTATTCTCACATCTTTTCCTTCCTATAGTAAGATAATACATAGGCATCCTTTGCCTTGTAACTTTGAGGTGCCTTCCACTGCAGGTGGAATACTCTTCCTTTTCCCCTTGATTCTGGCCTTGGCCCTGTGACTTGATTTGGCTGAGAGAAGGTTAAGAGATATGACATGAGTAGATGCTATAAATGGACCTCCACAGCTTTCTTTTGTGGTCTTGTCATCTCCGGAGATAACTTGG
>NW_006383014.1:3516114-3517303 GCF_000327345.1 Myotis davidii | reverse complement strand
ATATATATATATATTCTGTGAAAGTTATTTTAGAAATTGCAAATCATAAATCAAATGCTACTTGTGATCATTGTTACTCAGTGTTATACATTATTTTAGGTACATACTTTTCTCCATATCTTAATTATGAAATATTAGAGGAAAAAACTATCCTATCTAATAAAAGAGTAATATGCAAATTGACCGTCACTCTAACACACAAGATGGCCACCACAGGATGGTCAGCAGGGGAGGGCAGTTAGGGGCGACCAGGCTGGCAAGGGAGGGCAGTTAGGGTTGACCAGGCTGGCAAGGGAGGGCAGTTAGGGGTGACCAGGCCAGCAGGGGAGGGCAGTTGGGGACATTTCCAAATCAGGACTCTTTGTTTGGGAGGCGGAGGGCAGGTAGGAGGAGTGATTATTCAGGAACTATCTCAGGTAAACTGGAATGTACATTAACCTAGTTAATATTTAAATATCTTTCTACATCTATATCAAATCTTCCCCATCCCCAAAAGTTTCCAGATTTCCTGGCCTTAAGTAATCACTTTCTCATTTTAGAGGATTTTGTGTCATAGCAAAGCACACAAAGTCAACATCCTAATATAAAGACCTGGACCCCAACTCATCTACTTGTCAACTGTGTGATCATGAGCAGGCTATCCAAACTTTTTGGGATCCTGTCCTCATTTGTAAATGGGGTTATTATTCTCACATCTTTTCCTTCCTATAGTAAGATAATACATAGGCATCCTTTGCCTTGTAACTTTGAGGTGCCTTCCACTGCAGGTGGAATACTCTTCCTTTTCCCCTTGATTCTGGCCTTGGCCCTGTGACTTGATTTGGCTGAGAGAAGGTTAAGAGATATGACATGAGTAGATGCTATAAATGGACCTCCACAGCTTTCTTTTGTGGTCCTGTCATCTACTGAGGATAACATGCCCTGAACAGCCACTACTTCTTTATCCTGGGTCTCAATAAAGGCATATGAAGCAGAACCAAACCTAACTGAAAGCCTGAAGTCAAGCAGGATCCCCTCAAAGCCAGGCAAACCCAGACAGGACCAGGAAACCAAAACCAGTGTGAAGATCAAAGGTCAGAAGAAAAAAATGTATGTAATTATAAGCCACTAAGATTTGGTAGTTATTACGTAGCTTTATTTCAGCAAAAACTGACCAATTTTACCTATAATACATACTTTTGTAAAAATG
>NW_006383014.1:3512279-3516086 GCF_000327345.1 Myotis davidii | reverse complement strand
AGTGACTGGGCTTGCAGGGGAGGGAAGTTAGAGGTGACCAGGCCAACAGGGGAGGGCAGTTAGGGGAAATTGGGCCAGCAGGGGAGCAGTTTGGTATAAATCAGGCTGGGAGGGGAGTGGTTAGGGGGTGATTAGGCTGGCAGGCAGAATCAGTTAGGGGCAATGAGGCAGGCGGCAGGTGAGCAGTTGGGAGCCAGCAGTCCTGGATTGTGAGAGGGATGTCCGATAAATGGGCAGTCAGACATCCCTTGAGGGGTCCCAGATTGGAGAGGGTGCAGGCTGGGCTGAGGGACATAGCCCCACCCTCATCCATGAATTTTGTGCATTGGGTCTCTAGTTATTATATAAAAATAAAATAATTATACAATGAACAATTACATAAAAGATTATATATATATGACTAATATGCTAAGTGTCCATTCAGGTAATGACGTCACATAGCAACGCCAGCTTCCTCTCCCTAGTGACTAGCCTCCTTGAAGTTTCTTTAGCACAGGAACATGACTTGCTTTATAGTCAGGTGCAAACATTTTACACTTTAACCAAATGTCTGTGAAGTATTTTCCCATGACTCATCTCATTTGATTCTCACAGAAGTCCTGGAGTAGTAGATCGGAGAGTTTATCCTTTGTTCTCCCTGCATGAGCTACAATAATAATCTTCTTTGTGTTGATATTTACTGCTGTGTTGCTGATAATTACCTGAAAGAAAAGGTGGGGTGCTTCACTGAGTTGGAAAAAGTTTAGCTAAATCAGAAAGCAGGTCTAAGTAAGCAAGTTTATTCTATATATACAAAAGGCTAAGTTGATTCACACATGCATGATACATATAAAGCTCTCGCTGGTGCCAATTGCACACATTTTTTTCCATCTGTCATTGTTGACCATGAATTTGGTTGACACTTCTACTATAGAGAAAGGGCGAATAGTGATATTAAAATATTTCTTTTAATTAATTTTCTTTCAATGTGCATGAATTCATGTGCCGGGCCACTAGTATAAGATTAATAACTACACAAGAATTGCTTAAGAAATATAATTATTTTATACTAGAGGCCTGGTGCACGAAATTCATGCATGGGTGGGGGTCCCTCAGCCCAGCCTGCACCCTCTTGCAATCCAGGATCCCTCAGGCAGGAACGGGCCTACACCAGCAGTCAGACATTCCTCTCACAGTCTGGGACCATTGGCTCCTAACCACTCACCTGCCTGTCTCATCACCCCTAACAACTCTGCCTGCCTGCCTGATCACTCTTAACCACTCACCTGCATGCCTGATCGCCCCTAACCACCTCTTCCTTCCTGCCTAACTAATACTTAATCCAGCTTCAGATGTCTATTTAAAGGACACTGCCAAGTCTAGGTTAGGCATCTTTCTCATAAAAGAACTTTTAAAAAATCCTGTTGAGGGCACTTAAACAAGGAACTGAAATTGCATTTTGACTTGTCAATCCTCCCAACTCTAAGTTTTTTGAGGGCACAGGCTATGTTCATTACTTTTCACCAGCAGCTAGCTTATTTTTGATACATACTAAGTACCTAAAGATTTTAGATAAAAGAATAAAAGAAAATAAAGAAGAAAGAAAAAGAGGGAAAGGGACAGAGATAGAGCCAGAGACAGCACAAGAGAGGAGAGAAGGAAGAAAGCAATAAAAAAGGAGGAAAGAAAGAAAATATTATTTTCATTCCCTTTCTTCCAAGAAAAGAATGTTCAAAGGATAAGACAGTTACCATACATCATCAAAATTCATTTCCAATCCAAATCTACATTTTGCTTCAAATCACACGTCAATGTCTGCGTTTCTCTTCATCAAAGCTATAGAATATTTATTTTAAATGCCAACTCATTATAAAAGTCATTTGACACAAAATGGAACAAATGAAATAAGGTAGATTTATTGAAATTTCCAGTCTTCTCCTCAAAATTCTCCTTCTTCTTCTCTTTAGAAAAAGGCTCTGATCTGTTAAAAAACAATAACAGCAACAACAACAAAAGCAGGTTAGGGAGAGGGAGCCTCTAACTTTGTAAAATTAAAGAAAAGCAACTTTATCATCTATATATATAAAAAGCCAGGATCCGTAATGACCAAAGGCTCGACCTAACACCGGAAGTCAGTGCTGGGTTGCCAGGGTGACCCAGTGCTGACTGCATTCAGTGCCAGAGCAGTGACCCAGCACTCACTGCTGAGGGGGCTGTGGATTTGGCTTGGAGAGAGGCCTTCAGAGAGAGAGGCAGGTCCTGATCTGCAGCCTCAGTGGCAGCTGTTGATCAGCCATTGCCTCTCTTTCTCTCCAGGCTTCACCAGCAGCCATGCGGCCCAGAGATAGGCCCAGAGATGCTGACTAGCATAGAAACCGACCACCAGAACCTAATCTGGGTGAACTGCGAAGGCAGATCCTAAGGTGGGGGCTAAGGAGGGGTTTTAAGGGATAAAGCTGTTTGGTATGAGGTGTAAGAAAGCGGTTCAATTTTTTAATAACCAGTTTGGCAGTATAGTGCATATGGCTGGCTATAAGTCCAGATATAGGGATTATGTGTTTTTGTCTGCCAAGAGCCATCTCCTCCTGCTAAAAAAGGCTCCCCCCACTCCACTTAAGCAATCCTATCCTATATAATCTATACTAATAAAAGGGTAATATGCTAATTAGACTGGGTCAACTGGCCATCTTCCAAACATCTGACTTCCTTCTGAACAAAGCCATGGTGGTGGGGGCCGAGGCAGAGGCAGTTAGGGGCTATTAGGCCGACAGGGGAGGGCAGTTGGGGGCAAAATCAGGCCGGCAAGGGAGGGCAGTTAGGGAGGATCAAGCAGGCAGGCAGAGGCAGTTAGGGGCAATCAGGCAGGCAGGCAGGTGAACGGTTAGGAGCCAGTGGTCCCAGATTGCGAGAGGGATGTTGGACATCCCCCAAGGGCTCCCTGATTGGAGCGGGTGCAGGCTGGGCTGAGGGAATCCTGCCCCACCATGCACAAATTTCGTGCACTAGGCCAATAATTTATTTAAATAAACTTGTGCTTCATGTTTATGGATTGGAATTAGAGATAAGAAGCCTAGATCTGGTTAGTAACAGGGGAACAAAAGGTAAGAATAGAGCTATAGAAAATAAGGAACAATGCAAAGGAAAGTAGAAATAGAAAAAGAGGCCTTAGAGTAATGTTATTTAGAACTCTTCAACTATTTTAATCCTCAACTCTACATGCTCCCCTCTGAGCATAAACAGGA
This sequence comes from Myotis davidii, assembly GCF_000327345.1. Classification (NCBI taxonomy): domain Eukaryota; kingdom Metazoa; phylum Chordata; class Mammalia; order Chiroptera; family Vespertilionidae; genus Myotis; species Myotis davidii. The sequence continues at coordinate 3,512,865 of NW_006383014.1, read as the reverse complement.
GAAAGATTCAACTGTTTCAAATATATTCTCTGCTACTGAAGAGCAGGACTGGAATGATATCCCTCTGGACTTCGAAGAAACCTAGTTGAAATTAAGATATGGCTATCAAACCACTGTCTTTGGCTAAAGGAATTGTAGATCAGGCATTAATCAATAGCATAAAGTAACCGGCCTCATTGTCCTTAATTTAAGTAGGCAAGCATTAGATAAGACTTTTCTGTGCTTATTTTCTAATTTTTTTTAAGTAACTACCTTCAATACTGATTCAAAGAATTCAAGGAAGAAGGAATAGCAAAAATATTGGTGGTAAATAAGGAGGAACTCAGCAATTTTAAATGTCCATGTGAATCATAAAAATGGATTTGTCTAAGGGAGAACTACCCAGGGCATTCACCATAAAATACCCAGAAAATGGCTAGTGGTGCTCTGTTAACATACATTCATTTTTACTATATTGATGGACTCAGTTGTCTCCCTATCCTTACTTATCTGATGTGTTCCTGGTAAACAAAAATCTCTCAATAAATGTTAGCAAATGAATAAACACGAGATTGAATAAGTGATCTGTTTATTTATTTAGGGTCAG
>NW_006383014.1:3511213-3512234 GCF_000327345.1 Myotis davidii | reverse complement strand
TCCCAAATTTGCACTCAAAGTTGATTCCTCTGAAAGGGGTGAAACTCAAGGATGACAGCCTACAGAGGAGGAGGTGCAGTTCCTCTCTGCTCCCTGATGGCTGAGACACTGGTCTCAAGGAGTTCTGCGGCAACAAGTGCCATGTTCACGGGGAAGACAGACATACAGATGGCTGCTTGGATACATCCTGGGACTGAATTGCCACCACAGCCCATTGTTATATTTATTGCTGACAGTGTAATTAATTGGCTGACTCCTTGTTTTTAAATTGGCCGCCCTCAATGGACAGCTGCACTGGGAGTTGTACTAATCATGCCTCTGACAGGAGCGAGCTCTGTGGACCCAGCAGGGCAGCAGAGGTTTAGTGAGGTCAGCCCTTTGCCGCTGCCCAGAAACGCACGCTTCACTCCCTCTCCAGGCCATTGACAGCTTCCTCGTGCCCAGGAAACACACAGCCTGCTTTTTTCCCAAGTGCTTTTCTGTCTCAGGCACATACAAAGGGAAAAACTCACTTCTTAGTTTCCTTTTCCAGTGAGAAGTTTTAAAAATATAGACTGAAATATCGCCTTTAATAATCACCGTATAAAAAGACTGCAATAACTCTATTAGATATTCTCCAAATTACCAAATTAAAAGAGAAGCTAGAGGTCATGTGGGGGAATAAAAAAGCTGTTTTAACTCATCTCTGAGTTCAGCAATCAAGTATGTGTTTTTATTTGTATACCACAGAGAATGTTTTCTAATTTATCATCTAGACCAGTGGTTCTCAACCTTCCTAATGCTGTGACCCTTTAATACAGTTCCTCATGTTGTGGTGACCCCCAACCATAAAATTATTTTCGTTGCTACTTCATAACTGTAATTTTGCTACTGTTATGAATTGTAATGTAAATATCTGATATGCAGGATGTATTTTCATTGTTACAAATTGAAGATAATTAAAGCATAGTGATTAATCAAAAAAACGATATGTAATTATATATGTGTTTTCCGATGGTCTTAGGTGACCCCTGTGAAAGGG
>NW_006383014.1:3496109-3510472 GCF_000327345.1 Myotis davidii | reverse complement strand
GTGGAAATAATCATTGATTTTTTTTTTATTTATTTACAGTCTCCTGAAAATTAACTATTTTTGTTCAGATTCAGGGGCTGAGTAAAACCAGTAGGTGAGCCTAAAGATGCACAATCAAATGTCCTGTTTTTTTAATATCATAAAGAATACTAGGGGCCCAGTGCACAAATTCATGCACCTTAAAAGGAACTGTGAGCTGTGAAGCTGTGGTGGGCACAGGGGCGGGTCTTGGCCCATCCTCCACACCCCCACCTGGCCCTTCCTGCCAAAGCCCCTGGTCCCCTGTCTGCCAGCAGCCCCGCTCCCACCACCACTGCTCCCATGTGCTGATGGCGTTGGCCCCGCCCTCACCCACTTACAGCATGGAGCTATTGGGGATGGTGACAACAGCGGGTATGAGCAGGGCTGGTGCTGTCAGCTGGTGTGAGCGGTGGTTGCTGCCCCAATTGCCCCTCAGGAGCAGGGGGAGGTGGGGAAGCCCTCAGGGGCAATCGGGTCTGGGTGCTGGCAGAGGGTGCAAGCAGTGGCTCCAGCAGCAGCAGCAGGTGCGAGAGCTGGTCAGGACTGTGGCGCTGGGAGCAAAGAATTTTCAGTAACCACCAGAGGCTTGCCCTGATGACAGTGACTGGTGCCCTGCCTTGGTCTGGCAACCCCACTCACCTGCTCCACCATCCCACCAGGGCAGACACCCAACATGTTCTGCGTGCCGTCCCTGGTGGTCAGTGCACATCATAGCAACCGGTTGTTCAGTTGTTCTGCTGTTCGGTCTATTTGCATATTAGGGTTTTATATATATAGATATGTTTAGGAGTTCATTTTCATGTATGCCTAGACAGCCAATACTGCTTGCTTCACTGGAGCCACAAGCAAAGCTCACCTTTGAGAAGGCTGAGGAGATACAGGAGACATGCTCCCTTAGTGAGATCCTCACTCTAAATGCCAAAGAAACAGATCAGAAAGTGTGGTGCTGGGTCTCTAAAGGACTTCTACTACCTCATTCCTAGAGAAATGGCTTCAAATTAAAAGGCTGTAATTATTGGTTAGGTCAGAAAATGTACCCACAATTCCTTTTATTTCAGTGAGAATATCAAAGATGATGTGACAAAATCTTGGATGCCTGGGAAAATATCCTATCCAGACCCCCTGAATCAGACCAACCAACTAGGAATCAGTGTAGCTATAATGAAAGATTCTTTAGACTAACTCCCACTCTTGCTAAGAGGGTATTATACCAGCCACTATACTAATACTTACTACACATCTCATGCAGAATCCTTAGAATAGCTCTATCAGGTACATGTTGTTATTTTTTAATTTTTTTAATTTAGCTTTATTGTTGAAAGTATTACAGATATCCCCTCCCCCCCAATTACCCCTCTACTCTGCCCCCCAGGCCTATGATATTATTGTCTGTACCCATGGATTATACATATATGTATATAAATTATTTGGTTAATTTCTTTCCACCCACTCCCTTCCCTCTGAGATTGCTCAATCTGTTCCATGCATCTATATCTCTGGATCTATTTTGTGTTTCAATTTATTTTGCCCATATAAGTGAGACTATGTAATACTTACTTGTCTTTCTCTGGCTGGATTATTTTGCTTAGCATAATACTCTCCAGGTCCCTTCCTACTGTCTCAAAGGGTAAGAGATCCTTCTTTTTCACAGCTGCATAGTATTCCATTGTGTAAATGTACCATTTTTTTTATCCATTCATGTACTGATGGACACTTAGGCAGTTTCCAAATCTTAGCTAATGTAAATAGCACCAACTTACACAGTACACAATAATAAACAGATGAAATGGATAAAAGTAATGAAACCATAGAAATCCTAAAAGAAACCATAGGCAGCAAAATATCAGCCATCTCTTGTAGCAATATGTTTACAAATACATCTTCCTAGGGCAAGAGAAACAAAGGAAAAATAAATGGGACTACATCAAAGCAAATACTTCTGCACAGCAAAATAAACCATCAACGAAATGAAAAGGGATCCCCCTGTATGAGAGAACATATTTGCCAATGATACATCTAACAAGAGGTTAATTTCCAAAATATACACAGAACTTACACAACTTAACAAAAGGAAGACAAACATTCCAAATAAATAATGGGCAAAGGATGTAAATAGACACTTCTCCAAAGATAATATATAGACGGCCAAGAGACACATGAAAAATTGCTCAAAGTCACTGATCATCAGAGCGATGCAAATTAAAATGATAATGAGATACTACCTCACACCTGCCAGAATGGCTATCATCAACTAGTCAAAAAGTGCTGGCAAAGATGCAGAGAAAAGGGAACCCTCGTGCATTGCTGGTGGGAATGCAGACTGGTGCAGCCACTGTGGAGAGCAGTATGGAGTTTCCTCAAAAAATTAAATATGGAACTGCCACTTGACCCCACTTCTAGGAATATGTCCTAAGAAACCCAAAACACCAGTCATAAAGAATGTATGCACCCCTACGGGCAGGAAAGAAGAGGCTCTCATAATAACTTCTCTAAAGTCACACATCTATCTTATTTATCAGAATTACAACCCACATCTGCCGGACTCCAAAAATTCTCAGCTGTTCTGTGCTACTGCAGAATAGCCACACCAGTAGAGAGCAGTAGAGAACAGAGATGCAGGACACACAGGAGTCTTATCATAGCATCCCATAATCCAGAGGTTCCTCCTGCCAGGAGAGCTTTGCCCCTGTTTTTTTTTTTCTGTCTTTGTCTTGGATTCTCTTCATCTTCTTATTGTTGTTTGTTTGTTTTGTTAATCTCCAAGGATTTTTTTTCAGTTGGTTTTTAGAAAGAATGGAAGGGAGGGAGGGGACACATTGATTGGTTGCTTCCCATGTGAACCCTAACTGGGGCCAGGAGTAGAACCTGAAACCCAGGTCCTTGCTCTTGACTGAGAATTGAACCTATGACCCTCTGTGCATGGGCCAACGCTCTAACCACAACAGCCAGGGCTCATCTTTTTAATAACAAAATTTTCAAGGCAACTTATGAAGTACCACTAAACTCTTTTAACTTTCCACATTAAATATAAAACTACACTATGAAAAGCTGTCTTTCAAAAATTTTTATCCTCTCCTTTCAAATACATAAAATTAAAAAAAAATCTGTGTTCCCTAGGAAGATATTTTATTTAAGCTGCATAAATATGTTAGCCAGGTATTTATCTTAAATTTCCTTTGCCCTCCTCAACCTAATATGTTTACTTCCCTACTACACTTTGTTTATCAGTTTCACACACTTTTTACCTATTTCCATCACGTATATGTTTTGGTTATCTATTGCTGCACAGCAACTTGCCTCAAAACTTAGTGACATACCATTCCCCTACTTTTCTGTGAGTTGATTGGACTCAGCTGGATGGTTGATCAGCTCCACATGATATCAATTAGAGCTTTCGTCATCTGGGGACTTGCCTGGGCTACAAAATCCAAGACAGCTTCTAAGTGTTGGCAGAAAACTACTGATGCTCCTCCACTTATGATGGGTTGGTTATATCCTGATAAAATCATCAGAAGCTGAAAATATCATAAGTTGAAATTCATTTACTTAACCTAACCTATGGAACATCATAGTTTAGCCTACCCTACCTTCATGTGTTTAGAACACTTACAGTAGCCTACATTTGGGCAATTATCTTGAGTTTCATCTCAAAGGTAATTGTCATTCTCTCTTCACCAGAGCAGGAGACTCAGATGAGTAATTTGTAGACATGACACGATGCAAAAACACAAAATGCAATATCCCCAAAAAACGCTGGCAACACAGTACATTGCAGAATATCAATTGTTTACCCTTACGATAGTGTGGTGAGACTGGGAGCTGTCGCTGGTTGCTGCTGTCCAGCATCATGAGAAAAAATCATACGGCTATTGCTGGCCCAGGAAATAATCAAAAGTCAAAATCTGAAGTGAGGTTCTACCAGACACATATCACTTTTGCCCCATTGCAAAGTTGAAAAATATCGTAAGTCCAGCCATTAGTCAGGAACCATCTATACTGTAAGCAGGTCTCCTAAGACCTCTTTATGTATCTGGTTCCTCAGAGGAAGTATAAGAGTGATCACTTCAAGAGAAAAGAAGCAGTAGGTGATGGTCCCTTAATGACCCCTCTCTGGTGCACTGTATTGATCAAAAGCTAGCCCAGATTCAATGGGAGGGGAAATAAGTGCTCCTCTTGAAGTGATCTGTGGTTCATATAGAGGAGGAATTGGTGGGTCATCTTTCCAGATTGACTATCCTATCTAATAAAGAGGGGATAAGCTAACTGACCCTCATCCCATCACAAAGATGGCAGCGCCCACAGCCAATAAGGAAGGAATATGCTAATTGACTGCCATGCCCTCAAAGACGGCGGTGCCACACCCACAAGATGGCAGCGCCCAGTCCCCTCAGCCCCATTGGGGCGGCAGGTGCTCAGCAAGGCCAGACTGTGAGAGGGGGCAGGCCAGGCTGAGGTATCCACCCTCTAGTGCTTGAATTTTCATGCACTGGGTCTCTAGTTAAATATAAATACAAGTTAACATCTAGTGTTTTCTTCACAAATGATACTTTTCTTTATTTTTACTTTTGCACATTTTTTCTATATGTGACCTCTTTCTCCTTACTAACCTAAGGAGCTAAGTTGCATGTGTTTGGTTTTTATCTTTGATGAATATAGTATATAATCCTGAAGACCTGATGTTATCTGTAAAACATTTTAATAAGTATTTTACATTTTAGAATTCTGGTCTCTAACTCTTTTTTTACAAGGAAACACTGGATAAGAGCTGGGGTAAAATAAAACAAAACAAATAGCTGGGTAGGGTAGCAATACCTATACCAGACAAATATACTTAAAACAAAGGTATAGTGAGAAACAAAGAAGGACCTAGCAATTCCACTTCTGGGCATTTATCCAAAGAAACCCAGCACACTCAAACAAAAATATATATATATATGTCCATATGTTTATTGCAGCATTATTTACAATATCTAAGATATGGAAGCAACCTAAGTGTCCATAAACAGATGAATAGATTAAGAAGAAGTGGTGCATTTACAGGATCCTATATAATAAAAGAGAAAAATGGTACGACGGTACCCTTTTCATTGGCTAATCAAGGCTATATGCAAATTAACTGCCAACTCAAATGGCAGTTAACTGACAACAAAATGGCGGTTAATGTGCATATGTAGGCACAATGCAGGGAGGCGAAAGGGAAAGCAGGAAGAAGCCCCCTGCCACTGACAGTGATCGGAAACCCAGGGGGGCGCTAAGAGCCCCCAGGGCCGCCTTTGCCCTGCCCCCCAGCCAGGATTGGAGAATCAGGCGCCTTTGCCGCCCTGGCCAGTGATAGCAGGAAGTAGGGGTGGAGCCAGCGATGGGAGCTGGGCAGGGTCAAAGCTGGCAGTCCCGGGAGCTAGGGATCCCTTGCCTGGGCCTAAAGCGGAGCCCACGATCGCGGGCCCGCTGCCGCTGCGGGTCCCCGCTGCCCGGGCAGGACGCCTCGGCCAGAGGCGTTAGGCCTGAGCAGGGGCGGAGCCTGTAACCGCCGGGAGCTAGGGGTGCCCTGCCCAGGCCTGACACCTCTGCCAGAGGCCTCAGGCCTAGACAAGGGACTGATCCGGTGATCAGCGATCAGATGGTGATGAGGGTCAACTCTTCTGGCCGAGGCATCAGGCCTGGGCTGGGGGCAGAACCAGTGATGGGGGGGAATGAGGGTCCCCTGCCCAAGCCTGACGCCTCTGGCAGAGGCGTGAGGCCTGGGCAAGGGGCCGATCCTGCAATTGGAGATTGATGGGGGTCAATGCCTGAGGGCTCCCAGTATGTGAGAGGGGGCAGGCTGGGCTGAGGGGCAGTCCCCCTCACCCCCACCGAGGGCACGAATTTCGTGCATCGGGCCCCTAGTACCTATATAATAAAAACCTAAGCGATTGATACGGTAGAATGACCAGAACGACTGGTCACCATGATCTGCACTGACCACCAGAGGGCAGATGCTCAACACAGGAGCTGCCCCCTGGTGGTCAGTGAGCTCCCACAGGGGGAACACCACTCAGCCAGAAGCCGGGCTTATGACTGTTGAGCACAGCAGCATTGGCAGGAGCCTCTCCCGCCTCCTGGCAGCACTAAGGAGTAGCTAGCCAAGCGGTAAAGAGCAATGAACAGGTGGGCGGTAAGGAGTAAGGGGTCCTGGACTATGAGAGGGTGCAGGCCAGGCTGAGAGACCTCCCTCTCAGTGCACGAATTTTATGCACCAGGCCTCTAGTATATAGAGAGTGGAATATGATTCAGGCATTAAAAGGAGTGAATTTCTGCTATCTGTAACAACATGAGTGGACCTAGAGGGTATTGTGCTGAGTGAAATAAGTCATACAGAGAAAGAGAAATGCCAATGATCATTTTACTTATATATGGAATCTAAAAAAATATAAATGAACAAGCAGGACAGAAACAGATGCATAGATATAGCGGACATTTTAATGGTTGCCAGATGGGAAAGGAATTGGGGGAATGGGAGAAAAAGGTAAAGGGATTTAGAAGTGCAAATTGGTAGTTACAGAATAGTCACAGAGATGTAAAGTACAGCATAGGGGATATAGTCAATAATAATATCAATAATATTATGATAACAATATATGTTGTCTAGATTTATCAGGGTGATAACTGTAAGTTATATAAATGTCTAATCATGGAGTTTTACACTTGAAACTACTATAAAATTACATTAACTATAATTTGAAAGTAAATGTAAAAAGAGTCAGGGTAACTCATCCATGGACTTGGGTAGAGTGAATCAGTAAATAAGATGCATAAAAATGCTACCATAATAATTCACTAGAATTATTAATGAGGAAAGAATCTATTTTTATATCCAATAGGGAGAATGACACCATTTCCACAGGGAAACATTTTAAAGGAGTTCTCTGAAGCCTGAGAACCCCTGAAAGGGGAGAGCATGTGTTATCCAAATCAGAACGAAAGGACCTCATATGGGCTCCCTGTCTAGAGATCTGTAAAAGTGAATGTTATAACAATGAACTTCACATCCATCATGGGAAAATTTAACAAATTAAAATTATACATTACTGATAAATCTCTTTGGAAAGTTGTTGAATTTCATGTTTGTTTGTTTGTTTTCATTTTCTAATCAGACAGTAAGAATATTGGATAATTAATTGTAGGCATACAAAACAAGAAATATTTTTTATTTTGCACATTCTTCCATGCTATTCTTTTTCATTGGGTAAATTATATCTGGGTATTATTTAAATGGAAATGCTCAATCTTAATACATTGAAGCAACATTGCATCTGTTACCAGAGTAGTAGTTACAAGTAGAATTTTGCCTTTAGATATATAACCTGCATAAAAATAAGATAGTGTTGAAGGTAGCTGCCCACTGCTCAGAAATGATTTCTTATTTATTGTAAAGAGGAATATCCAAAGAATCTTTTCAAAGGTGGAACCCAAAAGATAAGAAGTGAGTACAATGAGAGAAGACAGCTTGATTTTATGAGACTGCTCATTCAGCATTTGCTGTTACTAGACTATTTTAGCAGAGATGGGATGGTATTGCTGTGATCCAATAGCATAGTACTTAAGAGCACTGGATCTTAAATAAGACAACCAAATCACTTACTAACTTTCAATGACATTTGAATGTCTATCAGACTGGGGATACAAAGATTACTTACCTTATATTGTATATGATGTAAGGTATATAAAAAAAAATATTCCACAATATTTGGCTATTCTGGCCGGGTAGCTCAGGTAGTTAGAGCATTGTCCTAATACATCAAGGTTTCGTGTTCGATATCTAGTCAGGGCATATACAAGAATCAACCAGTGAACATCTGCAATAATAATAGACAAATATGTAAATTGCTGTACCTCTGTGATGCCCCACAGCCAATCAGGAGGGAATATGCAAATTAGTGGGACAAAGATGGAGGTGTCCATGGAGCCAGCCGGAGAGGGCAGGAGGCTTAGGTCACCCTGGTGATGGAGGAAGCCAAGCTTCCTGCCTGCCTGGGCTGGCCACCAAAGGAGGGACCTGTGGGTAGTGGCCATGGAGCAGGCCAGAGTGAGCGGGAGGCTTGGGTCACCTGGGCCAGCCGCCAAGGGAGGGGCCTGAAAATGGCCTTTAGCCCCTCACCCAGGCTGGCCATGCCACCATCGGGGTGAGGGTCCCCATGAGGGACATGGCCAGCTTGAAAATGGCCCTCAGCCCCTCAACCAGGCTGGCCAGGCACCCTAGCAGGGACCCTCACCTTATGGGAGCATGGCTGACCTGCGAACTGCCCCAGCCCCTCGCCAAGGCTGGCACCATCCCCAGTGGGGATCCCCACCCCAATGGGGGAGTGGCTGGCCTGCAAACTATAACAGGCCCCTCACTCAGGCCGCCCCCTAAGGGAAACCCCACCCTGATCTGGAACACCCTTCAGGGCAAACCAGCTGGCTCCTACCCATGCACCAGGCTTCTATCTATACTAATAAAAGGGTAATATGCTAATTAGACTGGGAGACCTTCCAGGAGACCTTCCAGACATTTTGTACAAAGCCATGGTGGCGGGGCTGAGGTAGAGGTGGTTAGGGACCAAGAGGGGAGGGCAGTTGTGGGTGATCAGGCCAGGATGGGATGGCAGTTGTGGGTGATCAGGCCGGTGGGGGGGGGGGGGTTGGGGGGGGTCGGGAATAGGCCAGCAGGGGGTACCAGTTGGGTGCATGCAGGTCATCAGTGGGGGTCAGTTGGGGTGATCAGGCCGGTGGCAGGGGGGCTGTTGGGAGTGAGCAGGCCAGCAGGGAGGGCAGGTAGGGGTGAGCAAGCTGTCAGGGAGGGGCAGTTGGGAGTGATCAGGCTGTCAGGGGAGGCAGTTGGGGGCAAGCAGGCTGGTGGGTGGAGGACAGTTGGGGGGCAAGCAGGCTGGCAGGCAGAGTGGTTAGGGGCAATCAGGCAGGCAGGTGAGTGGTTAGGAGCCCGCAGTCCTGGATTGCGAGAGGAAAGTCCGACCGGCCGTTTCGGGCCACAGGGATCGGAGCTAAACTGGCAGTGAGACATCCCCCAAGGGGTCCCAGATTGGAGAGGGTGCAGGCCGGGCTGAGGGACACCCCATCCCCATGCACAAATTTTGTGCACAAGGCCACTAGTACTAGTATAAACATCCGAACAACAAATCACTGTTTCTTTTCTCTCTCTCTCTCTTTCTCTCTCTCTTATTCTGTCTCTCCCTTCCTCTCTCTCTCTCTAAGAACAATAAGTAAAATAAAATAAAAATTTCAGGATATTTAAATAAGAATTGTAGAAACATGAATATTTATGGGAACTATATTAATTTTTTAAAATAGAAAATATTGAAAGAAACCAGAGAGGGGGGAAACTTTCAGGCCAATGAACAAGGAAATTAAGAATTATTATGTCTCTTTGGAAACCAGAAAAGAAAGAAAAGAGTGAATTTTAAAATTGAAAACATTGAAAGAAAAAGATAACCAACCTAAAATTCTATGTCTTGTAAAATTGTTCTCCAAAATGAAAGAGTAATAACAACATCCTCAGGAAAAAAATGAGGGAATTCTTCTCCAGCAAAAAAAGAGTGGTACCTCACATTGTATGAAAATTGACATGTACTAGAAGATATTTAAAAGATGTTCTTCAGGAGAAGAAAAATGACATAGGCAAGAATCTCAGTTATACATAAAAAGAAAACAAATGTCAAAGAAGTATAAATAAGGGTAAATTATTTTTATTCTTTTTTAAAAAATATATTTTATTGATTTTTTTACAGAGAGGAAGGGAGAATGAGAGGGATAGAAAGTTAGAAACATTGATGAGAGAGAAACATCAATTCAGCTGCTTCCTGCACACTCCCTACTGGGGGTGTGCCCGCAACCAAGGTGCATGCCCTTAACCAGAATCGAACCTGGGACCCTTCAGTCCTTCAGTCCACAGGCCGATGCTCTATCCACTGAGCCAAACCAGTCAGGGCATAATTTTTATTCTTAATTGATCTATAAAAATGCATTCAAGTGATTATAGTAGCAATGCATTGGGTAATTAGAGACTGTGAATAAATGAAATGAATAACAGCAAAGTCATAAGAAGTTTGAGAGAGTGAGAAATACTATTTTATAAATTACTTGCACTGAAATTGAAGTTGTACAGTGTTATTTGGATGTGGAATTAAATTGTTTGTAAACCAATTGTAATTGGTTTTATGGCAACCACCTAAATATTCTAAAAGAACTATAGTAGGTATGTTAATAGAGGAGAGATAAATGGAATCATATAAAATGCTCAAATAATTTTTAAAGGCAGAAATAAAAGGGAGGGATGAAAATGAATGAGTACAACAAATAAAAATAATTACAATCCTTTATGTAAAAATAAAATTAATTACAATAGGTATATAACTATATCAATATTACTTTACATGTAAATGGTCTAATTAAAAGTCAAAAATTATCAAAATATATTTTATTGATTTTAGAGAGGAAGGGAGAGAAAGAGAAAAAGAGGGAGAGAGAGCGAGAGAGAGAGAGAGAGAGAGAGAGAGAGAGAGAGAGAGAGAGAGAGAGAGAGAGAGAGAGAGAGAGAGAGAGAGAGAGAACCATCAATGATTAGAGCGCATCATTGACTGGCTGCCTCCTGAATGGCCCCCACTGGGGATTGAGCCCGCAACCTGGGCATGTGCCCTGACTGGGAATCGCACCGTGACCTTCTGGGTTCATTGGTCAATGCTCAACCACTGAGTCACTCCGTCTGGGCATAATATATTTATTTTAAAAAATATCTATCTGTATGTTTTTATAAGAAACACACTTTAAATATAAGCACTCGTGTAAGTTAAAAGTAAACAAGTAAAGAATGATATATCATTCTAACACTAATCAAAAGAAATCTGGACTATCTATATTAATTTTAGACAAAGCAAATTTCAGTACAAAAAAAAATATCCTGGATAAAGATTACTGCTACATAATAATAAAAGAATCAATCTTCAATAATACATAACAATCCTTAATGTGCATATACTTAACAACAGAGAATCAAAAGACATGACTGAAAAGAAATAGAGCAAAAGGAGAACTAGACAAATCCACTCTTATAGTTGGAGATATCAACACCTTTTTTTTTTTTAGTAATTGATAGATCTCACAGGCACAAAATCAATAAGGACACTGTTAATATGAGCAGCACTATCAATCAACTTGATCTAATTGACATTTATAGAATATACCACCCTGAAATAGTAGAATACACAGTTTTGTCAAGTCCACATGAACATCATTAAGATAGACCACATTCTAGGCCATGAAATACACCTTATTAAATTAGAAATATAAAAATCATACAATGTAGTTTCTTAAATGACAATAGAATTAAATTATAAGTCAATAACAAGAAAATACTCCACATATATGGACATTAAATAAACATACTTCTAAATAACACATGTGTTAGAAAAAAATTTTAGAGAAATATAAAATATTTTGAACTAAATAAAAATGAAAATACAACTTATTAAAATTTGTGGGACACAGTAAAAGCAATGTTTAAAGGGAAATTTATAGCATTAAATGCATATATCTGAAAAGAAGAATGATCTATATTCAATAATGTAAGTTTATACCTTAGGAAACTGGAGAAAGAAAAAAAATTAGCCTAAGGCAAGCAGAAGAAAATAAAAAATAAAACAGAAAGCATTAAAATATTAAAAGAAAACATCAGATAAAACCAAATACATCTCAAATCAAATTCTTTGGAAAGAATTGTAAACCAATTGCAATCGGTTTTATGGCAACCACCTAAATATTCTAAAAATAGACAACATTATAGTAATTCCTTCCAAGCATTTTAATAAAAATAACAGCCATCTATCCACTTAAAAATAGTCCAGAGAAATAATTTAAAAAAAAAACATAAATAGAATTTCCCAAATCACTTTATGGGCAATTAAATTTATTTTTTCAATTTTAATGATTACTTCATTATAAGAATGGGAATTTTCAAGCCATTGTCTTCCATAAACATAACGTAAAACCTCTAAAAATATAAGCAAATACAATTTAAATGTATATTAAAAATATTATAATACAACAAAGTTGGATTTGTTCCAAAAAGCAAGATTGTTTTACTATTCTAAAATTAAAGTCATTCAATACATTAACTGAATAAAGTGGAAAAATAATATAATTATTTTAATAGATGCAAAAAAAACATTTGAGATAATTAAGCAACCTGATTAAAATATCTCAGCAAACTATAATTAAAAGAAAACTTATATGATACAGGATATTTCTAAAATGATGTCTATAACAAAGTTCATATTAATGCTGTGGTATTAAAAGCTTTCTCCTTGAAGACTGGAAATGAGATAAAATGTACAATATCACCAGTGTTATTCATCATCATAATGATGTCCCTTCAAGTACAATAAAAGCAAAAACAAAACAAAAGAAAACAAGAAAGGAAAGAAGAAAGAAGAAAAAAAATCTTTTCAAGAGTGGGAAATGAAGAAATAAAACACATCCACAGTTTATATAATACATTACAATCTAAAAGTATATGCAGCTAAATTATTAAAATCAATGAGACTTTAGCAACATCTGCACAAAGGGATACTATAAAAAACTCACAGGAATTTATATGCACCACCAATTAGAAATAAAACTAAAAACTGACTTTTAAAATAGCAGCAAAAATTATAATTTCTAGGAAATATGACAAAATATGTGAAAGTTCTAGGCACACTCATCAATAAAATATTGTGAGAAATACTAAAACATCTACAAAACTAAGATGTTATGCCAGATTTTTGTATTCGGTGACTTGGTATTTATATATTTCGATTTTCTGAAAAGGATTTATCTATTAAATGGAATCCTTGTACAAATTCCAACAGGTACTGTGCTTTTGTAAATGTGGACAATCAGGTTTTAATATTAATGGGAATGTAAAAAGCCAAAATGATTTTGAAGAAGAGCAACATTTGAAGAATTACATTGCTGTATTAATGAAGGGAGTGAGGAATTGGCACATAGGTAGGCAATTAAATCACAGGAGCAAAATAGGAAGTCCAGAAATAGATTCTCATCTATACCAACATTTGACTCAGGGCATATATGACACAGTGCTTTGGAGAAAGGATGGGCTTTTCAATAAATAATTCTGGGTTAATTGAATATTATGATGAAAAAATGGCTCTTGACACAAACTTCACATCACACATAAAAATCATGCTCAGGTGCACTGTAGATTTAAATTTATATGGGAGAACAGATAGCTTCTGTACAATAACATAAAAGAATTCCTCCATAATGCATTAGCAGCTGGGTTTCTTCAACAGAACAAAAAATCCACTAACCATTGGGAAAATTATTGATAGATTGTATTATAATAAAACTTTATTGATTGCATAAATTATTTCTAATATGACATAATAATAAAATAAAATATTAAAATTAAAAAATTGTTCATCTCCCTACTCATTCAAATAAAGGGAGAAAATATTTGCAATACATATAATTGATAATTATATACAGAATTTTTTTAAGCCTTACAAAGAAACAGCAATCCTAAATGACTCGCTAGATCAGATGAACTTAATTGAAATCTTCAGAACATTTCACCCCAAAGCCACGGAATATACGTTCTTCTCAAGTACACATGGGACATTTTCAAAAATAGACCACATATTGGATCACAAGCAAAGTCTCCCCAAATTCAACAAGATTGAAATCAGATCAAGCATCTTCTCAGATCACAATGGCATAATATTAGAAATAAACTACAGCCGAAACCGGTTTGGCTCAGTGGATAGAGCGTTGGCCTGCGGACTGAAAAGGTCCCAGGTTCGATTCCGGTCAGGGGCATGTACCTGGGTTGCGGGCACATCCCCAGTAGGGGAAGTGCAGGGGGCAGCTGATTAATGTCTCGCTCTCATCGATGTTTCTGACTCTCTATCTCTCTCCCTTCCTCTCTGTAAAATATCAATAAAAATATATTTAAAAAAAAGAAAGAATGAAACTACAATAAAAATAATCCAAAATATTCAAACGCTTGGAAGCTTAATAGCATGCTATTAAATACTGATTGGGTTACCAAAGAGATCAAAGAGCAATTAAAAACATCCTGGAAACTAATGACAATGAAAACAGAAAATCCAAAATCTATGGGACACAATGAAAGCAGTCCTGAGAGGGAAGTTTATAACTCTACAGGCCAACCTCAAAAAACAAACAAACAAACAAAAAAATCATCTAACTCTACAACTCAAAGAAATAGAAAGAGGGGAACAAGAAAAGCCCAGAGTGAGCAGAAGAAAGGAGATAATAAAGATCAGAACAGAAATGAATGACATCGA
>NW_006383014.1:3486609-3494728 GCF_000327345.1 Myotis davidii | reverse complement strand
TACAGGACATTGAAGAAAGAGATAGAGGCAGACATAAACAGATGGAAGAACATACTGTAGTCATGGATTGGTAGAATCAACATCATTAAAATGTCCATACTACCCAAAGCAATCTTTAGATTCAAATGCACTCCCCATTAAAATATCAATGGTATATTTCACAGACCCAGAATGAACTTACCAAAAATTCACCTAGAATTAAAAAAGGCCCCAAATAGCTGTAGCAATCCTGAGAAGGAAGAACAAAGTAGGTGGGATCTCAATACCAGATATCAAGCTGTATTACAAAGTCACTGTTCTCAAAACAGCCTGGTACTGGCACAAGAACAGACATATAGATCAATTGTATAGAATAGAGAACCCAGAAATCAACCCAAACCACAATGCTCAATTAATATTTGACAAAGGAGGTATGAACATACAAATTAATTTTTTTAAAAAGAGTCAGTACAATTTTTTTTAAAGGCAAGACTTAAAGAGTCATCTTACTAAATAATAAATTGAAATGGCTGTTAAATACATGAGTCACCAAGAAAATGCAATTTGAAACTACAATATGCTGATAATGTTCTGTTTGTCCATGTGGATGGTAATTACAAACATGTGTTAATTTTATGAAAATTCATCAAACTGTACATGTATAACTTGTGAACTTTTATAGGAATATAATTTTTCAATAGAAATATTTACTTATACAAAGTGAAAGTGAGTGTGGTAATTAGGAGAACTAGTCTGGTAGAGGTGGAAGAAGAAGCTCATGGTTACTTAATCTCATGTTTTACACACTATTTCCTTTACTCATTTTTTCCCTTTAACACACAATTTATCGTGGAATGTTTCAGTAAAGTGTTAGAAATGTCATTAGGGTTGGTGATAGAAAAAGCAGGAGAGAGTACTTTCACTCTTTACTCACTGCCTCTTTCAATTCTATGTTCCTTCTCCATAATTAATGAAGGATTGCAAGTGGGAACTTAAAGTGGGAAGACTGAATTTTTCTTTTTTTCTACCCAACCATAATCAATGATTCTTGCTGATAGATGAACATTGGAAAGGGTAAGGGGCAGAGTTTTGGTGTGGGGAGTTACATTCAGTTATGGGATTCACTGTCATGACAGGAAAGAATTAGAAAATACCTGGTAGTGACAATGGGCAATCTACACTAGTAAAAGAGAAAAATGCAAATTAATCATCACTCTGCCACTCCACTACACCCACCAGCCAATCAGGAGCGAGTATGTAAATTAACCCAACTAAGATGGCGGTGGTCATGGAGGTGGAACAAGCAGGAGGCTTGGTTTGCCCCCTGCGATGGAGGAACCCAAGCTTCCCACCTGCCCTGGCCGGCCCTGGGCTCCATTCAAGGCTACAACATTTCAATTATAGAAGATAAATAAAGCCCACATCCCTGCTTCCAGCCCCCCTAGCCTCTGCTCAAGGAGGCACTGAAAAAAAAAAAAAAGGAGAGACTGGGAGCTTTGGTCACCAGGGGGCATGGCCAGCCTGAAAACTGCCATCAGCCCATCACCCAGGCTGGCCAGGCACTCCAACAGGACCCCCACACCCTGAAAGGGCTGTGGCCAGCCTGCAAACAGCCATCAGCCCATCACACAGGTTGGCCACACCCCCATTGGATGAGGGTCCCTGCTAGGGGTTTGGCCAGCCTGCATATAGCCATCAGCCCCTTACCCAGGCTGGCCAGGCACCCCAGTGGGGACCCCCAGCCTGAAGGGGGTGTGGCCAGCCTGAAAATGGCCCTCAGCCCCTCACCCAGGCTGGCCAGGCACCCCAGTGGGACCCCCACCCTGATCCGGGACACCCTTCAAGGCAAACCAGCTGGCCCCCACCCATGCACCAGGCTTCTATCTATACTAATAAAAGGGTAATATGCCTCACAGCACCAGGATCAGCGCAGCCATGAGGCTTCCTGGCACCGGGATCAGTGTGAGCAGGCCATCAGTGGGGGTCAGTTGGAGGAGATCAGAACAATAGCGGGGGCGGGAAGGGGCAATTTGGAGTGAGCTGGCCAGCAGGGAGGCAGTTGGGGGAGAGCACACTGGCACGGGGGCAGTTGGGGGCAAGCAGGCCAGCAGGCAGAGTGGTTAGGTGCAATCAGGCAGGCAGGCAGGTGAGTGGTTAGGAGCCAGCAGTCCCAGATAGTGACAGGGATGTCCGACTGCCGGTTTAGGCCCAATCCCTGTAAACCGGCAGTACGACATCCTTTGAAGGGTCCCAGATTGAAGAGGGTGCAGGCTGGGCTGAAGGACACCTCCCATCCCCGCCCCCCACGCACGAATTTTGTGCACTGGGCCACTAGTAAAATAATAGTAATAATAAAATGTGAACACAAGCTGGAAGCAGGGTTGCTCAACAGTGAAGATCACAGGCAGTGGAGACAGACTTGTGTTTGAATCCTGTGTCACTCATTTACTAACTGTGACTTTGGGCAAATTATTTTTTCAATTATCAATGCCTATGTCATAAGATTGCTGTGATGATTAAATAAAAATTATTCACATAAAATGTTTAATGGTGCCTGCTGCAGAATAGGCACTCAGTACATTAACTAGGATGCCGACGATGGTGGTGTAGAGTGTTTCAGAAACCTGTATTGATAGTTTTTCCATTTTAAGACCCACATTAACTTAGCCCTAAGGCCAACAATATTTTGTTGGTTAAAGAGAATTCTCAATTCCATCTAATAGAAGTTTCTTCCATAGGCTTGTCTATTCATTAGGTTCGTAAAATATGACCTGTTCCAGATAACCAGTAATAAGATACTTTCACTGAAAGTAATTAACATTTAATCCTTTACCACATCAGCGGCTTTATCAAAAGCCTGACCTCCTGTATTTTGACAGGATTGCATATGCTGTAGTATTTCTTCTACTAACTTTAGGTAACTAAATGCTGTATTGAACAACTATTATCTACCAGGCACTGTATTAAGCACTGATAATTCAGAATTAAAAGATAAAGTTGGGTCCTGGCCAGGTAACTGAGTGGGTTAGAGAATCATTCTGATATGCCAAGATTGCAAGTTCAATCTATGGTCAAGGGCACATACAAGAATCAACCAATTAATGAATAAATAAGTGGAACAACAAATTAATATTTCTCTCTCTCCTTTCTTCTCTCTAAAAATCAATAAGAAAATAATAAAAAGTTGGTGTGCTGTGCCAGCATGGCCAAGGGTGAACCTGAGGAGGGGCAGTGAGGGATTGAAGAAAAGACAGACAAGAGAATACAGCTGGGGCTCAGTGGATCTCCCGTGCCTGGATGAGGACACAAAAGACCCAGCCTGCAAGTCGATGTTTTATTTTATAGTCTGATTAAAACAAGGGTAGATTAGCATGTATACAAATGTTCTTGTTTTGGCAACACTTGCTGCACCTCCCACAGCCCATTAGCTACTTAGGAAGGAATTAGGGAGGGCTACAAGGTCAGGTTTAATTATACTAGGAGAGCTCTGCCCTCCAGGCTGGGACTTGTTTGTGGCCCTGCCACAGGTCAGCCCAAGGCTTGACCCTAGAGCTGCTCCCTACAAGTTGGTGTTCTCTGGTATAACAGATAAGCTAAGAGATGAATGCAATATTGGGTGATTATGTCTTATGATAGACAAAAGCCTAGGAATTTATGGAGGCACCAGAAAGAATCTGGACAGAGGAAAGATAAGGAAAAATGCCTGGAGAAGGTGATAGTCAAGCTGAGTTTTAACAGATAAGTAAGAATTAGCTACGTTAGAGCAGTTAAAGTGTTATAGAGAATATGCTATATTTCTAGAAATGCAAGTGTTTTCACAAGGCCACCTACTTTTATTTTGATTGACTGATGCTTAGATATTTTTTAATTTAATATTTTACTTCCAAAGTCTGATGTTCCGTTTGTAGAATTAAAAGTGCATATGCTCTTATTGACTCATTGTCAATAAAAAGGAGAACTATAGCACATACATGATTTATTAGACTGACTAAATTCCATTGTGAACAGGAAGTGGGATGTTTTTTAAGCCTGATTTTTGCATTTTGCCTGGTAACCACAATCCTAATCAGCTGAGATATCCTGGAGGCTCGGGAAGAAATATTTATATTGCACTTTAGGAAATGCAGCAATTAGCTCAGCCAAAGTGATATCATATAAAACTTTTAAATCTGTCCTCCAGAAAAATGATATGGTTGGGAGAGAGGATCAAGAAGCAGACCTAGGGACAAATTATTTCTGTCATTATCTTGTTCTGCAATGCTGTATTTTATGCATTTTCATTAAGACTAAAAAAGCAACTTTATTCTGGGAAAGTTTGAATGATTTTAGGTACAAAAACCATAGACTACAGCCTATTTTATCATATACATTCAAGGTTTATGTGAAACCCAACCAGAAAATAATAAATGTCAGTCTATTTAAACAGCTGAAGTGATTCTTACCTTTATTCAAATCTGAGCACCTGAATCTTAACTACAATTGTTAGTGAGTTGACCCAATTTAAATAACTCTCTTTATAAAGATTTACTTCTAGACCTTTTCCAGGATTTATAAAAATAATCCCCATAATCACATGAAAATGAATAATTTCACAACACTAAATACAAACTACAAAAACTATGTCTAATTTATTAGGAGTGATAGATTTTCAAAAACTAGCTAGATTTTCTAAAACTACAAATAATATGCAGAGTGACTCTGGTGTTAACTTCCAGGCCATCCACAGTAAGGAAACAATACCTCAAAACACGTGTAGTCTGAATGTTCACATTCTAAATTGATATGTGTGTGCCATACCCATCTTTACTGATGGTGCCAAATTTTATTCTCCCTATAGAAAGCACTCCTCTTCAGATTTTACCAACATTATTTCTATAGTTCCAAGCCTAATTCACATAATGCTGAGATAGAAAGTGTACTTTATTTCAATATGCTCTGCAAAATGACAAGCATAATGCTTATTTCCCGGGATGACATCTCTTGTGCATTTTTTCTACTCTGTGCTATGGTGTAGTGTATGAGTTCACATGAGCACCAGAATTTTTGGCAGAGAGACCATACCAGATTGGAAATATAGCACCTAAAAGTAGCTTCTCACTGTGAAAACTGTTGGACTCTAGGATGCTTCTCATGAAATTATCAAAGGTAGTCTTTTACTACCAACTTTTCTCATTCCAGACCCTACATGCAATAGTTCAAGATTTTAATGTTTAAACTTGTGTGCCCACTAGAAGCAGAAGTCACTATGCCTGTATGAACTTTGCATTTACTAATTAAAGATAAAGTAGTTAAATACCATATCTCACAAGAAAGTTACCTAAATAATTTGCAATTAGCAAGGTAGCTCAAATTAAAGAAACAAAGTAGGTAAGTTATAAATCAAAGATGCTGTTTTGTATAGTTTACTTCAGCAACTTTGACAAAGGTGAATGTACTTGAAATATGTCTAAAGAATTTTTATACTTTTTGCCCTAACCAGTTTGGTTCAGTGGATAGAGCGTCGGCCTGCGGACTCAAGGGTCCCAGGTTTGATTCCAGTCAAGGGCATGTACCTTGGTTGCGGGCACATCCCCAGTGGGGAGTGTGCAGGAGGTGGTTGATCGATGTTTCTCTGTCATCAATGTTTCTAGCTCTCTATCCCTCTCCCTTTCTCTCTGTAAAAAAATCAATAAAATATATTTTTTTTAAAAAATTATTTTTATACTTTTATATTCCACTAGAGGCCCGGTGCATGAAATTTGTGCAGTGGAGAGGGGGTGTCCCTCAACCCAGCCTACACTCTCGCCAATCTGGGACCCCTCAAGGGATGTCCGGCTGCCTGTTTAGACCCTTCCCACCAGACTTCCCTCTCACAATCTAGGACTGCTGACTCCCAACTGCTTGCCTGCCTGCCTGACTGATTGCCCCTAACCACTCCCCTGGCAGCCTGATCGATGCCTAACTGCTCCCCTGCTGGCCCAGTCACCCCTAACTGCCCTCCCCTGATGGCCATCTTGTGGCAGCCATCTTGGACCACATGGGGGTGGCCATTTTGTGTGTTGGAGTTATGGTTAATTTGCATATCAAAACTTTATTATATAGGACTAGGGACCCGGTGCACAAAATTTGTGCACTGGGGAGGGGGCATCCCTCAGCCCAGCCTGCCCCCTCTCACATGCTGGGAGCCCTCAGGGGATGTCCTAGTGATGGCTTAGGCCTGCTCCCTGCTCCCCTTGGGAAGCGGGCCTAAGCCGCAGTCTGGCCTCCCTTTGTGGGAGGGGACCAGGCTGATCAGGGGAAAGCACCAGCCCCATCACCCCGCTGCTGCAGCCACTGCCAGTCACCGCAGCCACCAAGGTGTTTTCATCAACACCGACTCCAGTCCCTTCACCATGAAAAAATGACAACTTTCTTTAGGCATTTTCAAGATGTGTCTTTCATAGGATATGACATTTCTTTATTATATTTTTTATCCTCACCTGAGGATATGTTTCCATTTATTTTTAGAGAATGTGGAAGAGAAAGGAAAAGACAGAGAGAAACATCAAAGTGAGAGGAACACTGATTGGTTGCCTCCTGCATGAGCCCTGACCTGGGCCCTGGCCAGGGAGGAGCCTGCAACCTAGGTACATGCGTTTGGTCAGAATTGAACCCAGACCCAGCAGTGGGCAGTCCTAGGCATTATCCACTGAGCAATACCAGCTAAGACAAGATATGACATTTCTTAGCCCTCCAGCAGTGGACCTTTGTTTTTTTCGCCAGGAGTGTGGTAAAAAACCCTAGATTACCTTTTTGAATTCTTATTACCCAAGTTACTAAGAATATTACCAGTGGCATACAGGGAGATTAGCCAATGACTGGTCAAAAAAGGTGTTTCCTTTGTAGTTCACACCAATCACCAGCTCCACCCCCCACCCAGGCCTGATGCCTCGGGCATAAACGTCGACCCCCATCACCCTCAGATCGCTGGCCCCTCGCTCAGGCCTGACGACTCTGGCCAAGGTGTCAGGCCTGGGCAGGGGACCCCCATTTTCATCTGATCACCAGCTCCGCCCCCTGCCCAGGCCTGATGCCTCTGACCCAGGCATCAGGCCTGGGCAGGGGACCCCCATTTCCCCTCGATCACTGGCTCTGCCCCCACCTAGGCCTGATGCCTCTGCCCGAGGCTTTAGGCTTGGGCAGGGGCCTCCCCACAGCTCTGATGGCCAGGACCCAGGCCGCTGGGTGCCTATTTATGCAAATTAACTGCCATCTTTGTTGGGTTATTTTGCATACTCCTCCAATTGGCTGGTGAGCATAGTGGAGTGACACCAATTTGCATGTTTCTCTTTTATTAGTGTAGACTAGAGGCCCGGTGCACAAAAATTTGTGCACGGGGGAAGTGTCCCTCAGCATGGCCTGTGCCCTCTCGCAGTCTGGGACCTCTAGGGGAATGACCACTTGCTGGTTTAGGCCTGCTCCTCGGGGGATTGGGCCCAAGCTGGCAATCAGACATCCCTCTGGTAGCCTGGGAGCCCTCGGGGGATGTCCATTTGCCAGTGGAGAGCAGGCCTAAGCTGCAGCCTGACATCCTTAGTGCTGCTGAGGAGGCAGGAGAGGCTCCCACCACCACTGCTGTACTGGCAGCCATCAGCTTGGCTTGTGGCTGAGCAGAGCTAACCCTGTGGGAGCACACTGACCACCAGGGGAAGCTCCGGCTTTGAGAGTCTTTCCCCTGGTGGTCAGTGTGTGTCATAGTGACTGGTCATTCCCAGTCTTTCTGCTGTTAGGATCAGTTTGCATATTACCCTTTTATTATATAGGATAGAAGCCTGGTGCTTGGGTGGGGGCTGGCTGGTTTTCCCTTCAGGGTGGGAGTCCCCACTGGGGTGCCACTGGGGTGCCTGGCCATCGTGGGTGAATGTTGCTGATGGCTGTTTTCAGGCTGGCCACACCATCTTTAGGGTGGGGGGGGGTCCCCACTGGGGTGCCTGGCCAGTCTGGGGGAGGGGCGGAGGCTCGTTTTCAGGGTGGGGGTGACTGAAGCTCCCAACCGCTCCTTTTTTTCTTTCTTTTTTTTTTTATTTTTTATTCTGGGCCAGCTTTAGCTTGAGGCTTGGCTCCAGCTCTTAGGCCTCTGCTGCTGAAAGTAGGTTTCTGGCCTTTGCATACAATGTTGCGA
>NW_006383014.1:3449811-3486579 GCF_000327345.1 Myotis davidii | reverse complement strand
CACCCCCTCCCCGGCGAAGAAAGCTCCCAGCCTCTCCTTCTTTCTTTTTTCTTTTTTATCTGGGATTTATTTACCTTCTATAATTGAAACTTTGTTGCCTGAGTGGAGCTCAGAGCCTGCCAGGGCGGGTGGGAGGAAAAGCCTCCTGTACTCCAGCTCTGTGGCCACGGCCGGCTGAAAGCTGGTATCTAGTGTTTATTTACCTTCTATAATTGAAACTTTGTTGCTTTGAGTGTAGCTTAGAGCTGGCAGGGAAGCTTGGCTTCCTCCATCACTGGGGCAAGCAAGCCTCCTGCTCATTCCAGCTCCATGGCTGCCAGCCGCCATCTTTGCTGGCAGTTAATTTGCATATATTGATGATTAGCCAATGGGAGGCATAGCAAAGGTATGGTCAATTACCATGTTTGTCTATTATTAGGTAAGATTACCAAAATCTGTGAACCTTCTTGCCCCAATCGACATTTGCACTGTCAAAATATCTTTCAAGCATGATCACACAACCTACTGAGGTCATATAGAGACTATGAACTTCTTATCAATTTGTGGACTGAGAAAGCTGTTTCCTTTATTTTGTTTTAATATGAGAAAGAAGTCTTCAAAACCATTAACCCTAGCAAAAATAATTTGCATTATTTACTGTTATGACTTTTATCAGTAGATCAGCTGTATTTCTAGTTAGCCTCTTTGTTTCTCTCTCTTTTTTAAATCCTCACCCAAGGACATGCTTAGAGAAAGGACAGGAGAGACAGAGAGAGAGAAAGAGAGAGAGAAACATCCACCTGAAAGAGAAACATCCATCAGGTGCCTTCTATTTGTGCACCAATTGGGGTCAAACCCATAACCCAGGCATGTGCTCTGACTGGCAATGGAACTTGCCGCTTTTCTGTGCACAGGATGATGCTCAACCAACTGAGCCACTCCGGCCTGGCTCCTTATTTTTCTGATTAATTCTCACCTTCCTGATCCTTTCTGTAATATTTTATACAGATTTTTAAGAATTATCTTACCTCTCTGTGCTTCTGGGGACTTCTAAATTCTTCTAAGGACTTCTATGCAATTGGATAGTGTCAAAACCAATTGTTAAAAGAAAATGGAATTAACATTTCTATCTCTAGACAGACACTTTAAAGTTTTGCACAATGATAGTAGTTATCTACATACACAAATTATAAGATTCATCATGTTAAGACCCTCTGAAAAATGCACACACGTGTATTAATAATTATATGTTTTCTATTGTTCTATGATTTAATTTTTTGGGAAGATACATATTTCATATTTCTTCAAATCCCATTCACATGAGCATAATCTAGATTAAATGATGGAGTAGATATAAAACTAGGTGGCTTCTCTTTTGTTCCAGAGTAAAAGGCTCCTTTCACATCTCTTCAGGCAGGAGCAAGAGCTATTCCATGAAAACCCATCCATGGCCATCCTCCCCTCAGAACACGAAATGCTACGGTGGGTGCTGGGAACGAGACACATCTATATTTTGCTTTCAAGTCACAAACTTTGACATTTTATAGCTATAGAGGCAATCAGCACAACCGAGCAGAACCTTAGGAAGGCTGGCAGGAAGCCTTTAAAAAATCACTTTCTGGTCTCTATTAAATTCTGTGAGAATACTGACGAAGAAATAGGAAGAAACTTAACTCTCCTTTCTCAAGAGCTGTCTCATGAGAAAAGGTGAAACTTGGAGTATTCTAAACATCCTCATATTCTGGCCAAACAATGAATAAATCACTCTTCTGGTACTATAATTCTCACGTTGGGCTTTTTACCTCTTTTTGTGTGTGTGATAAGACAGCATTCTAATTGTATTTTAGAATTTAATTTTAATTTTTAAATTAGAATTGGAACTCAATGTTATCTTATATTTGTTTCAGGTCTACAGGATAGTGGTAAGACAACTACATCATTTAGGAAGTGAACCTCCTGATAATTCTAGTACCCACCTGGCACCACAATATTATTGACTATAATCCTTAAGTTACACTTTACCTATCCATGACTATTTTGTAGCTTTTTAATCCTTTCAACTTTACACCCAGCTCCCCAATCACCCCTCCCACCTGGCAACCCTCAGTTTGTATTGTGTCTGAGTCTGTTTTGTTTGTTCATTTAAGTTGCTTTTTAGATTCCACATATAAGTGAAATCATATGGTATTTGTCTTTGGCTGATTTATTTTATTTGACCTAATGCTCTCTAGGCCCATCCATGTTGCTGCAAATGGTAAGACTTTATTCTTTTTATGGCTGAGTAATATTTTAATTATATGTATATAAAATACATCCATTTGTCTATCAATGGACACTTAGGTTTCTTCCCTATCTTGGCTATTATAAATAACTAGAGGCTCAGTGCACAAAATTTGTGTATGGGTGTGGTCCCTAGGCCTGGTTGGCAATTGAAGGGCAAGTGTTTGGCATGGAAGGGCTGGTCCCAGCTGACCTCTGTGCCCTGGGCTGAACCTGGGCCCCTGGGCCCCCATACCTGCCCCCCACCTGAGTCATTGGGCCCCTGCCCAGGTCCCTCAGCATCTGGGAGCTGGGCAGCAGTCCCGCCCCCACTGCCGCTGCTGGTTGCCATCAGTGGGACAATCGGCAGGGCAATTGGGCCCCACTCACACCCAACTTGGCCTGGCACCACCTGCTCACCTGCTCCACCATCCCGCCATGGTCTTGCTCTTGTCAGGGCCCATTGGGGCTGGTAGTGCCTCCACTGCTGACCGCTGCCAGTGCTGCATCGCCGACCCTTGCATGTTCCATGCTTCCCCCTGGTGGTCAGCACACATCATAGCAAGCAGTCGAATTCCCAGTTGAGCTCCAGGTAGAGGGGACAATTTACATATTAAACTTTTATTATATAGGATTCTGCAGTGAACATAGGGGCCCATGTATCTTTTTGAATTAGTGTTTTGAGTTTCTTTGAAAACATACCCAGAAATGGAATTGCTGAGTCACAAGGCATCCATTTTTAATTTTTGGAGTAACCTCCATTCTGCTTTCCTCAGTGACTGCACCAATCTACATGCTCACCAACAGTGCACTAGGGTTCCCTTTTCTCCACATCCTCACCAACACTTGTTATTTATTGATTTATTGATGATAGCCATTCTAACAGGTATGAGGTGATATCTCACTGTGGTTTTAATTTACATTTCTATAATGATTAGTTTTAATTCTTAAGAGCATCTTATTAACAGCACACTTCCTTTATTTTTCTGTTATTTTAATTTTCTGTGACTAATCTTTCTTATTTCAACTCCAACAAGTTGATAGAACAAACTGGCAAAAATCTTGGAGTAAATGCCTGCAGCGAGGGCTTCTTTACTTCAGGGGTCAAGTCTGTCTGACCAACTGTGGAATGACTGATTGCCAGACTTGCTTTTCATCCCAACCCCAGTACGTGGTCTTTCTAGCCCTGCACACAGGCACGTGGAAACCCTAGACTGCTTGTTTAAACTGTCCCCACACCTATGGTGGCAGCTACTCCTCAGGCCAGGCAGTATAGTGCATTCTAGATCAGGTCTTAATTAAGAAAAGTGGTTCTATGGAAACTGGAAGCTGATTTGAGCATAGAATTCCAAGGTCTTGTGATGAAATGTGATCAAGAAAGCAGTGAATGGGCTCTAGGTGATCACATCCCCTAGGCCTTGTGGCCTTCTGACCTCATATAAAAGGTGAGGTTAGCAGAGAGCCAGGGTGGTGCCCTAGGAGTGAAGGGCTCAGAGCTGGGCCTCAGTGTCCAGGTCAAAGGTGTTATTGTGGAGCAGCTAACTGGATACATGTGATATTTATCATTGATATTGTAAATAGGATTATTCCCAGCTATGAAAGGTACAACCCCAGGTAGCCCATATTTTAATAGTGGAATCAAAGATGAAAATGGTTCTTTCAAGCCAATGAAAATGCTTTGAGAATTCTAAATTAGAATCCGTACATTCTATGAATTTTCTACAGGTTCCTATTAGGTCTCAAAATGCTATACTAGGGGATATAACAATGAATGAAAAGGACAAAGTTCCTGTCCTCATACAGTTTATATTCTAGTGGCAGAGACAAATACCTAAAAATATTTTTAAAGTAAGCAGGTGTCTAACAAGTAATTAGAAATATTGGTAATTTTGATTCATGAAAGGATCAGTGGAAGATGAGCATTTCAGGCAGAGACAAGTAGGTGCAAGCTTTCTGGAGTGGAAAAATTGCTTTTTTCATGTAACAGTAAGAGCTGAGCTTGAAGGCTAGAGTATTCAATAATTTGTAAACCATGGCAAGGATTTGGACTTCATTTCAGGATAAGTAAGAAGTTGTTAAAGAGTTTTAGATAGAAAAGTTTCAAGATGTGATTCATGTTTTTTGAAAGATCATTTTGGCTGCTATGTGGAGAGGAACAAGGGAGGGAGCAGGAAGACTAAAGGCTACAATATGACCCATGAGGAATGAGAGTCAAGAATGTCATCGCTGAAACTAGAGCACATTTTATTCAAGAGTCTAACTGACTAAGACAACATAGCATGGTTTTGGATGTTACCATCTGAATGTTAGATTTTCAAAACCCCTATGAGACTCAGACACAGAAGGCAGACTGATGGTTGCTGGTGGGGAGTGCCCTCCCACAGAGGGAGTGCTGCTCAGCCAATTGCCGGGCTCATGACTGACTAGCTCAATGGCAGTGGCAGGAGCCTCTCCCGCCTCCACTGCAGGAGGCCGGTAAGGAGCGAGGGGTCCTGGACTGTGAGAGCCCCAGACTGTGAAGGAGATGTCTGCCTACTGGTGTAAGTCCGATCCCAGGCTGGGAGAGGGCGCAGGCCGGGCTGAGGGACCCCCTACCCTTCCTCAGTGCACAAATCTTGTGCACCGAGCCTCTAGTATTGTAATAACTATGTATGGTGACAGTTGGGTACTGGAAATATTGGAAAGAACACTTCATTAAGTATAAGATTGTGTAACCACTATGCTGTACCCCTGAAACAATACAAATAAAAATAATAATTAAAAAAATAAAAATCCCTCTGAGGATTTTGGAATTGTTTATACATGTTTGTGCAGGTAAAAGGTGGGTATGAGAGAAAAGGCCAGAGCAAGCCAGCCTTTCTTTTCAGTCTCTGTGAATATAGCTTGTCACCTGTATAAGTGATGGGATTAGATGGGTAGGAAAAAGTGAGTTCAGTGGATTTAAACCAACCGAGCTTTTTTTTTTTTTTTTAGTTTATTATTGAAAGTATTACATATGTCCCCATTTTCCCCCCATTGACCTCTTCTACCCTGCTCCACCCCACTCCAGGCCTTCACCATCCTATTGTCTGTGTCCAGGGGTTATGCATGTACGCATACAAGTTCTTTGGCTGATCCCTTCCCACCCACCCTCTCCCACCTTCCCTCTGAGGTTTGAATGTCTGTCCCATGCTTACATGACTCAGGATCTATTCTGTTCATTAGTTGATTTTGTTCATTAGATTCCACGTATGAGTGAGATCATGTGACATTTTACCTTTCTCTGACTGGCTTATTTCGCTTAGCATAATACTCTCCAGGTCTAAACCAAACTTTTATGTAAAGAATTACAAGGATCCCACTTTCAATTGCCCTGAGATGGCTGCTCTGGGACACAGATCTTAGCCAAAGAAAGACAAAGCAAGGTGGAGAGAACAGTACACTAAGTCAAATATGAGAGCTGCTTCAGGCCTCCCAAGTTATGCATCATGATGGGAACATGTGTCTCTAGGTGGTTCTGTACATCCCCTCACTGATCCTCAACCTCCTTACTCTTCTACTCTCCAACACCTCTTCTCCTGCCATCCCTTTTCCACCTTCCTACTATTCCCTCTGAGTCTATGCTGTTGCCTTTCCTAGCTTGATCCAGCCTGCATCACTGATGTGATCCCCACTCTGACCTTCTCTTTTACGTTTGCTTTAGTTTCAATACAGACACTTCTATTACATCGGGTGTTAATTCAATTAGAGGGAATGAACAAAGCTAGGGGAACGGACTACAAGCTGTCTCATTTTAGCAAAGTCTCTAGATAGCTTTCTCAACTCTAGAATGTTATGTTTCAACCAAGTGTGCTGCTGCATGCACAAAAGTGTGATGCTACAGCAGATGAGAGTGAAAAAATATACTATTTCCAGTCACTGAGAAAAATAATTATTAAGGTGTACACCATAACCACTATAGACAGCATTTTCTGCTGTCAGAGAGCAGCAGTAAATGATCTGGTGTCTGCTCTCATCTGGTGTGCCCTGAGAACATGGCCTCATTAGTTCCAGGAGGCCCCATTAAAAGGGTGGCAGCGCCCTGCAACCTTGTTTTCTCACCCATTAACCACAGCGCCCTGACCACAAGGTGGCCTTGTTCACGTGGGATTACATGACACCACCACGACTCTCCCAAACATAGCGCACATAATATGATAAAAAACTGTGGCTTTGGCCAAACGAAGCTCAGCTGCTTCTATCTTGTGAAATTCCTTGTCAGTAGGGAGTTATGATCTAGTTAGGGAACAAAAAATGTACTTGCAATAATCACTGAACAATTTCAGACAACATAAAAATAAGATCTCTCTGTCCATAGATTTAGGCTATGAGAATGACACCTCCACTGAACTCTTATTCTAGCTAATTTCATCACATGTTGCTAATCAAGTTTAAACATTTCACTCCTTAGGTCAAGTCCTCATTGTTTTCCCTTGAGGAAAGTCTAGAAAGATGCTGCTAGTAAAACCCTAAGACGGTTGTAGATGAGTAGCCCATTACTCATGGTGCTGCTCTTTCAAAACAACCTTGATTCACCATGGAAAAGTGAACATGGGGCAGTTGGCTAGGGGAACAAAACTTTGAAATGAGGTATAACCATTGCCAATAAGTCTATTCTGGAAATTCAAACAGTAATATAACTCCCTCACAAAGACAGATGCCATAAATATAGATGTACATAGAGGCACAATATGTACAGATACAGGCACAGTGCCTACTATGTGCAAAGCTCTGAATAGTGCTTTCCTTCAGTGAATAGAAGAGACATACATCCCGCTCATTCTGTGAGGGGAAAAATCATTAAATAAACAAACAATTCATTATATAATTACTATTATGATACAAGCCTCAGTAAAGTAATATATTGCTTTGAAGTATATATATATATATCATGATGTTTTCATCTAGTCTCAGACCTGAATTAGCAGTCAGGATTTAGTTTCAGCACTAGGCTTACTTGGAAGCATTCTGGCTTCCCTGCTAGGCAGTGATTGACTCCTCTAGCCTACACACGGGCGCAGAGGGGCTCTGCCAGTCTTCTATAAGATTTTCACACTCCATCTTCTGAAATACTGTGTGAGACCAGTCACCAGAAGAACGTGTCTCACGTTATTAGTTTACCTGACTCAGCAGCACCAGCCCAAACCTACCAAGTGACCCATCATGATGAGAATACTTGTCTCTGCGTGGCTCTGCATGTCTTCTACAATCTGGCCTAATCTTCTCTACACCGCCTTAAACCTTGCTGTGTCTTCTGGAACCCATAGTTTGTTATCAACTAATCCCTGTACCTTCAGCCTCTGCTCGGCATCCTCTTTACCTCTGTGCTCTCACTGAAACTCGAATGTCCCCACGGTCACAGCTTCCCCTGAAGCCTTCTCAAGTGTCAGAACTTTTCATTCCAATACCTTATGTCTTTCTGGATATTCTTATTTATTGTTGGTTCCTGAATGCTCCCTGAAAAATACATGCTTACTTATACACACACATTTACACACAGTAAAAACACTACCTATCAGTTTATATCACAAGCTAATAGAATTTATAGAATTAGTCTGTGTCAGGGACTTATCTGATTTAATCCTCACTACAGCGCCATGAGCCATTCGTGTGCCTATTTTATAGATACAGCTGCGGTACTAGTTGTCTACCGTCAAACAGCTAGAAAATATAGAACCAGGATTGGAATCCTGGCAATTGGGCTCCCGAGTCCAGTCTCTTACTGTCCATGTCATATTGTCTCCCACCATTTGCGCCATTATCTTCAGTCTTCCCAGCCACTGCCTCTTGCTGGCAACCAATTCCAGCATGCCATAATTTCAATAGTTCCATCAAAAGGTTGATGAGACTTGGGGACTCAACAGGGTTGAGTCACACATGTAGTCAGTCACCTGTTGGGGATGGCTAAAGGCATTTCCCCAAACCTGAATAGGAAACTGATTGTGGCTGCCAGACAGTTAAGGGGCATCTTAATCTACATGTTATTGCCTCCTACTGACCAAACACCTGAACAGCCGTAGGCTAATTCCCCCATTCTGACAATGTTTCTGTGTACCCTTTGAAGTGTATATCTCTGCCTTGCCTCAGGACAAGTTGTGTTAATAAAAAGCATGGGGTCCTGGGAACGAGAGAACCTAAGGCAGGGGAGGGCAACCTTTTTGTGAGTGCGTGCCAAAACCAGCAAAATCTCTGACTCAAAATTCATCTGCATGCCAACCCTAATGTTTTGAGAACATGTTACGCTTACTTGATATCTCTTAAGGTGTACGTATGTGAAGAACCTTGAAGAAATAATAAAATTCATTCAAGCGACAAAAACACAGTATATGATGATGAAAAATACGTTTATTTTTTAATGTATACATGCACACTGATAGTCCGAAAGAAAATTTTATGACTCTGTTTGATATTATCAGTGGGACTTTTGCTGCTGCATCACTGATGACAGAGATTTTATATCAGGTTTATATTTCGTGACCTTCAGAGATATGCACGAGCTACTACTTTCATCCATCAGGCTACTCCTATTACGAGACTTATCAAAATTCATCACTGAGAACAAAGATTCACAAACGTATGTGGATGAAAACATGGAGAGCACTTAAGTCATTCAAATGTTCACAAAAATTGTAAATGGAAGATTATAAGAGAGGGTTTCGCGTGCCAGCAAAAGTTACTGGCGTGCCATGTTTGACACGCGTGCCAGGGGTTGCCCACGCCTGACCTAAGGCCTTAGACTTAAGATCTTAGATCTTAGCTCCTTTAGTTAAGCTCCTCTGACCCCCAATGCCTTTCAAAATTATATCTCGTCTCTGGACTCTTTATTACTCCCTGGACTCTTTAATCTACACACAGCCTTCTCCAGATTCCTGAACCCTTCTTGACGCTGGAATAAGAACCCCAGCAGCCTCTCATTCAGTGAAGACTTTAATTCTTACATCACTGGTTCGTCCCTCTATTAATAGTCCTACCATGGGCCTTAGTGACTCCAATAGATATGAGAAGATCCCTTCAAAACCAAGGCCACATAGTTTCTTGATGCCAAGCCCTCCACCATCTACCTCTTTGAGCACCACTAGATCTGTTATCAATATTGCTCCATCTTCCAAATGATGGAAGTATCTAACATCCCACAATGTGATCACCACCTCTCGTCTTTCCACTTCAAACATCTAGGACCTCCACTCTTACAATTTTTCTACCCATCACATCCTTAATTTCTCTTTATGTGCTTGGGTTCCATTCATTATCATTGTAATTGCTCCTTTGTATATGCCTTCTATTTCCTTACCCCTTTCTTTTGCAATCTTTCTTGCCTGACACAAATCTAATCTGGTTAAACCTAGTTCTTCACCTACACTCACAAGCTTGTGTAGTTGAAACTGAATTTTAAAATGTGGTCAGTTTTACTTTAAATTTATGGAGGCAAATGTCTTCTGCACTGCCTAGTAATTCTGTATTTTACTAATCAGCTCTCTTTTCCAGTTCAAAATAACTATTCCATTCACTCTCCTTCCTATTTAATGCTGCATAGGTGATAATTTTGCCTCTTGTACCCTGAGCAATAAAAAAAAATCTTTAAAAATGGAGCATCCTTATTTTACCACCTGCAAACCTCCACACTTCCTGTATCCCTGCACACATACTCTGCCTTCCTCCTTTTAAAAGGGATGGTAATATAAGCCACTTCCAAACACATTTTTTTTTTCTGTTTCACAATATAATTAACTCTCAGTACCATTTAGAAATCCAACTATATTCTGAAAATTCAAACAAAGTAAAACCAAATGAACCTATATTTAATGTTTTAGTTTTTAAAATGTTTTCAGTTAAGCTACTGTTTTCCTCTTGGGATCTATGTCAGTAGTTTTATTCTCCTCAAAGTAATTGTGCACCCATCAACACGATTGATTGCAGAAATAAGTAATAGATGTAGCATCTTCACTTTCTTATTGGATTCCCATAATGAATTCTGCATTTCTCAGCACATGAAGCTTTTTAATTATTAACCATGTACATCATCCAAACCACATTTATAACATACAACATATAAT
The DNA here is from genome assembly GCF_000327345.1 of Myotis davidii. Taxonomy (NCBI): domain Eukaryota; kingdom Metazoa; phylum Chordata; class Mammalia; order Chiroptera; family Vespertilionidae; genus Myotis; species Myotis davidii. The sequence goes on along the minus strand of NW_006383014.1, from coordinate 3,476,269 downwards.
ATAGAGCAAACTACACCCTGGTGTCCAGTGTGTCTGGTGACAATGCAAACCAGAGGAGGAAAGATTGAGCTGTTTGTCCAAGATAAAAAGATGAAAACAACATTTAAAAAGTAAAGGGACCTTGAGCAAATGTTTATGCACTCACTCTATCATAGTTTGGTATGATCAAATAATTTATTGTCCCATACAAAAGAAAGCATGAGTCAAGTTCTTCTAGAACTTGAATACTCTTGAACTCTAGAATGATGGTTTATGGAAGTGCCCCTCAGGAGTTTGACCGGGAGACCGGGAGTTCGATCGCTTGCTATGACGTGGGCTGACCACCAGGGAGTGGTGCAGAATGAAGGAAGGCCCAGTTGGCCCTGATCACCGGCTAGGCCTAAGGACCCTACCTGTGCATGAATTTTGTGCACAGGACTCTAGTTCAAATATAACAAACACTTGCTAAAAAAAAGTCAATCATCTTATCCTGGTGAAAGTATTAGAGATGTAGATAGAACACCTTGGTTATTTAGGTTGGAAAACTTGGTATCGAGTTTTCCCTTTGCCCTTTCCACCTTTCATCTCCTCAACAGGCTGGAGGAGTATGTTCTAGCAATGCAGAACATACTTTCTCTAAGAAGCTTACAAAAAGCTTACAGTCTACTTGGGGAGACTGGATGTATACATACAAACTCAGATAACGGCTTGATATAATTTATAATAAATAGAAAATGACTGTTTTCCAAACACAGAGATCCAGCATGAATTAATTATGTACAATCAGTTATCAAACTTCTTTTCCTTTAAACACAAGTTTTAATCTTGTTATTAATATTTTAATTACCCATTTCTTGACATCATCTTTCACACAGAGATTATTATAGCAGCTTCGTAGAAAGCCTTTTTATCCTCCAATACATGTTGTAGTTCACTGCCAGTATATACCTCCCTAAGCATGGCTTTTGGTACTCTCTGCTCAAAAATGTGCTAGATCTCCTTTCTTCAAATCTTGTGTAGTCTTAATGACTTTGCTTTACTTTTAAGACATGGCAGAAACTGGTCACATTCTTACTCCCCATGAGCCCCCCACTCTTTTGTCTAATAAAGTCAGTATCCTCATAACCATATGAAAATCTATGATTTGTGAGCCTTCATAACTCTGCCTCTTTCTTCACCTAAGTAGCTTTCATCACCTCCCCCACCCCTTAAATTTCAGCCTACCATGCTTCAAGGCCCTGCTGAGACCCACTCTCTCCATGTTGGCCTCCCAGATTGCATTTCTCCTCCAACCCCTCCAACTCATGCTCCTCTGACATCCATGGTACATACCACAAAGACTTGCACATGTACAACAAAATTACTGAAAAGCTCATTCATCCTCTTTGGTCCTTCCTGTTGTGCCCAGATTTCAAGATTCCCAAGGGCCCACCAGGGAGCCAGCGAGTCCGATGCAAAAGCAAAGAGTCATTTATTTCAAACCTAGGTTTGGCTCCCCTGCCCCCCCTTACTGGCACAGCAGCAAGTGGCAGAGAGAGAGAACTCTGTGTGGAGAGAGGCTTTATAGGGGGTTGGGGCAAGGGGAGGAGAAAGGACTGTGGGCCCTGCCGATTGGCCAGGCGCAAGTCGGTGTCTTGTCACACAGGATGTGGTCATACTTCTCTTGATTGTCATTGGCCAGTTCAAAGAAGTCCTGGGTGTGGCCAGCAGCAGCTTGGCTTCCAGGAAGAAGCCTTGCTGAGCACATGGCCAAGGTAAGATGGAGGGCATACTCCTTACCCTGGGGCAAGGTGGAGGGCGTAGCCCTTACCCTGGGGCAAGGTGGAGGGCGTAGTCCTCACCCTTTCACTTCCAATTTTACTTCCTAGGATTCAGGAACTACATTTTATACAGATCCCACTGTACCAGCACAGTAATGAATACACAGTAGGAATTCATTAAATACATACCCAGGATGTTTATGAGCCTTCGATTTGTTGATTTATATTTTCTAAAATGTATACACTTAAATAAGTTAAGATAAAAATATTTATTTATTGTTTAACATAATTTCAGTATAATATTGCATATGTGTGTATATATAGTATAAAATAGACTTATAGCCTTTATTTAAAGGATATTTCTGGAACTCTCAAAATAATCTAATAAAATGTATAAAGATACATTTTTATCTTCTCTTTTCCTTTCTATATTGAGAATTTTAGCAATATCCAGGATTCAGTTCTAAGAGCAAAAGCTAAGGAAGATATTATATGGCCTGTGGAAAACAGAGGATGTACTGCACCGAAAGATTATGATTCATTTTGAATCTTAGACAAAGCTGGACAAGTAAGGTTTTCTCCATCACAGTCTCTACCACAGGCCTGAGGATGCAGGTGCCCACTGCCTTCTTGTTAATTGAATGGATTTTTGATAATTCATTCAGTAGAAGATTCCATTTCTGAAACATACTCATAATATTATTAGGAATTAGATCTAGGTGGTATTTCCCAAGACAATCCCCATTCTAACTTTGTAAAGTAATGCGTTTAATGGGAATCTGATATTCTAATTTCCCATTTTTTAGATTTTTACTATTATCTTGAGAGGTGGCAGGCCCAAAGCTTTGTTGTCTCAATTCCAGCAATTTTCTTTGGGTGTCAAATATTTTTAGAGCTGGAAACAGTTTGAGAAACCATTTATTCTAACCCATTCACTCTTCAGATGAGGTCACAGACCAGGAAAAATATAGATCACATCTCACAGGGAAGCTGAGGCAGGAACCAAGCTCTCTCAATCTAGTAACTACCTTATCTCCATTTAAATAGTGAGGAATGGCAAAATACCATCAAATCCTGCGGCTAAATACAACTTACAGATGGTTCATTATTCTTTGCTTTAGCACTTCCAGTAATTGGCAAGCAGCTCTTTCTACAATGGAATGCCTCTAAAAATTAGAAATGTTCTTTGAAAGAGTAATTCTCAGTGTCTTACATTGAGCCAAAATTTCCCTTCCCAGGACTCTGTAGCAACACTCGCAGCCCAGAATTATCAGACAGTAACAACAATCCATTCTCTCTTCCCTGAGGCAGATGTTTCTAAACAAAACATATGACCCATGAGCTTCTCTCTTCCTGAGTTCTTCCAAACTTCTTAAGGCATGGCCTCCCTCTGTTTTCAACAATAATCTTCTTAGAATGTTGCCCTTGGATCTGTTAGAATGCTTTCAGTTAAAGGTGATTTTAAAAAATTCAATTTCACTTAAAGAGTAACTAAAAACCCCAACCTTCGGTCAATTTCAGCACAGTGTGGTCAGAGTCCATTTTCCTTTGGTTTGCTGTTCTCCCCTTCATCTCTTTAACTTTGTCCTCAGGCTGACTTCCCTCATAGTTGCTGAATGCCTGCCAGCAGCAATTAGTACGGCATGATGCTTCTTTCAGCCGGAGAGGCAAGTTGCTTCCCATTAACTGCTGGGAAAAAGAAAACTCAGATTTACATCAATTGGCCACCCCTGAACCAATCCCTAAAACCAGGGGACTGCCACACACTGATTCATTTAGGCCTGGATTAAATGAACAATTACAGTGCAAAGGAAGAGGGAATTTTCCTGACTGGTCTTGTCTGGGCATAGCCTACCCTTGAAACCGTGATGAGGTCAAGTCCAGTCAAACATTGTTGCTGGTGTCAATCAACAGGACAGGTGGACACCGAGGAAATAACTATGTCTTCTGTCCACCATGCATGTATAACTATCTTTAAGGCTTAGGTTGGATCAGACTAGAGCCTAAGTTCAGTGAAATACTAGGAATCTGTCTTATTCCTCATTTGGGAAACTGTTCCTCTTTTATGTAATGCAGTTTTAGTTTGAATTAACATTTTTTAAGCAGGTGCAACTTTTACAGTTTGTGGTTAACAAAAAGAACTAAAGTGGTTTTTTATTTTGCTTTGTATTGCTTAAAGATGAACTTTTCAAAACTTGTATGCCCTCGTTGTTTGGCTCAATGGATAGAGCATCAGCCTGTGGACTAAAAGGTCCTAGGTTCCCAAGTTCGATTCCAGTCAAGGGCACGTACCTAGGTTGTGGGCTTGATTCCCAGTGTGGAGCATGCAGGAAGCAGGCAATCAATGATTCTCGATCAATGATTCTCTCTCATTATTGATTTTTTCCTCTCTCCTCCCATCCCTTCCTCTCTGAAATCAATAAAAAAATACTTTAAAAAAAATAAAAATAAAAACTCATATAACTTATTTTAAAAGCCAAAACTTAACATGCATTTCTATTGCTAAACTCGAAGTCCTGATTTTTATGCATTGTCCTATCTGCTAAGACATTTTTAAATTATGTTAATATGTTATCTTACTTCTTCCAGACTGCTGTCACTTCACCCAGATTATATGTTAAAATGTGACAAAGTCATGGGACACACCATGAGAAACCTCTCTAAGGAGGTAACACCAAATTACCAATTATGCACAGTCATTCAACCAACACACATCCTCCTCCTCCTACTGTCCAAGCATACATCTATGTCAGTTAACAAGGACATTCTGACTGATTTCATCAAAATCCTTACCTATGTGCTAGCGTTGCAACCTCCTAAAATCTCTCAGGCTACTCACCATATAAAAAAACGAAATCATTCTAATTTGGCAGAGATGTTTTTATTGATTTCAGACAGGATTCTATAGGTAGTTTTATTATTTTTAAGTACTCTCAATTCCTTGTTAAAGTAATCTATTCTAGAATGCTATTGAAGATCAACATTGCCTATTTAATAGTTTCTGGTCTCTGTCTTTTTACCATGTGAGAGAACTGGGGTGATATTTGCTCAGATCACATCTCCTGGTTCCAGTCCTTTTCTCTATGATTTCTGTAGATTACTGCCAGTCATTCTGTGATTACATCTGTAAGTCCTTTCAACACATTGGAATATAATTTGTCTATGGCTGCAAACTAGAAATCATTTAAAATGTCTGGGTGGCTTTTTATAATCTTTTTTTTTGATATATTCTGGGGCTTTGATTCACTCTTAATGGTGCTTTTTTATCCATGCCATTTTGGTAATGACTTTTTCATAGTGGCAGGATAAATGCAAAATAGGAGAGAATGATTTTGCCTTCAGTCAGTACTTGCTAGCATCTTACCATATTTTCTAAGCAGTGGGGAGATCTATTATATATTCATAATTATGACTTCTAGACTTCACATAAGTCCTCTCCATTGGAAATAGTCTTCCTATTCTCAAACTTTTTGTTATCTAACTTTTAGTCATCCGTCGGGTCTTAGAGATATTCTCTTTGAGAAACCTTCATTGATCCTCCAAACCTAAATTTCTTTTTGAGGCATGTGGAGTATATTCCTACAAATGGGAACATATCAAAATAAAAGTCAGTTTACCATTTTTACAAAGACAAAAATGAAACAAATTTCCTAGTTTAGGATTTTTTAAACACATTTCCATCATTAAAATAGATTCAATATTTTGAAAGCTTGGAAAATATGTTTTTATCAGCAGGATTTAGTAAATTTTACATAGTCTATATTTTTTCTGTTTTACCTAGGTTATTTCCTACTTACTTTTCTTACAACAATAATCCTTCTTAACTTCTTATTTTTCACCTGTTTGGTAGTTTATGAAATTTTAAAGCTAATGGTATAAAAAACTCAAATAATGATAGTTCATATTTGTAAATGCATCCTGGGATAAATAAATAATGAAGAAGCACTCAGCTTCTATTAAAAGTGTAGAGACTGAATGTTTAAGACGTTATCTAGTTACTGGGAGGTGGAATAGTTTTGCTTTTATCTGATTTTAAATGTAAGCATATTTGATACAGGTTGGTTATTGAACAGATGATTAAAAAAGAAAGAAAGAAAAAAACAACTCTAAAAGAAATAGACATACAAGCTCTGGAAGCATGGAGAGTACCAAACAAGATGAACCCAAAGAATCCCACACCAAGACATATCATAATTAAAATGTCAAAGGTTAAAGACAGATAATCTTAAAAGCAGCAAGAGAAAAGCAGTTAGTTACATACAAGGGAGCACCCATATGACTGTCAGCTGATTTCTCAACAGAAACTTTTCAGACCAGAAGACAGTGACAAGAAATATTCAAAGTGATGAAAAGCAAGGACCTACAACCAAGATTACTATACCCAGCAAAGCTATCACGTAGAATTCAAGGTCAGATAAAGAACTTTACAGACAAGAAAAACCTAAAAGAGTTCATCACCACCAAACCAGTATTCCATGAAATGTGTCTTCTTTAAAAAGAAGAAAAAAAAAATTAAAATATGAACAATAAAATGGAAAAAATACTATCTATCAACAATTGAGTCTAAAAATCAAAATAAACAAATAAGCAGAACAAAAACAGACTCATAGATACAAAGAACATTTTGATGGTTGCCAGATGGGAGGGGTATTGAGGGAATGAGTGAAAAATGTGAAGGAATTAAGAAGTACAAATTAGTAGTTATAGTGTACTCATGGAGTATAAAGTACAGCCTGGAGAATATAGTCAAAAACATTCTAATAACTATATATGGTGTCAGATGGGGATGAGATTTTTTTGGAATCATCACTTAATATGTTCTATAATGTCTAATCACTATGGTGTAAATGTGAAACTAATATAACATTGTATGTCAACTGTAATTAAAAATAAAAATGATTTTTTAAAAAGATTAACTTTGAGAAGTATGTTGTTGGTCCATTTTTTTTCTTTTAAACTAATCTGGTCTTTCTATTAGGGAGCTATAAGAAAAGTTTTTCGATGTTTTAAAATTCATTGTAATATGTTGTTTTATAAATGTCTATAAGACATTTGGCACCATTAAAATTTTTAATGTTTATCTTTCTTTAATTCTTAGAAATTCTAGGTCATTATTTCTTCAAATATTTTCATCCATTTTTCTGGGAAACCTTTAATATGGAGGTTAATATTTGCACTCCCATCCTCCATATGTCTAAACTTTTGTTTTACTATTCTTTGTCTTTAACCCTTCCTGCCTGACAACTTTTCTGAATTCCTCAACTTCATCTTTGAACTCACTAATTTGTTACCTAGTTGTATTCATTCCCATACTTTAATCCATCTAGTGAGTTCTTCATTTCATTTTTATCTATAAAGTTTATTATTCTGGTTATCTTTTCTAATATTCTCCTATATCTCTTTGAGAATATTGATTATGCTTTCCTTAGTTAAACTTTTTGTTTATACCTCCTACTGGGGATGTGCCCGTAACCAAAGTACATGCCCTTGATTGGAATCGAACCTGGGACCTTTCAGTCCGCAGGCTGACGCTCTATCCACTGAGCCAAACCGGTTTCAGCTGTTTATAATTATTTTAAGTTTCTAATCCACTAATTCTCTCTTACCTGGTATATGGTAGAGAGATGCACCTCTCATTTGAGGTTTTCTAACTTTACAATCTGGGCTAAACCACTCTCTGTGTACCCTCTCCACAAAAAGCAACTCTACTCTTTGGGGGCCCTCCTTTCCTTCTATGTAGTTCTAGGGGAGTTTTGCAGGAGGAGGAAATTCTCAAGAGCCAGCCAAAATGTCTGAAAAACTGTTATTATCTACTCTGCACCCCAGCTAAACAAAAATGCCATTCTGCTAGTCCTACCCACTCTGGCATTTGCACTGGGCTGGTGCTGTTTCCTTCTCCTTACTGCAGGCAATAACCCATATAAGGCAATGGAGGAAAAGCAGGAACTGCAATGAAAAGTTCCTCCCAAAACTTCTGTTGTCCTTATTCCTAGCTCTTTTTATATCTTCCTTTCCACATATGAAGACCAATCAGCTTATAGTTTCCTAAGAATTCTCAGTCTTTTAATTTTCATTTCCCAGAATCAACTATACCATCACTCTGTCACATGATTGAATCCTAGGTATAATCTACAGAATTACATCCAGGGGAAGAAGCCAGCAATGCCAATTAATTTATCAAAAACTGGAAGAGGTTTCCCAGTTGTTTTATTTTACCTTTATAACAGAGATCAACTCTGCTGCTGCACCACCCTCTTCAACACTCCATTGTTGGTGGTCTATTACCTAGTAATCCAGTTCCACAGGATTCTACCTACCAGCGCACTGGGCAAAAGTGTATGCCATCATCCCAAACTTCTAAGCAAAATTTACCTTTGCTAGGAGGTGGGAGGGGGAGGGAAAATTAACTTACATTAATCTCTTAGGAGCAAAACAGTTCTGAATATTGAAAATTAAAAAGTCAAATTTAATAAATAAAACGCCTCAAGATTACACAAATTTAGGCAATAAATAGACAAGACATAGGTAAAGGGCTCAAGCAATGAATCCTGTGAATAAGTAGGAGCAGGTAAGTGAGAAAGACAGAGCATCATGAGCCTTCAGCATCTTTATTTTATGAAAGTACTCTGAAATAGTCCATAGTTTGAAGTACTATCTTCTTTGAGAAGGAAAGACAACCCTAACACTGACCTTGAACTTTTTTTTAGCTTCCAGAATGTCTTATAAAATGTATTTAAACAGGTTGAAAATTGCTTCTCTCTCTGTCTCAGGCAGATTTTTAATTACAGATAAAGTATTGCTGTAGAAAGAAAACTCTTTTAAATCAGATTTATTTTTATGTTTACAAATACCCATTTATAAATCAAATTAAAACTATTACCTTGATAGTCCCAATGTCATGGCAAAGTTGTTGACATTGACCTTCATTAACTTGAAAAACTGTTGTAAATTACCTCTCCCATTCAGAAGTCTATATGTTTAAATTGAGATCCCCCCCGCCTTACATTATTTCTTTTAGCTCCTCAATACTTTGAAGCCCTCTATTTGGCCACCGAAGAAGAAATTCTTTAAGGATTAAATTGTATAAACAATTTGGTGAAGACTTCTGGGAAATTACCACAAAAGACAGATCATAATAGGTGGTTGCAACAAGCAGAACAGCTCTTAAGAAAAGGCTTTCAGCAGACTCTAAGAGTTAGAATCTCCTAAGGGTTTTGCAAATAGCAGCCCGGGTTACAAATCAAGGGCCTGACTTTGAGTACACAGAACTCAGCCCAGGTGGTAACTGACACAAAGGCTCAGCCGCAAATGAAATGGTGAAGTAAGTGAAATTCACTTCAGTGTGCACAGCAGTGTCTCTCTCCTTCACCTCTCTTCCTCTGAATGCTCCCTTGGTGCTTGAAGAATTCCCCTTCTCTGACAACACAAATTCATTTAATCATGTATTCATTCAAAGAGGAATCTGTAAGACTCAAGTGCCAGATGCTAGAATTATTAAAACACATAAGGCATAGAGTATACATTAATAACTCATAGTCAAATGGGGAGAAAGATACAAAGTAAATGCATCCAATGGGATGAATACAACAATTAGAGTGAGGTGCTACGTACAAACATGACTTACAGAAAAAAGTTTCCCTATTCTCTTAGAAGGCTCAGGGAAGACTTTGAATTGGAAAAAAACACACGCTTGAACCAGGACTTGGAGCATTAGGTATGGAAGATAAGTATAGGGGGAAGTGTTCCATGAGAATTAACTGAATGTGCAAAAGCAGAAAAAATTTATAGCAAATTACTTCACATTGAAGTGTGAAATTGATAGAATAAAAGACGAAATTTTAGGTCTGAGGAATAAATCCCTAAAATATGAATTTTCAGAACCTCAGAAATTGGTAATAACATTCGACTTTGCAGGGAAATCTTCCTAGAAACCCAGACAAATGACAGTTTTTCTGCTAACTCTTAAATATAGAAACCTAATCTTTGTTCTAGTCCATATCAGGCTTTGCAGTTTGACTCTCTCTCTTTCTCTCTCTCTCTCTCTCTCTCTCTAGAGGCCCAGTGCATGAATTCATGCACTGGTGGGTTCCCTTGGCCTGGCTAGCAATTGGGGCTGATGGGGTTGGGGGCAGCCAGCCAGAGGGAGGAACTGTGGGAGGTTGGCCAGCGGGCTGTGGGGCTAGACTGCAGGAGGTGTGCTGGCCACAGGAGGTTGCCTGTGGGAGTGCACTAACCACCAGGGGACAGCTCCTGCATTGAGTGTCTGGCCCCTGGTGGTCAGTGCACATTATAGCAACCAGGTGACCAATCATTCGGTCGCTAGGAGTTCAGTTGCTTAGGCTTTTATATACATAGAAGGCTTTTATATATATATATAGATATATATAACCTGTGTGTGTGTGTGTGTGTATTATATTATATTTTTATTTCTATTCCACAACATACATACACACACACACACTTGTACGCACATTCACACATGCACAGTAAGCATCACCTAAAATGGACCATCATCCTACAGACTATATCATTCTATCAGACTAAAAAGACTGTTCAGTCAGAACATTTGTTTTTCATCTCTCTAACCTCTAAGATTTTTACTAACTACCACCACTGTGTCAGTATATTCTTTGTTGTAATTTTCTGTTTTCCTATAGGAAACATGTGGCTTATGGTACAATTTTGCAAGTCTTTTTCTGTCTATCTCCATCCATATTGTGCCATCTTCTCTGAAAACTACTGTGCTGCGCCAGCACGGCCAGGTTCGGTGAGCCTGAGGAGGGGCAGTGAAGGATTAAAGAAGACAGACAAGAGAATACAGCTGGGGCTAGGTGGATCTCTGACACAGAGAGACCCAGCCTGCAAGTTGAGTCTTTATTTTATAGTCAGATCACACAAAGCAAAACAAGGGAAGTGGTCAACATGTTTACAATGTTTTTGTGAGTTTCACCTTGTTTTGGCAGCACTTGCTGCACCTCCCACAGACCATTAGCTACCTAGGAAGGAACTAGGGAGGACTATAAGGTTAAGCTTAATTATTCTAGGAGAGCTCTGCCCTCCAAGCTGGGACTTGTTTGTGGCCCTGCCACAGGTCAGTCTGAGGCTTGACCCTATAGCTCCTCCCTATAGACTACCTCCTTTATGAAGCTCTTGCTAATACACCCTTATTGGTTGGTTAATTGTAGACCTTATAAAACATAGAGAAATAGTCCAATTATCAGATGTTTAGTATCAAATCAAGTAATCACTTCCTTATTCACACTGTAACACTTAAACAGTTTGTATGAGTCCCATGTGCTTTGACAGAAATTTGCTAACCTGTACATTAGGCAATAGGCCATTTGCATTTGGAAACTAAATTGATTGTCATTTGAATCAAAAGAGTAAATTCAGAACATGTTACTGTGCAAGACAATAAGACATAACGAAGCCTACCAAGATCAAAACTGATTTTCAATTTTAAAAATCACCAAATAAATGATATTCATTTTAGAAAATTATTAAACTTCAAAATCATCTAAGCCATGGTCCTAACCTGGGTAAGCAAGCATCCTAAGTGGATGCACTAATATTCTTCATATAAATTAAATAATCTCATAATTTTGAATCACTTTATTTGATGTCTTAAATATGTTGTTTAAAAACTTTCACCATAGCAGGCATACATAAATCTATTTTGAGGCAGTACAGAAGGTTTCTAGGTTTGCAAGAAACATTTAAAATTATGGATTAATTTTAAACAAATAAACTCCCACCCCCTGAATAATGAACTAGATTTGGATAATAAGAGAAACTAATGTACAAAATATTACCTCTTATTCTTCTATGAAAACCAATTGTTTTAAAGTTTAGAATTTACAAATCAGTATTTTAATACTGCACCAACGAAATGCAATGGCTGCCCTTCATTCCCATGCCCAGCCTGCCAATGGCCAGAGCAGAGGAAATGCTCTTAAAGTTCACACCACCACAGGAGGGGGCTATGACAGCTACCACTGATCCAGCCCTCACTGCCTCCTGGACCTGACACAGTGCCTATAACATAAGAAGTCCTCTTAGCTTCTAATAAAATTGGAAACATGGAGGCATGACCTATAATAGCCTATATCTAAGCCCTGGCTGGTGTGGCTCAGTTGGTTGGGCATCTACCCATACACCAAAAGTTTGTCAGTTTGATTCCCAGTCAGGTTGTGGGCTCAATCCCCCGTAGCGCTGTGCAGGAGGCAGCTGATTGATGTTTTGCTCTCACGTGGATGTTTCTCTCTCTTTCTTTCTCTCTCTCTCCCTCTCTCTCCTTCTCTCTCTAAATATCAACAAGAGAAAATTATATAAAAAATAGTCTATATCCAAGAGGCTATACGATATTAAAGTGTAGGAGAAATTTGATATTTATAAACTATAACTTTCTATTATTAACAACAAATGTTTGAGATATTATTCCAAGCCTCTTTTTACTTTTCAAATGTTTTATTTATGAAATAGAAGAATGCATTTGCAATTTCTCTAATCATCACTTTAAAAGTTTCCAAATTGTGTTTTTTTTTTTCTTGCAGCCGTGACGCTTTTCAGATGCTTCTGACATCATTTACAAGGAGATAATGTCCTCATGTGAATAATGACTCTCAAGGTTCTCTGGTAGCATAAGAACCTTGTCCTTTTTCTGAATCGCCCTGTCACTTTGCTGCAAATCAACAGGCTCCTTGAGGGTGGAGGCTGCATCCTCACTACTTAGCCAAAGTCTGAAACAGTGAATATTAAGCAAAATTGCTGTATAAACAAATGAATGGCTTTGTTGCTCTTTACAGTAATATACTTATTTATATTCATGCCATTTCTGAGACTATATTATGTGCTCTAATTACATTTATCATTTCCTCTTATTACACATATGTGACATGCTTAAAACAGAAACCATGAAATTATAGAAAACCACAGAGAAATAATTGCCTATAATACCATTGACAAGAGATAATTATTATAAACATTTGATATGTATTTCCAGTATATCTTTAAATAAATAATATATTTTTAAGATATTATGTTTTGCATATTAATCTAAGCCTACTTGTTTTCCACTTATAAACATATGGTGATATTTCCCACATTAGCCAGTATCAATCTACAAAAATCATCTAATGGTTAATTAGTATTCCATCATTCAGCTGTCCACACTTGTTTATTTACATTATCTAAATAAATACACTGTGCATGTGTGTTATTGCCTATTATCTCCTTCTAAGCAAGATAAACAATGCTTTGCAGTTAGTAGGTATTCACTTAGTGTACATCAATTGTAAAAATGGTTTCATTAATGATTTTAACACAAGAGGGGACAAACTGGTAGATTTATTTATTGATATCACAAAACTTTGCAAATTTGATGCTGATACTCTCTTTCACCCAAAGTTCAATTCATAACCCCAGTAGAAACTGTTATCTAGTGATATTATTCAAAATTGTAGAACTCAGACTGAAATGCAAATTTCAAAATATTTTTTCCTACGGGGGTTATGATAGGGTTAAGGTTTGATAAATATTAGGTCTCACAATAAAGCAGCATTCCACTTTGTAGAGTACTTAGCAGTATCCATAACAACCACAATTCCTTAAAAAATATTTTAACTTCAACATTCTTTGGGCTTGTTGATGGTTTATTATGACAAAATGGAGACAATTGATAAATAGGTTTTAACTGAGATGATGGAGAATCAGCTTAATATTCTACTTTTGTGACAAGGCACTGGTTGTATTTGAAAGGAGAAGGATGCAGGGCACTGTTTCTATGCTATCCATTTGAGAAAGAGGACTATGTCAAGCATTTGTGGTAAAAAGAACTTTACCCTCAGGCCCTCAACAATTGCATCTAGTAAGCTAAAGACATTTGAATACATTTTTGGTCAATCATTCAGAAACTAAAACACTGTAAAAATCAAAATGAGTTCAAATTAGTAAAATTTTAGTACTGGTTTCTTTTATCAGTTAACATGTTACGACATAACACAACTGATTGTGGTCAGAAAGTACTCCTCTTTCAAAACAATAATATTATTTTTCTGTGTATGAGAGACTGTGTATAGTCATCTAATTAACACTAATTAAAGTTCTATTTTTTTGATTATACTCTGAATATGCTATAACTGATAGTCAAGTCCCTACAGTCCTGGGAACAGAAATAAAAGCTTAAGGAGAAGATGCTAAGGAGTCTACTAGACACCTTAAGAAAAAAAAAGTATAAAGGCAGAATAGAAAAATAGACATAAGGAAAAATATTTTACTTTGTACAGGAGTGTGAGTGAAGATGAGTAGAATGGAGAAGGGGGAAAATCAACCTTGAGGAATAAGTCATAGCTCTAAGATCAATGAAGCTAGAAGATAAAATACTGTTTATTGTTAGTTTTCTTATGTGAAACTAAGAAAATTTATAAAAAGGTGACCGATCTTTGTGTAAAAATGATAATCATGTAAAAATGCTGACTGTTGAGAAAGGCAAGTATCACAATCACATGATCTCACTCATTTGTGGAATCTAATGAACAAAATAAACTGTTGAAGAAAATAGATCCAGAGACATAGAAGCATGAAACAGTTGTTGAATCCTCAGAGGGAAGGCGGGGTAGGGTGGGTGGGAGGGAAGAGATCAACCAAAGAACTTGTATGCACATATGCATAACCCAGGGACACAGACAATAGAATGGTAGAGGTTAGGGGCAGAGAGTGGGGGTAGGCTACAAGGGATCAATGGAAGAAAAAAGGGGACATATGTAGTACTTTCAACAATAAAGATTTTTTCTTAGCTTCAAAATAAGTTTATTATTGAATTATAAATTTTCCCATTTTTTTCTTTATTGATTAAGGTATTACATATATGTCCTTACCCCCCATTGCCACCCCACACCAATCAGAAAAGATATATGCACCCCTATGTTCATAGCAGCACAATTCACCATAGCTAAGATTTGGAAACAGCCTAAGTGCCCATCAGCAGATGAGTGGATTAGAAAACTGTGGTACATCTACACAACGGAATACTACACTGCTAAAAAAAAATAAAGGAACTCCTATCATCTGCAACAGCATGGATAGATCTGGAGAGCATTATGCTAACTGAAAATAAGTTAGTTAGAGAAAGATGAATATCACATGATCTCACTCATTTGTGGAATATAATGAACAACATAAATTGATGAATAAAATCAGATTAATAGACAGAGAAGCATCAATCAAACTGTCAAACTTCAGAGGGAAGGCAGGAGAGGGTGGGGGCAAGGGGAGAGAAAATAAAGATTATTTTTAATGTAAAAATAAATGCTGACTATCCTTTTTATGGCATACGTCTCTACTGATGTTAAAACATACTTCCTCCTAGAATTGACAGTGCTGTATATCAATTTACCTGAGATCTAAAATTCAGTTGTAAAGAATTTATGAAAAATATTTACTTTGGGGGAAAAAATCTCATCAAAACCTGCTGTTAAATGTAATCACTTGGTGAAAACTTTATTAACATTTTTCCATGATTAATAAGAATTACCTTAACAATCTTAGTAAAAGATATTTTTTAATTTCTATATGAAAGGTTATTTTTAGTTTCTAGGAAGTAAATTCCTTTTTGCCAATTTCATGTTTATTGGTACAGCTATAAGATAGAAACACCATTTCGTGTGCTTCCTTGATTTTTCATTTTAGCATATATTTCACCTATCAACCATTGTGGCAAAACTGACTAGATGTTCTCAATCCTTCTTGGCACATAGGAAGACTTCATTTCCCAGACTCCCTTGCAGTAAGGGTAGGGCCAAGTTCCTGGGCTCTGTTGTAAGAACAAGAGTGGAAGTATTCTATACCTCTTCTGGACTGGTTAAGAACCCCACACTTTGTTGCCAGCTAAAAGCAAAGAAAACTATGGAGAAATTTGAAGAAGGCCTAGGAGACAGCAGTGACATAGATGGAAGGAGCCAGGATCCTTCAATTATCTTGCAAAAGGCCACATATCAAATAGCCAAACTGTGAAATAACCCAGAAATAAACATTTATTTTGCTTAGTTACTGAGGTTTGGGGTTGTTCTGTGCCAACTATCATTACCACCCCCACCCCACCCCCCAAATAGCAAACATTCCCTTAAGAGGCTCACTGTTGACATTACTGACTTTGTATTTAAGTGCTATGTTTGGTAGATTGAGGAGCATTTTGTGCTAGTTGTTCTCTTCCAGAATTTAGCAGGTTTTATTATTGAGTTCAAAAGAAATAACTAAGATAATAAATAGGTTGCTCACACCATGTTTACTGAACTACCTTGTGATCAACCAAGGATTATCAAGCCTGCGTATTTGTTCCTCCTGGATATCAGTTCTTTACATCGGAACTTACATGTTCTGAAATATGCATGGATAAATTAGAAATTTTATCCTTTTGTTTTTTCCCTCTGGGTACTCTTCAGTCTTTCCAATTCCCACAGCTTTGATTACCTGGCTTGAGAAGTTGAGGTGACATCACTGAGATCCTACGGTTAGAAGTGTCAGAGCTTATTGCATACTTCTTCATTAGTATGAGCAACCAGGGTATGTGTGCCCAATGGGCCCTCCTCATCAACTCACAGAACACTTCAATTCCTTATCCCTAATCCTGTAACCCCAGTTAACTGCATCCTAAATGCTGCCACTTTTCAAAATAAAGATACCTCAAAGATATCCCAAAGGGATTGTACAGAGAAAGGAACAATGCCTATGGACCCCAGAAATAATAAGAAAACACCTTCTAGAGTCATATCATCAAGAAATTCCTATCTATCAAGAGTGGAAGGTGCCACTGCCAGACTCCCTCACATACTCAAGAAACCTCCAGATATAATAGGATCATCACAGATGCAATATCTCCTACTAGGAAAATTGTTCCCAGGCAGAATACCAGTGGGTAGGTACTGGTGTAATTTTGTATGCAAAGCATGGTGTCTGAGTATCTTTAACATAAAATTCCTACTTAGTCAAAGCTTAAAATATTCATATTTAGGCATTTTCTGCTTTCCCTGAAGCATTTGTTCAGGTGTGTTATGACTTCCAGCATAAGAACGGCTTGCCCTGGGTTGAGTTCTGAGAGGGTTAAGACTCTATCCTCTGATTTATTGTGGCTTATTTTAGAAGATTGGACTTTTAGAAGATTATATTCAAACAGCCACTGCCTGCTGACAATTTAACAGCCAAGCAATTGAATGCTCTGTGGTCAAGGCCTTAGAAAAGTGAATGGTGGCCTTGTAGAGATGCAAGCCACTTAATCAATAAATAAAGCTTCAGAAAGCCAAACGGAGAAAGGTGGCACCTTGACATTCTATTTTGATGGTGGTTTTATTAAATTTTGAAAAATACATACTTGACTTACGCGATAGTTGCTAAGAGTTGAATGAAACAGGCAGACACACTGTATTTTCTTTGTGCTCAGGGCATATATTTGATGAAATACCTGATTCGGTAACAATAACCACTATGTATACCCATTTGTGAAAATGAGTAGCTAGTTTCATAGATTGATTAATGATAAAAATGCACAAAGAAATTAGGAGCATAGTTAGATACTCAGTCTATAAATCACTTTCTTTTAACCAACAGGGCACTTAAAATTCCTGCAAGCATGTTTCCTTAAGTTCCTATTGAAATTAATTTGGTTCATTTTCCAATTTATTTTTCTCAGAAGTCAGAGAAAATTCACCTTGCTAAGGAAATCATAGTTACCATGCTAAAAAAATACAATGTACAGGGTAAACTGAGTAATCACCTATTTTAAAAAGGAGAAATATTTCTAAATAGGATTGTTGGTGGCAAAACAGCACCTGCTGGAGTCAGACAGGACATTGGTTCAGCGACCTTGGTTCTCAAGTTCTGGCTAAGAAAGAATTCAGAGTCAAGACTCAAACTGTAAGAGAACGTTTGTTTAGAAAATCACAGAGATAGAAGTGAGCTGTAGTAGAAACGTGCTCAGGAAACAAGTTACAGAGGCAACAGAAGGGCCCTTGAAGCTTAGGAGGAAAAGCGTCAAGGGGTGTGCCTGAAGGAAGGAGGTGGGGGAAAGTACCATGGACTTGCTCTACAGATAAGAGTCCCACTGGGTCTTCTGTCCTGAGGGTTCTTATCACAGTAGAATATTCATCAGCTTTCCAGCTGTGTCCTTTCAGGGTTGTGGTCTCTACTGATCGGTCAGTGGGTCATTAATCAATGCCGCTGGTCTTGAGGTCAGCATGGGTCCCTTGTCTGGTTTTACTGCTTTTCTGGGCCTGGAGCTGAAACATAAGTGAGGCCTAGGTATATTTAATGTAGGTCAGGGCCTCATTGTCTTGGGGGCTTAATGCTTAAGGGCTGTTCTCTGGCCCCCTTGTTTCTTCTCTCTCTAAGGGGTCTAACCTGCATGACTAGCAACATGCCAGGGGAGGAACCCTCAGGGAAGGGTCCAAACCACATGATCAGTAATATGCTAGGGGAAGAAAGGTTACCCTTGTCTTCCCAGTTTTGCCCATTGCGAGGCACCCAGAGTTTCCCACTCTTGGTGACCTTGTGTACCTGGCCTATTGTCTTTGCTCCGATCTTGTCTGTCTGCCTATCACAGTGTACCTCTCTCCAAGCATTATATTAATAATATGAATATAAATATGCATAAAGCTATAGATAGCCAAAGATTTTCCACAGTTACTAATATTTTTGACAGGACTTTTATTTTGGTATTCCTTGACAGGAATCCAAAGTGAGCGATAGTAATGAAATACAAAATGTGGGATGGCTATTTTATATTCTGTACAAGAAAAATAGAAAAACAACCTCATTGAGTCAAGCTCAAAAAGCATAAATCAAGGTTATATAGTCCTTAGAAATGTGCTAGTTCTCAAAAATATTTTAAAACACTTAAAATAAAGTTAATTATTCATATGAATTAAGAATAATTAATACATAAGGTGAATTGTAACAGTGGATATTCTTATTGCCTTCTATGTGCTCTTAGAAAGGCAGATAAGAACATAGAGTGCTTGTTTCTTTTGCTAAATAATGTTGCTTACCTAGTTACTGGTATTTTTAAATTGCCTATTTCATTTTTTATACTGAAGATGAATGCAAATGTTTTTCCTTTTCTATCCAAAAACAATGCACACAAGTAAAACAACTTAGAATATTTTACAATATGAATACAGTTATTTTCCATTGCTATAAATTCTAATTTTTACACTAGGATCTCTTAGAATGAGAAAATTCCTGAATTATACAGGGTTAAAAAAGCTCCCTCTTTTGTCACTTGTTTTCTCTGAAGTAACCAGAAAGCTTATCGCTTGTCAAAATAAACATGTAAGGTTAGCAAGAATGGCATTGAAAAATGGTATACATTTCTTTATCTGTACTACACAACTTTGAAGCCATACTTAAATTCTTGGCCATTATTTAATTCACCATGGTATTGACTTATTCTCATATAAAAGGATCCTGATAGTTGCACAGTTGTGTAAAAGCAATAAAACTACCACTATCACTAGTAGCTAATATTTGAAAACTTACCATACGTCAGGCGCTATGTTAAGCACTGTATGTATATCTTCTCCTCTCCTCAGCTAAACACAGTAGGAGGGGGCACTGTTACTATTCCCAGTTTGCATATAAAAATATTTTAAGTAAAGAGCCTAATTAACTGGCACAATGTTACTCAACAGGATCTAGTTATAAATTCACACAGCTGGTAGTCTCCAGGATCATCCTTTTAACCACTGTGCTATCACATGGTAGATAAAATATGCTGCGTTTGGGTTGATGATGAAGGACAGAAAGGACTCAGCAGTGGGATCCTGTGGGGGCTGAGTGTTCCATCAGGGACAACAGCCAGTGCAAGGGTCTGCAATTGGGAAGGAGTTTGGCATGTCCCTAGTCAAGAAGGAAAGCGGGAAGAGGAGGGCTAATGGTAGGCAGGGACTAAATCATGCAGGGCCCTGTAGACAATGGGAAGGAATTTGCACTTTATATTTTTATACTAAGAGGACCCTAGAATGGGTGTAGGCAGGAAATGCACAACCTGATTTAGATTTTAAAAATAACTGGCTACTCTGGATGGATTAGTGAGGCAAAAGTGTAGAAGCAGAGCGACCAGATGGAAGGTTATTGAAGCAGTTGGCTTGAGGGTGTCTTAAACCAGGGAAGGGAAGTGGGAAGATCATTACATGCTGCAGTAGGATTTCCTTCCTTACATGAAGTTACCATGATCCCCACATCATCTTCACCTACCGTCTTGGTCTGGCCCTCTAAGGAAATGCCAGAATAGATTTAAATCCCTTCAAGTGCTGAAAAGTAGTACACAGGGCTCCTCTGAAATCACATTTCCACATTGAAGAACCCTACTTCACTCCAACTATCTTCTGGTATCTTTCTAACTCTCCGGAATACCCTCTGGACATCTTCTGCTGGTCACCTTCTTGTCTGGCAACGCCCTCTTTAAAAAGGGATGCCAGTACTGCCTGTAGCACTCTGACATTCCCTGGCCACTGTGGGGGACAGTGAGGCTGTTTCCTCCAGAATACTGCGTTTCCTTAAACAGAGCCTAATGCACGGGGCGCGTGCCTAGTGAAGAAAAGAGGCAGGGGTAGGACGTGCAGGGTCAGAACGAGGATTATCACTCGTCATCCGATGGTTGCGGGATATCTGTGAACGTGATTCCTTCACAAAAGGAAAGCAGAGCTGGGAGAGGAGGGTTTTCTCTGCAGATGAACCAGTTTAAGAGAAGGTGCTAAATTGGTAATTAAATAAAGCTGCTGCTCAAGCTACCTACTAGGTGTGGGGGTGCAGTGAGCAGAGCAGATAGGGAAGCAGGGTAGGAGGGAGAGAGAGCAAAATCAGGTTAATAATGAGAAAGCATTCTGAGGTCTTCTGTTCAAGAAGTAGGGTGAGTGAAGTGGGAAATTCAGGTAAACGGAAAATAATTACTTTGAGCTGAAAGCAATGGTAAACATGATTTTGGAGTCAGGTTCTCTGCTCTCTTTCATGACCTTAATTGGTTTGGCTCCTTGTTTTGTCTCAGTCATAAATAATACTCCATGAACCAAATTTTAATCAATTACTACAAGGGTGGTGTCCTAACTATGTTTTAGCTCATTTGTTTCCTTTCTAGTTATTTCTGTGCCATGGTTCCACAGGACATACAATAAATCTATTAACTCTGCAGCAGTCTTAGGATGTGAGAATTTGTGGCTTATTAAAACTGTCTCCTAAATGTCAGATCTGATTTTCCATCTTCGTTACATTTCATTTTTATTACTCCATGCAGAATATTGCCCTATTTTGTGAATGAGCATCTGAAATTAAGGGAAGAAAGACCATGAGAGGGTGGAGAGGGAGATTTTGAAAAGGAAATTAACTTAATCCCTAGGAGGAAATGTGCCATTTCAATGAATGAAGATATATCATTCCATTTGTTCTCCTCATTCAGGAACAGGAACACATGCATACCAGTTCTCTTCTCAATAAGAAACAGGAAGAAAAGAAAAAAACATAATAGTTAATATTTAACTCTCATCTTTATTGTGATTCATGCTGAAAATGTTGAGTTGGTGGTAGAAATAAATAAGAGGCACCAAGTAGGGCTTGTTTAACAGGCATTTTTGAGACCAAATAATTTTCTGACATTCACAATTTAGATTATTGTAGAATACAATCCAGTAACCAAAAGAAATATAGCAGTCACAAGAACCAAAACAACAGCAAAACTCTCTTTTTATATGTTTTCTGGGATTAGTACAAAGTTTATAAAAAAATAATGCATTCGTTTTTACAGCTATCTGAAGAGTAAATTTAAATTAAAAAATAATTATAAAAAGCTAGCATCTCAAGAGCTTACTATGTGCTAACCTCTATGCCTAATGGTTTGCCCTACCTCTATCACAAAATCATCACCTAAATTCCTTAAGAAGATATGTAAGTGCCATACTTCATTGTACTTTCTGAGTAATCTATGGCATCTATGTTAAATTCTACAGCTTCACCGTGACATATCAATTCAATGTCTATAAGGGGATTTTAATTGTGTCTGATGCCTTAAAGATGTTTGATGCTAAAAATATATTCATATATAAGAAAGAAACATTGAATTTAATGTAACTAAATATTCAAAATATTTTTGGCAAATCTCTTCCCCAAAGGTTAGAAGTACTGTTGTATGTGTGTGTATGTGTGTGTGTGTGTGTGTGTGTGTGTGTGTGTGTATGGAACTACTTGACATTTACAAAATAAAAAGTAGAAATCAGTTAATTAGAGACTTCTGTTATTTAACCTGAACTAGAACAATTTTTCTTTAACCTTTTATAAATTAACTGGAGGGAGCTCATGAGTCACAGATAACACTAAGTTCTTCTCGTTAGTGAAGAGGGAAACTGGTGGGAATATGTTGTAGCAAGATAACATGAGACTGACATGGCCAAGCTCTTGTGGGAGCAAGTGCAAAGCAATGAATTCAGCTATCAGTTACATCCTTTAAAAAGACTAGACTTAGTATCTTTGCAGATGTTTACTTAAGACATTGGAACAGTTGCTTCCATAGCCAAAAAGGTTAAAAAAGTAAAATCAAAGAGACAACATTATTTTAACATTATTTTACCCAATTATAAAGTAAGACTTGTCCTTTACTGAAATGGCATAGGAGGCAGTAGCTAAGTACTGTTCTATTAAACATAAAGTAATGTGTTACTTGGAAGTAGAATATGCAGATTCCAGTCCTGGCTCAATTGCTTATTCTTACATTCAATAAATCAGTAATTTACTCATTCATTCAAAGTGAGATTTATTAAGTATTTATTATGAATTGGGCACTCTGGTGAGTATAGGAAGGAATGTGTAGATTATAAAATTGCATTCCCTATCCTGAAAGATCTCATAATCTATGAATAAGAGTTATACAAAATATCAAACAATTACAAGGGTGGGGGAAAAGTAGGTTTACAGTTGTGAGTATGCAAAACAGTTTATTCTCGTATTATTATTTATTAATTATTGTATTATTTTCCATATGAACAACTGTAAACCTACTTTTGCCACACCCTGTATAATACATTAAGTGATTAAACATAAATTTATAAAACAAAAGTAATTCATAAAAGATGGAACTATTTCAGATGAGGGTAGGAGAAGCTTTGCTAGTAGCTCTCTGTGGTAAAAGAATAGAAGAGTGGTGAGAAAATTGAGATAAACTAGGGAGGAACTGGATTATGAGCAACCAACTGTGTGAGGCTAAGGTGTTTGCTTGCTTACTTGTTTTAGCATCCCTAAGGTAATTAAAAGTCAGAAAATTTTAAGGAGGGATGAGCAAGTGGCAATTGTTAAATTTAAGTTTAAAATAGATCAATACTGTTATAAAGACTAAATTGGATTACATTCAAATCTGGAGGTACAAGAAAAATTAGGATATTACTGAAAATGGATAAGAAACAAAAATGATTTTTTATAAAGATGAAGAGAAAATTAGCAAGATTTGATGACCTATTAGAATGGGAGATAAGTAAGCAAAGAGTCAAGCATAAGCCACATGTCTCTGAGTTGGGCAATGGGGTAGAAAGAGTAGCTTTGTTTTAAATTATTTGGTGTCTGTTGATTTTGAAGAACATTGTGACTTCAAAGAAAAGAAGTGCAGTAAATATTTGAGTGCACACAAAATCCTGCATATAAAAATAGGTATCTATGCTACAGACATAGATATTTGAGTTTTCAAAATGTATATGGCAGTTGTTCCCAGGAGTTTGAATAAGAATAAGAATGAGACAAGAAGATGGTCTAGTGATGGTACTTTGAGAGTCCTCAATACTCGACCAAAAATAACACTGTATTATAGATATAACTCTGTATATGCACACTTTTTTTTCAATTCCACATTGAAATTTATGCAAAGTATGTTCTCATATTATAATGGAATTAAAGAAGTCATCAACACAAAAAGATATATAGGAAATTTTCAAGTATTTGGAAATTAAACAGTACACTTCTAATTAGCCATGGGTCAAAGAGGGAATCTCAAAGAAAATTAGAAAATATTTTTAACTAACTTAAAATAAAAGTAAAATATAGCAAAATTTGTAGCATATAGCTATAGTAATACTAATAGAGAATTTTATACTATTAAATGATGTATTAGAAAAGTAGAATGTTCTTAGCCAATAATCCGAATTTCTACTTTAAGAAACAAGAAAAAAAAGGATGCTGAACACAAATTAAGCCGAAGGAGGTAAATAATAAAAGTAATGGCAGAAACCAATGAAATTAAAAGTAAAAAATAGAAAAGCAAGTAAAATAAAAGTTTGTACTTTGAAAAATTAATAAAATTGATAAATGTCTAACCAGACTAACAAAGAAAAAGGAGACAGAGACAGAGGGAAAATAAAAATTATAAATATCAGGAATAGAAGAGGTGATATCTATAGACCTTAAAAGTAAAATTAAAAGAAATACTAAAACACAATCTACATGCATGCATTAAAAAAAACAGATAAAATGAAATAAGTCAATTTATTTAAAGATAGACTGACCAAAACTCACTTGAGAAGAAATAGATAACCTATACCTCTTCAATTTAATGTGTAGTGAAAAAACCTTAAAAAAATAAAGCAAGCCCTCTAGCCGGTTTTGCTTAGTGGATAGAGCAACTGCAGAGCCAAGGGTCCCAGGTTTGATTCCAATCAAAGCACATAGCAGAGGGCGCATGCAGGAGGCAACCAATCAATGTGTTTATCTCACATTCAAAGTTTTCTCTGTCTTTCCCTCCCTCTTCCACTCTCTAAAAATCAATGGAAAAAATATCCTCAGGTGAGGATTAAAAAATGATAATAATAATAATTAAAAAAGTAAAGCAAGACCCAAAACATTATTTTATTGCTGAATAACACTAAACATTAAAGAAGTAAATCGTTACAATTCTATACAATATCTTCTAGAAAATAGAAGAGGAGATAAATGTCACAACTCATGTCATGAGGCAAGTGTCCCCTAATTCCTAAACCAGATAGGCATTATAGGAAAAGAAAACCAGAGACTAACATCCTTTATGAATACAGACTCAAAAATCACTGACAAAATATTAGCAAATCAAATCCAACAATATATAAAATGGATAATAAATGATGACTAAATGGGTGTTGTTTTCCAGGAATGCAAGCCTAGTACAATATTCAAATATGAACCAACATAATTCACCATATTAAGAGACTATAAATACCATATGATCATCCTAATTCTGGAGAAAAGGGTTTTGATAAATTTTAACATTAATTTGTGATCAAAGTCTTAGCAAACTAGAAATAGAGGGAACTTTCTTGAAATAAAAAGTTACCCTGATAGATAATGATAATAAACAATGTATTCTCTTTAAGATCTAGAACAAGGTAGGGATGTCTTCCCTCATCACTCCTATGCAGTATCATACTGGAAGTCTTTGCTAGTGTAATAAGGCAAGGGAAAAAAAAAAGACATATAGGTTGAAGGGATTAAATAAAATCTGTCTCTTTTTATAGATAACTTCTCAAAGAATCGATAGAAAAGCTCCTATCAAATGAGCTTTGTAAAGTTGTAGGATACAAGGGCAATACACAAAAATTAATTTTATCTTTACACTAGGAGCCCAGCACACAAATTGCACGGCCCACCCACCCACCTGCTGCCTTGCCTTGACACCCGAACCTCTCCATGCAGAGCTCCAGTGTGCCTGGCCCAGCCCCCTGACCCCTCTGGCTTTCTATGGCCACTTCAAGCCTTCTGGGCACCCCCCCCCCCCGTAGCGCCCCCTCTCCAGAGCAACACGATCGCTCTACCCCGCCATGGTGCCAGAGGAGAGCATGGAAACCTTCCGCCTGCTGTGCTGTGCTCCTTCCCCAGGCAAGTGAGTGCTGGGACACTCTGAGCAGTGGATGGTGAAGGACTGGTGAGGGGGGTGCTATAGGCTTTCACCCCACCCTCCCAGGCACAGGCCTCCTCTGGGTGCCTCCCCACTTCCATCCCGTCTCCGGGAGCAATGCCCTGCCAGGCACGCGCAGGCAGCCTCCTCATTAGCGGTCATGACTGTGACACAATTAGGACCAATTAGCATATTACATATATATATATATAATAAGTTTGAAATTTTTCAAAATACCATTTATAATAGCACCAAAATAAATTAAGTATTTAGATATAAATCTAAAAACATAATCTCAAGGTCTGTATATTAAAAATTACAAAACTCTGGTGAAAGAAATCATAGATCTAAAGAAATGAAGAGATATCCTGTATTTATGTGTTAGAAGACTGAAAAATTAATTCTCTCCAATTTAATTTATAGATAACACAATACAAATGAAAAGTCTAGCTGACTTTTGTAGCTACCAACAAGTTGATTCTAAAGGAACTAGAACAACTAAACAATTCTGAAAAAGAGATATTAAACTCAAGAAATCACTCTACCCTATTTCGGGATTTAATGTAGTTACATTAAGCAAGAAAGTGTGGTATTGGTAAAAGAAAGATGTATAGATCAATGGAACGAAATAGCCTAGAAATAAGTCTTCACAAATGCAAACTGATTTGTTACAAATGTGTAAATTAAATAAATGTTATTCTTTTCAACAAATGGTGCCAGAATAATTGGATATCAACAGACAATCTATACCTTCCATCTTACACAAAAAAATAATGTAAAACTAACAATCAACCTAAATGTATATATATAGCTATAACAGACTATTGAACCTCAG
>NW_006383014.1:3435835-3449731 GCF_000327345.1 Myotis davidii | reverse complement strand
CACAGACAATGAGGTGGTGAGGGCCTGGGGGGTAGGAGAGGGAGGACAGGAGCTGGCTGGAAGAGTTTAATAGGGGGAAAAGGAGGACCTGTGTAATACTTTCAACAGTAAAGATTAAAAAAGATAAATAAACATTGAAGAAGAAGAAAAAAAGAATATCGTTCTTAAACTTTAAAAAAAAAAACCAACTTGTAGAAGGAAATACAGGAGAGGATCTGAACAACCTTGGGTTTGTCCATGTTTTTAAATATATCACCAAAGCACACACTGTAAAAGAAAATATCGATAAGTTGTACTTTATCAAAATTAAAATATTTTGCTCTGCTAAATATATTGTTAAAAATGAAAAGAAAAAAAAACACAGGTAGGGAGAAAATATTTACAAATCACATTTTAACAAATAACTTGTTCAAACTATAAAATAAGTTCTCTAAACAGAACAATAATAAACAATTCAAGAAAACAATTTGCAAAAGATCCAAACTGGCCCTTTACCAAAGAGAATATATGAATGGCAAATAAACACATCAAGAGATAGGTACGGAATGCAAATTACACCCAGGTGGTACCACCCATTCTTATGACAATGGGAAATAGCACTAAGTTCTGACAAAAATGCAGAACAACTAGCACTTTCGTACAATGCTGGGTTAAAAATGGTACAGTCCATTTGGAAGATAGTTTGACAGTTTCTGAAAGTTAGACATATAGGACCCAGCAATCTGCCTCTAGGTATAAACAAAAAATGGGAACTTAGTTTTACATAAGAACCTGTGCAGCTTTTTACACAATCATCCATCATGTCCTTCAAATGGTAAATGGATGAACAATATGTGGTACAGCCAGACAATGGAATATTGCTCAGCTATAAAAAGAAATATGCAGATAGATGTCTTCATTTTGTGAAATCCATCAATATGCACACATAAGGTCTGTGAACTTTTCTCCATGCCATGTTATAAATTTTAAGTAAAGTGAAGTTGTTGTTTTTAAGACAAAGGATTCTTTGGCTTCTCTGTGGTGACAAGACCTCAGGAATGGCAAAATGGAAGCAGGGTGATCAGTTAGGAGACAATTACACATTATAAAAAACTAAAATATATTTTATTTACAAGATTTTTTAAAGGAAAAATATAAAATCCTGGGCCACAATAGCATATAAATGATAAGAGATGATCTCAAAATGTTTTGAAGTCCTGATGTTCTTCAAAAGTGGTTTAAGATTGTTTAACTTTTGTTAAGCATGAACAGTAAAATATCAAGAATAATTACTAAAGAAATAAAATCTATTTTATTCATCTAAAGAAGTGGAAGAGAAAAAAAGTGGAAGAAGAAAACAAGCATCAAGTAATTTAAAAAAGAAGAAAACTGATACAATTAGAAAATATAGGATAAGATGGTAGAAACAAGCCAAAGTATCAACCAATATAAAACTGAATGAACTGACCTCCTTCCAAAAAGAGAAAGATTTTCAGCTTAGAGAATAAAACCAGCCTTATGTTATTTCTAAAGAGATACACCTGGAAGAAAAGCTTTTAAAAAGGTTATAAAGTAAAAGGATGCAAAGAGATATACTAAGCACCTATCAAGAAAAATAAATCTATATTAATTCTATGCCAAAGAAAGAATTAGTAGAGAATACAAGAAGGGGGTGGGGAGGACTGTCACAAGTTAATGATAAAAGGTTCAACATGGAAGATCCACATACTCAAAACTTGTAGCACCTTATGAAATGTTTTAAAAATTGCAAAACACAAACATAGCAGAACTACAGAGAATTAGATAACCCATCTCCATAGCAGGAGATTTCAACACAATTCTCCATATTATTCTTTGGTAAAGCAGAACAAAAATGTGGTAAAGATCTCTCAACAAGATTGATTTAGAGGACATACACTATAGAATCACAGATCTGAAAACTAGAGCATTCCCACTCTTCTCAGACACACATGAAACATATTGCAAAAGTGGAGGGAGGGTAAAACTAGGTAATTCTTCACTAATTAAAAATGTGTTATATGGAATATATACTTTGACTACAATGGAATTGTTACAAAAACTAAAAGAAAGACTTTTATTAAAACATATATTATAAATTTTAAAACCTTCTAAAAACATTGATCAAGAACTCATAACTGAAACAATAATTTTGAACTGATCAATAATAAAAGTACTACATATCAAAACTTTAAAAGGCAATGCAAGTAGAAGTCAGAGGGAAATTTTAGTTGTAAATGCTGTGAATGCATGAGGCTACAATTAATTAACAGAAAAAAAAATGTTTTTGAAAAAGTAAGAGGAACAGAATACAACTAGATCAACTGAGCAGATGCAGAAGAGAAAGATGTCTTTTAAAAAAGGATTTTGCTTATTTTTATCATTTATAAAAAATGCTGAATATCCATAGAATTGAGAATTGCTAGAGAAGTCAAAGATATAAAAAACTGTCCCTGCCTTCAAGGAAGATTATATGAATCACAATGAACAATAAAGATTAGCCAGTAGAAGCAGAGATTTGTAAACAAACCTGAATACTAATAGTCAGATCTTGGTTGGGGAACTTAGAAGGGGAGCCCTCACCTGCAGCTCTTCAGACTGAGAGAACAGTCACTGCCAGCTTCCATGGCTGGGAACGGAACAAAAGTATGTGTCCTTCAGGGAGATTCTGGCTTTTGGTGAATAAGAAGGTGGAAGAATCTTTCTATGAAGAGATCGAGGGTTTGGGAAGCTTTGTTTACCATGTACCAGAGGAAGGAAAGAAAATGGCTGAGAGGGAGTAAAGTGAGAGAATAAATTTGGAAAGAATCACAGGTCGGTCCTAGAATGAGTATATATGAGAGGAACAGGCAGCAAAGACTCTCATGTGGACTTGGGCCAAGAAAAAGAGAATGTAGGGCATGACAAATTTTTTTCTCCTAAAGGTTTTAAATAGAACTCTGGAGGAATTGTGTGTTAATGTTCCTGCAAGCTAAAGCTCCGAAAATGTTATAAGCTTGGTGATTCTGGCAAAATGTAGCCTTTGGCCTAAGTTCTAACAAAACACTGTTAGGAAATGATTAAGGGTTTTCTGAAGTTCTTCTGGCAAAAAGCAGCAAATCAAAGGAGTCCAGCGACTCTTCGCTTAAACTGGAGCCTGATTTGGTCACACATGAGAAGAAAACCTCCCCTCCTGCATAGCTGATGGATTAATTGGTTTCTGGGAAACTTTCCTTGAGTGCATCTCTGGCAAGAGTTGATTCTGGCCTCAACTGATGGAGCCAGGTTGGATTGTCCAACACTTTCCCAGTTGTGTGGCCTAGCCTGAAGTACTTATATTTTTTTTTAACTCTTCTGTTTGTTTCATGTATAAAATTGTGAAAATGATGACAAGGCTCCTGAGATGTTCAATAATGTAGAGAAGTGCCTAACGCAGTTAGACAGCTTCCACATTGCAGGTGTTTCATAATTTGTAAACCATCATTTATCACTTATGACAGATCACCACTCTATCTCCAAGTTATAAACATACCTAAGTGTTTTTAAAATCACCAGTCCTATATCACACAGGTACTTGACAACCTCTACCTCTTAGGCAGTGTCTACCAGATCAGTGATTTTACTTGCTCTACTGCATCATGTTGACCAGTTCAAGCTTCCTCTGAAAGTTGCCCCATGTTGTCTACAATGATACTGTCGACCAGGGAACCTGGAGAGAGCAACAGTTGGACAGCAGACAGCGCTTTATGCTGGCCTTTACATGCTTGCTCTCATTCCTTTATGCTGCTCCCTACTTTCCTCTCTTTTATCCTGCTCTTGATTCATTCACTTGTCAAACACTTACTGAGTGTCTAGGTACTCAGTTGGACACCAGGGATATAAAGTTGACAAAGGCACAGTCATGCCCTGAAGGATATTATAGTCCAGTGGGAGAAATAGATGGGGGCAGATAACCACAGTGTAATTAGATTAGGTGGTAATGGACGAGTTTCCATAATACATTGGGAGCACAAGTGATGAGGAAAATAACTGTGCTGGGACAGAGAGAAGGTTTCACAGAGGACTCTGAGCAACGTTTAAAAAGATGATTAAGGGGCCACCAGTCCATGAGATGGCAGTAAGGATAGATGGAGAGGAAAGAGAGAAAAAAAGGGGAGTTACCATAGACCAACAGGGTGGAGGAAAGGAAGGGATTCTAGCAAAGAAAAGCATGAATATTGGCTTAGCTGCAAGCTTTTAAGGGGACTCTTAGAAGAAAGAAAATGATGAGATTCAGGAAAAACATAGTATTTCTCAGGTACTTTGATTGGATTAAAGAAACATTTTTTTCACTGATGTTTATGATTGCTCAAGGCAAGAGCATATGTGTTTACTATAATTCCTACCGAAAAGTTTAAATCTTTGAGATTTGTATCATTCTTTATAGAGATGCTGTGGTAAACAAAGATTATCAAAGCACCTTTCAACTTTATCTAGGGAAGACAATGTAGTTTAGTTGTAGGTAAGCATATTTTCTGTTACTTTTTCTTCTGCCTTCTCCTTGAGGTACAATTCAGTTTGTGTCACCACACTCTCCTTAGAAGAGTGTCCATGACCCTAGCCAGTTTGGCTCAGTGGATAGAGCATTGGCCTGTGGACCAAAGGGTCCTGGGTTCAATTCCAGTCAAGGGCACTTATCTTAGTTGCAGGCTCCTCCCCAGCCTGGGCCCTTGTTCAGGCTCATGCAAGAGGCAACCAATCAATGTGTTTCTCTCACATTGATGTTTCTCTCTGTCTTTCCCCCCTCTCTTCCACTCTTCCTAAAAATATCAATGAAAAAATATCCTCAGGTGAGGAGTAATAAAAAAAAAGGAAGAGTGTCCTTGTAATGGAAAGAAAGGATGAAGACTGTGGCAACCTGGTGTCTCCATTTGCATCACCAATGCCATTATACCCCTTCCCAGACTGGGGAAAAAATAATAATAATTTTGAAAAGCTTGTACTTCCTCTTTTGCCTCAACAGAAAATAACATTATAGCAGAGTCAGACAAAACCAATGAGGGCAACCAGCAAAAATGCAACCTCCTGGCTTCGGTTTTAATGGATCATCACAAGGCCAGTGGGTTACACAGGAGTCTCTGCTGGGAGCATTTCCCTCAAGAATTATTAGATGTGTAAGACTTCTGGTCAAGATGGCAAAGTAGGTTATCTTTGTGCTCACCTTCTCCCCAAATCACATCAAAATTACAACTAAATTACTGTATAGAACAACCATCACTGAGAACCACATGAGGACTAACTGAACAGAACTTCTAGAACTAAGGATACAAAGAAAAAGTGTCACTGAGACTTATAGGAATAGAGGAGATGCAGAGCAGGCAGGCCCCACACCCATGGTGTGATGATTAAGATTTGGGAAGGACATTGTGACTGCGGAGGTTACCCCCTGAGAAGCAAGGAGTCCCAACCTCACACCAGGCTCCCCATCCTGGGACACCACTGTGGGAAGAAGAGTCCCCATCACAGCCGTCTATGAATACCAATGGGGATTGTGTCTGAGAAAAACAAACAGCTCATAGAGACTGAGGTACTTCTCTTAACAGGCGGGCACCTACACTCACTTACAAATTCACTTGCTCTGAGTTCCATCACAGGGGCAGCAACTCAAAAAGAGCCAGTGATGGACAGTGAGAAACTAAACTAACTTCAGGAAGCTAGTAGGCACCGTTGTTCTTTTGTTGAATTTTTCTCTCACCCAGATTCTAGGCACCCATAGGTACCAAATCTGTATTTGTTTGTGTGTGTGTATGTGTGTGTATGTGTGTGTATGTGTGTGTGTGTGTGTGTGTGTGTTTTAGAAAAAGGAAGGGAGAGAAATATTTGTTGTTCCACTTATTTATGCATTCATTGGTTGATTCTTGTCCATGCCCTGACCAGGGATTGAACCCCCAATACCTGCAACCTTATTGTGCAAAGGACTACTCTCTAACCAACTGAGCTACCTGGATGGGGTAAACCTGTGCTCTTTATTAATCTGGTTAACACCTTTGCCCTACCTTAAAGAGTCCCTGATAAGCTGCCCCACAAAACTCTCTCACTTGGCCTGAGCCTCCTCCAAAGGCTCTTCCACAGGAGTGGCCTGCTTCATCTCATGTATAGACCCACTCAAAGGTCTTCAAACTCCACATAAGTTGGGGCTGCCCTAGGCTTGTGCTGCAGTCTCTCTCAAATGTTCTCAAATCCCACACAAGCAGCAGCCAGCCTTGGTGTGCTTGGTAGCTCCTTCCAAGTGGCCCCAGGCACAGCACAAGCAGCAATTGGTCTTGACATGCATTGTAACTCCCATTGGGTTACCCCCAAAACTTGCATAAGTGGTGGTCAGTCTTGGCTGTAATTTACCTCCAACTAATCAACCACAAGCCTGGCACAAGTTGCAGCTGGCCTCAGCTCCCATTGTAGTGCCCGTGAGAGGGCTCCAAGGCTGGCACAGTGGCAGCCATCCTCAGTTCACAGTGTAGCCCCCTGAAGCAACTCCAAGTCCAGAACCAGTGGCAACCAACCACACATCACTTCGTAGCTCCTACCAAACAACCCCAAGCCTGCACAAGTGTGGTCTAACATTGGCCTGCACTGGAGCTGAATAAAGAGGAAATACAATCCATACATATGTTGCCTACAAGAGATCCACTTCAAATCAGAAGATATACACAGGCTGAACATAAAGGAATGGAAAAATATATTTTATATAAATGGAATGAGAAAGAGGTTGGGGTAGGAATACTTATATCAGACAAAATAGACTTTAAAACAAAGACTGTAAGAAGAGACAAAAAAGGGCATTTCATAGTAATAAAGGGATCAATCCAAGAAGAAGACATAATTCTTTTAAACATCTAGGCACCCAGTGTAGAAGCACCTAAATGTATAAAGCAAATATTAACAGACATATAGAGGGAGATCAATAGAAACACTACAATAGCAAGTGAATTTAACACCCCTTGACATCAATAGATTATACTGATAAAAAGTCAATGAGGAAACAGTGGCCTTAAATAACAGTTTAGACCAAATGAGTTTAATTAATATTTTTAAAACATTACACCTAAAAACAGCAAAATGTACATTCTTTTCAAGCACACGAGATTAAGAAGTACAAATTGACAGTTGAAAAATAGTTACGTGGATGTAAAGTACAGCACAAGGAATATAGTCAATAATATTGTAATAACTAGGTAAGGTGACGGATACTAGACCTATCAGGGGACACTTTGTAAGTTATATAAATGTCTAACCATTATGCTGTATGCCTGAAATATTGAATGTCAACTATAAATTGAAAATAAAAATATACAAAAAACTAATAATAATCCTATATAATAAAAGAGAAAAATGGTAATTGGTGTACGACCATACCCTTTTCATTGGCTAATCAGGGCTATATGCAAATTAACTGCCAACTCAGATGGCAGTTAACTGACAACAAAATGGCGGTTAATTTGCATATGTAGGCACAATGCAGGGCGGCGAAAGGGAAAGCAGGAAGAAGCCCCCCGCCACTGACAGTGATCGGAAACCCACGGGGGTGCTAAGAGTCCCCAGGGCCGCCTTTGCCCTCCCCCCCAGCCATGATTGGAGAATCAGGCGCCTTTGCTGCCCTGGCCAGTGATAGCAGGAAGTAGGGGTGGAGCCAGCGATGGGAGCTGGGGAGGGTCAAAGCTGGCAGTCCCGGGAGCTAGGGCTCCCTTGCCTGGGTCTAAAGCGGAGCCCACGATCGCGGGGCCGCTGTCGCTGTGGGGCCGCGCTGCCCGGGCAGGATGCCTCGGCCAGAGGAGTTGACCCTCATCACTATCCGATCGCTGATCACCGGATCAGTCCCTTGCCCAGGCCTGAAGCCTGGGCCAGAGGCATCAGGCCTGGGCAAGGGGCCAATCCTGTGATTGGAGATTGATGGGGGGCAATGCCTGAGGGCTCCCAGTATGTGAGAGGGGGCAGGCTGGGCTGAGGGCCATTCCCCATCACCCCCCTCCAGTGCACGAATTTCGTGCACCGGGCCCCTAGTTGTAATAATAAAAATACAGACCAGATGAACATAATTGTTATTTTTTACAACGTTTCACCTAAAAGCAACAGAATTTTCATTCTTTCAAGTACACATGCAACATTTTCCAGTACAGGCCACATGCTAAGCCAAAAAAAGTCAATAAATTGAAGTCAGAAAATTGAAATTAAATCTGGCATCTTTTTCAATCACAATAGTATAAAACTAGAAATCAGTTACAAGAAGAAAATGAAAAAAACATGGATGCTAAATAACATCCTACTAAACAATGAATGTGTTAACAATAAGATCAAGAAGGGTCAAAAGACAATAAGACAAATGATTAGAGTGACAATAAATAAAGAAGAGATTTAAAAAAAAAAAGAAAGGAAAGAACAATGAAACTAAGAGTTGGTTCTTTAAAAAGAAAAACAAAATCGATAAACCTTTGCCAGACTCATCAAGATGAAAGAGAAAAGGCCTAAATAAAATGCAAAATGAAAAAGAAGTGACAACAGTACCACAGAAAATTATAAGAAAATACTATGAACAATTATATGCTAACAAATTGGACAGTGTGAAAGAAATAGATGAATTTCTAGAAATATACAATCTTCCAAGACTTGGTCAGGAGGCAACAGAAAATGAACAGATTGGTAACTAACAAAATTAAGTCAGAAATCAAAAACTCACAAAAGTCCTGGAACAAATGACTCCAAAGATAAATTTTACTAAACATTTAAAGAAGAATTAACACCTATTCTTCTCAAACTAGTTCAAAATATTGAAGAGGAAGGAAGGCTCCCAAACTAGTTTTACAAGGCCAGCATGACCCTGATATCAAAACCAGAAGACACTACAAAAAAAAAATTATAGGTCGATATCCATGATGAACAAAGATGGAAAAATCCTCAACAAAATCTTAGCAAAATGAATTCAGCAATACTTTAAAAAGATTAGCCGTAGCTTGTTTGGTTCAGTGGATAGAGTGTCAGTCTGTGGACCGAAGGGTCCCAGGTTCAATTCCAGTCAAGGGCCCATACCTTGGTAGTAGGCTCCTCCAGGCCCGCCCTGGTCAGTGCTCCTGCAGGAGGCAACCAATCAATGTGTCTTGCTCACATCGATGTTTCTTTCTGTCTTTTAGTCTCTTTCACTTTCCCTAAAAATCAATGGAGAGCATTATGCTAAGCGAAATAAGCCAGTCAGAGAGATATAAATATCACATGATCTCACTCATTTAACTGATGAACAAAAACAGATCCCAAGACAGAGAAGCATCGATCAGACCATCAAACCTCAGAGGGAAGGTAGGGGAGGTTGGGGGTAAGGGGGAGAGTTCAATCAAAGGACTTGTATATATGCATATATGCCTAACCAATGGACACAGACAAAAAGGGGGTGAGAGCATAAGTGGGGATGTGGGGGGCAAGGGGTGATAAGGACACATATGTAATACCTTAATTGATAAAGAAAAAAATTAAAAATCAATGAAAAAATATCCTCAGGTGAGGATTAACAAAAATTTTTTAAAAAGATCATACTCGGTGATAAAATGGGATTTATTCTCGGAATGCAAGTTTGGTTCAATATCTACAAATCAATTAACATGATATGTCACACAAACAAAACCAAGAACAAAAATCATATGATCATCTCTATAGAGGCAAAAAAGTATTTGACAATATCTAAAATCCATTTATAATAAAAACTCTCAACAAAGTGGGGATAGAAGGAACATACCTCAACATAATAAAGGCCATATATAAAAATTCTACAGCTAATATCATACTCAATTGTGAAAAGCTAAAAGCTTTTGTTTTTTTCAAGATCAGCTCTGGAAGAAGACACAGCTTTCTCTCAGCCCCAAATCCTTCAGAACTCCTTGGGAGGTTGATGTTATATTCCAGACCAGGAATATAAGAGAGGAAAGGCAGAATACACTTGTGTATTATTTTCTCAAAAATATGTACAAGGTAATTCTCAGCTCCTACTGAGGGTGCTCTTATATGGGCCTGGTTAGTATGAATTTGTTTCATCTGAGATGAAAACTGGTGTCAGCAATTTTAGTGAGCATCAGAGTCGTGTCTGTTCCCTAGATGTTACAGGCCATGCACACACCACATCTCCCTGTCCTGTGGCACTTTATTCTAACACTACAGGCCCTGTGCATGAATTTGTACATGGGTGGGGTCTCTCTGGGTGGCCTGCGGGAATCGACCTGAAACCCACAGTCCAACGCCACCTGCAGCTCCTACCTGCAATTCCTGCTCATCCTGACCCCACTAAGCCTGCCACGTGGGCTCACGCCCAATCAGTCCCGGAGCCCTGCATCTGACGCCTTTCTGAGGGAAGTGACCTATAGGATCGGGCCAAAACCAGCTCTCCAATATCCAACATCCCCCCCCCAGGAGGGGTCCTGGATTGCTAGAGGGTGCAGACCAGTCTGAGGGACCCCACCAGTGCACGATTGGGGCTGGGAATGGACCGTGGATGGGCTCCAGGATGTGTCTGGCCCCCATCTCACTCAGTCCCGTCTGGCCAGACCCCAACAGCAAACTAACCTACCAGTCAGAGCACTGGTTCCCTTTAATGGTTAGTGCACATCATAGCAACTGGTCAACTGTCTGCCCCCTGGTGGTCAGTGCATGTCATAGCGAGCGGTTAAGTGGCCTTATGCTTTGATTGGTTGAACAGTCAACCAGTCAACAGATGACCAGACACTTAGCATATTAGGCTTTTATTATATAGGATTTAGGTTGAGATAGTCACCAGTAATGGGCCCTATTTAGATTTTAAAGTATTAGAACAGGGAAGTGCCAATGATTATCATCTAATGAGCAAAATCCCTAACTTTTATGTTGAAATTGAAATTAAGAAAGGTTGAAATAGTTGGTTAGCTTACCTTGGTATCTCATATCAAGAAACAGTAAATGGTTTAGTGTTTGTGCTGTGTGAATTACAAAAGTTTCAGTACATTTAAAAGGGAGAAAGGGACATTTTAATTACTGTGAAGTTACTCAGGATCACAGAACAAATATTTTCTTACAGTTTTGTAGATAACACTCCATCAGCCCCAACCACTTTGGTAACATTTTGTATGCAGACCACTCAGGCTGAGGAGCATTAAATTTAATTTGTGCAAAAGTTAAAGGTGGAAAAGCGTGAAATTAACTTGATGCATTTTTACGGCATTTTCTATCTCCTAGTTTCTCTCGGCCTTTCCAATCCAGCGCGATTTGATTGGCTGTGTCGGGATCTCCCCATCCCTGCAGCTTCCCTCTGCTCTCTGTGCAGTGAGAATGAAGGGCTTCTGAGTCCGTGTCGCATTCTTCCTTCGTCCACAGGCAACCCAGCTGAAGGAAATGCTGATTTATGTGTCTTGATGTTTACCTTGACCGAGCTTCAGTCTGTGCTCAAGGTTCACTATTCTTGGTGACTCATCTCTCTCAGGAGTATGTGTGTGTGAAACAGCCAAAGATGAGTCAACTCATTGAGGAAATCAGTCAGCATTGTCCAAATGGTTTGCAAAGATTTCGAAAGAAATCTGAACCTTTTATAACGCTATATAGAACATAGCAATTGATTGCTGGTGTAACATCTATAAATTATCAAGGTTATTACAGACACACCTCAACCTATGGGGGTAAAGCCGAGATATCCCCTACTGTATCAATAACGGAAGCACTTCTACACAGTTTTTAAAAGTCACAGAACAAGAGCTAATCAAAGGTAATTACGTTTAGAAAGAGAGAGACAGATGGAAATGAGACTGTAGGTTGCCCACTGTAGATTTCATTTAGTGACCAATTATTAAGTGTTATAAGAAATGCCTGCAGCAAACAGTATAATCATTCTGTTTATTTTTATAAATATAGAAGATATT
This sequence comes from Myotis davidii, assembly GCF_000327345.1. NCBI lineage: Eukaryota > Metazoa > Chordata > Mammalia > Chiroptera > Vespertilionidae > Myotis > Myotis davidii. The sequence continues at coordinate 3,437,855 of NW_006383014.1, read as the reverse complement.
GCTATCAATTCTGTTCATCTTTTGATAAGATCATTCACACAGTATTATTCAAATAATTAAAATGGTTGTGCAGAGATTTTGAACTTTTGTCAGGTGAGTTTTTAGAAGGGATGTTTTGGCAATATTAAAGAAAGATGATAACAACAAAAATAAAATGTATAAACACCACAGATTATAAATTCTACTGTATTCCATTATGTCCATTTATTATTTAAAAGGTAATGACCAATCCATATTTTGTGCATGTTTTAAAGGTGCCTATTTAATTTTTTTTCTGCTAATGACCATGTGTCTTTTTCCAGTGCTGGCTGGTTTTCCTTAAGAGAACCTCTTTATTTTTTAATTAAAGATTTTTATTTTTTTGTTTTTATTTAGAGAGCCTCTCCTACTAAACTACATAATTTGTCTCATTTTCATGAAAAAGTAAAGTGTTTCTCACCCTAAACAAAACTTGTACTTTATTTTCCAGCACCCAACATAAAACCAGATGATCCACTCTAATTGATTCTGTCTGCTATACATAGACTTTTCTGTGGGTAACAGGTTCTGATGGTACAGGTCTTCTGCAACATCTTGCATTTATATTTTGATAAATATCTACACTAATAAAAGAGAAAGGTGCAAATTGACCGTACCTTCAAGACACCCACCAACCAATCAGGAGTGAGTATGCAAATTAACCCAACAAAGATGGCGGGTTAATTTGCATATGCAGTCACTGAGCAGCTGGTAGTGGGGCAGGACACTTGCATCATTGCCATGGAGACACAGGCATTCTTCACTGCCCCAGCAGCTCCGGGCTTCTGGGCAGCAGGGGAAGGCAGAAAGGCGGCTCTGGGCCAGAATGAAGGCAGAAAGGCGGCTCCAGGCTGGAGCAAAGGTGGAATGGCAGCTCTGGCCAAAGCGATGGTGGTGCTGGCAGCCAGGGGAAGGAAGGCCCATTCTTGCATGAATCTTCGTGCATCAGGCCTCTAGTAAATAAATAAATGCATATTGATTCATGCCCTGATCCTACCAAACAGAAATAAGGGCCTTCCTTTTTCTGAAAGGAATATAGAAAGAAATAATTAAAATTATTCAGGTTCATTGGCTGTATCTTTTAAGGAAAGTTTTAAGGGACAAATAATAAACTTATAATTTAGGAAAATAGGATTAGCTTTCCATTAACATTGAAAATACAAAAACACTAAAGAGATGGTGAGTAAAAGTGGAGATGAGAGAGCCTTTGTGTGTTAGGAAAGAAGGTATAGATTATTTATCTTTTTCATAAATGATTTAATACTAACAGTAATGCACAACCTAGAGATTTTCATCGTTATTACACAAATAAGAAAACTAAAGATTTGGGAAATTGTTCCTTGTTGAAAGTTATACAAGTGGAATATAATGGAACTAAGATGAAACCCAGTTTTAACAAACTCAGAACTTCTCATATGCTTACAGAAATGCCTCAAAGGTTATGTCTGTTTTGAAATCTGAAGGATGAATTAAAGCCCGTTTTATGAACAGGTAAACACTGGAGGAAAAGTATTTTATGTTTGTTAGTTTTAATCTTTATTGTTCAGATTATTACAGATGTTCCTCCCCCCTCCCCCCACAGCTACCCTCCACCCAGTTCCCAACCCACTCCAGACCTTCCCCCCCCCCACTACTGACCTCGTCCATAGGTGTAAGCTCTTTGTCCAACCTCTTCCTGCACCCCTCACAACCCCTTCCCCCTGAGAATTATCAGTGTGCTCCCTTTCCATGCCCCTGATTCTATTACATTCACCAGTCTGTTCTGTTTATCAGGTTTTTTATTCATTTGATTTTTAGGTTCACTTGTTGATAGATATGTATTTGTTGTCACTTTGTTGTTCATAATTTTTTATCTTTACCTTTTTCTTCTTCCTTTTCTTAGAGAATACCCTTCAGCATTTCATATAATACTGGTTTGGCGGTGATGAACTCCTTTAGCTTTTTCTTGTCTGTGAAGCTCTTTATCTGACCTTCAATTCTGAATGATAGCTTTGCTTGGTTC
>NW_006383014.1:3422427-3435713 GCF_000327345.1 Myotis davidii | reverse complement strand
CTTGAGTGTCTCACTAGATTTATTGAGGGTCTCTCTAAATTTATCGGCAGTGTCTAGAAAATTCTTGAAAATCCTTATAAATGTGGTTTTGAACTCTATATCCAGTAGTTTGCTTTCCTCCATTTCTTTTATTTGTGACTTGTTTCTTTGTGTCTGGATTTTGGCTGCTTCCCTGTGTTGATAGAGTAGCTTTCTATGGTAGGTGTCCTATAGGGCCCAGTGGCTCAACCTCCCTAGTCACCTGAGGTGGACGCTCTTGGTGCACCCCTTTGTGGGCTGTGTGCACATTCTTGTTATAGTTAAGTCTGATTGCTGTTGGTATCACTGGGAGGAATTGACCTCCAGGCCAATTGGCTGTGATGACCAGCTGTTTCTACATTGGAAGATCTGTTGCGCAGGAGACACCCTTACAGGGCAGGACTTGCTTCAGTGGAGCTTTGGTGCTCTATAAGTCTGCCCCTTGAGTGTGTCTCTTATGGATGTGAAGAGTTGTAATCTGGTATTGTCTCTCTCTGACCACTGGGTACACTGGCTCTTGGATCTCCAAGGAGGTGCAAGGTCAGCCACTGTCTGGGGACACCCAGCAGTAGCTACAGAGACATTTGCAGATTCCTCCTCTTTGTATGGGGTTTGGAAGTGCCCAGACGAGGCCCCACTGTGAAGCAAGGCAGGCTGGTGCTGGGACTTGAGTCTTCTTTTGGAAGCTCTGGGGCTCTCTGACCCAGCTTCAGTTTGACAGATTTTAGGCAGATAAAGGACAGGCATTCATATGCAAAAGCCGATGTGCACAGCTTGGGTGGGGTTGTAAATTGAGTGGGGCAGGGTCTCTAGGAATCACCAGGGCAAACAGCAGTGGCTGCCAGTCAGCCTTACACCGGAGAGGTCCCCGGGTCTCCACGTCCCACACACCCCAGTCCCCCCATGCAAGAACAATGATCACTGTAAGCACCTTTGTGAGAAAGCCACCCTCGCATCCTGTCCCGATGTCAGACAGTCCAGTTTCTCCCTGTATGTGTCTGGGTCCCCCAGAGTCTCACCCAGAACTGGAGTTCAGAGCAAGCAGGAGCTTGTATCTCCCTCCCAATTAAAAGAGCATCACATCCAGGTGCCAACACTTTCCATGTCTCTGCACCTCTTACCAGTCTCAATGTGCTTTCTTCACCGTTCTAGTTGCAGAACTTCTACTCAGCCAGCTTTCCCACAGTTCTCGGTGGTCGTTGTTCTGCCTTGTAGTTGTAATTTTGATTTGGTTGTGAGAGGCAGCAAGTATAGGTCTTTACTTATGCCGCCATCTTGGTTTTTCTCTGGAAGAAAAGTATTTTCAACAGAGGGGGAGTCATTTTAATAATAGCTATCATTTAAGGTTTTTGCTATTTATAGATATTTAATGTGCAAGGTACATAACTATCAAGTTAAAATACATTATTTTACTTGGTTTTCATTAGCAATTCCATGGAGTAGTAATACTACATTCATCGTAGAGAAGACAAATGGAGCCCAAGAAAGTTTTGAACCTACCATATGTCTGACCTGTCAGAGGCTGGCTTGGAATCCAATCCAAAAGCTCCTTGAAAGTCCCTGTTCTTTCACAGTCCCTGTTTTTTTAGTATTGCTCCTGCAGCTGGATTGGAGTGGGTGGGGAGGAAAGTGGTGGACTGAGCCTGGTGAGTTGAACAAAGGCCAGGTCACAAAAACCAAGCAAAGGTGTTTACACCTTATTCTTGCTTGATGAGAAAGCTTTGAAAGTCTTAAATAAGGAAATGACACGGACATATAGGAGCTTTAAGGTCATTCTGGGTAAAAGGTAAATTAGAGACACTCAAATTATGAGGCAGAAAGACCAGTTAGTAAGCTATTTGAATAACCCACAACAATAAATAATGACATTTAGTTAAATAAACATGGAATTGGAGTAGATAAGGACAATTCTAGATATGCCAAAAAAGTAAAAATCACAAGCCATAGGGACACATAGAAATTAGTCTTTTCTTGCCGAAACCAGTTTGGCTCAGTGGATAGAGCGTCGGCCTGCGGACTGAAGGGTCCCGGGTTCGATTTCGGTAAAGGGCATGTACCTTGGTTGCGGGCATATCCCCAGTGGGAGATGTGCAGGAGGCAGCTGATCGATGTTTCTCTCTCATCAATGTTTCTAACTATCTCTCTCCCTTCCTCAAAAAATCAATAAAATATATTTAAAAAAAATTAGTCTTTTCTGAATCCCAGTCTCTGATTTGGTTAGTGTGTAAATCAAAGACATACTGCAGCGTAACTCTACAGCTAGTAGGAAGCACATGAGCAGCTAAGGGAGATACATTTATCAAGACAGGTTCAAAATTCATGGAGGAGTTTGGTGCAGTCTCAATTAGAAAATGGCATCATTAGAATAAATGTGAAGAACGCATGAAAAACAATTTGCATTTAAAATTGCAAGATAGTTGCCTTCTGCACAGGAGTTGGCAAAGTAGATTTACAGGTGTGAGTACACAAAACACAGAGTTAATAAAGCTATTGTAGTAATCAAAACCTGCGTGTCTGTTTCCATATAAACAACTGTAAACCTATTTATACCCAACCTGGCATTTAAAAGCATTTTATTTATTTTCATTTATTTATCCCACATACCTAAAATGTAAACTTCTTGGGAGCATAGTTTTATATTCTTACCACTCTAACCCAGCACATGGAATAGTCCCCAACATAGAGTAAGAAGTCAATAAATACATGTGCACTGGATGACTGTCAGTGGCATATGATTGACATCCTGATTTCAGGCATAGTTTACATAGCATTTTCAGCCAAGTGTTCATGTGGTATTTTGTTTCCTGCCCTGTCAAATCAATAAAATTGGGGTCATTTCTGACATTCTAAGAGGACAAAAATGAGAAGTATAATGACAAAACTCCCTGAATGCTGTCTCTGCCTTCATCCTCCAAATAATGAGCATCAAATTAATTTTCAGATTGCACACTCTTAAAATTTCCTAGAAAATCAATAATACAAAGTGATAAGACTAAGGTTAAATGATTGATTCATCAATTGATTTTCTTTTACTGTTTCTGGCAAGAGATGAGTTTTTTCAAGGCCAGTGCTGATGGCCTAATGTCTACCTCCTTTTTTTATAATCTTTATTCTCTATATTACTGCGTATGAGGACCACTCCATATTTCCAAAGGCCTCAAACTTTCCAACTCAGTCAGCTCTAGTGGGACAGGACGGAGGGTAAAGATGAGATCGGAAACACTAAGTTGGGGACCTGCCTGGGAGAGAGTCTAGTCAGTAAACAGGAACAAGCTCAGACACAGAAAATCCAGGCAAGGTTTTTAGCCCAAAGTCAGAGAATCAGATGGTGTTTCAGGTGCAAGAAATTCAATAGAGAAGCAGATTATGGAAGGGAAAATGGAGTGTTCCAGGTTCATTGTTACCTGACTCAGAGCCTCACCCTTTCTTTCCCACATGTCCATCTCAGCAGGGACCTTCTGGGAAATCTCTCCACTCTGTGCAAGTCCCCCTTCTTTCCTCTCTCTGTCTCCAGGTTTTCTTCATTCCATGTCTGTTCTTTAGCATCCTTGAAGGTTTGTTCTCATCCCTAATCACATATTCTCAGCAGTTTCAGGTATCCCCATAATTATAGCAAAGTACCTCTTTCTTTCCCTGTCATCTTTCTGGAATCCTTATTTCATGACATTAAATGCAAACACATCTCCAATAAGAAGTTCTATTAGATTTCAAATTCAACAATGTTTTTTTAAAAACACTTTTACTGGTATTTTTTTTTAACATTTGCATTGTTACTGCCTGTATTTGACTGCTCCTCACCTTGTGTTCACATTGCTGCGAGGCATTCTCTTCTGGTAATTCTTCAATCTCTTCCACTTCAAATCCAACTTGCACCTAACTTCAAAGTTAAAGAGAACCCAAATTCCATTTTTATCCTTATTCTTCTGATTTAAAAATAAAGTTTCTTAACTTATTTTATATAGAAACTCTTGCATTTTTGAGATTTCAAAAGCACTAACTAGAGGCTGTATCATTACTAGGCCCTGTCAGTGGAAGCCTATACCCTCACTGTTGCACTTAGAGGCTCCATTTGGCCCTCCTATGACGACAGTTCCTACCCCCATCCCCTATCCTCAAAAATAAATTTACTGCCCTGACTGGTTTGGCTCAGTGGATAGAGTGTTGGCCTGTGGACTTAAGGGTCCCGGGTTCGATTCCAGTCAAGGGCATGTACCTTGCTTGGTTGCAGGCACAGTCCTGGCCTGGGCCCTGGTCGGGCGCACATCCCCAGTGGGGAGTGTGCAGGAGGCAGCTGATGGATGTTTCTCTCTCATCGAAGTTTCTAACTCTCTATCCCTCTCCCTTCCTCTCTGTAAAAACTCAATAAAATATATTTAAAAAAAAAGAAATTTACTGGCCAGACCAGTTATCCATCAAGAGTTTTTTGTTCCTGAATCTGAACTAAGGTCCAGACACATGCAACCCTAATATTTTATTCCCAATTAGCTCAGGACTACTTTTAGGGCTGGTATGGGCCCCATCCCTGAGTCTGTCATACTGATAGTGAGTCATGAGGCAAATTTGTGCATGTCTGAGTCCAAAATGTGGCCAAGGAATAGCAGTTTGCAGAGGGTGTAGATCAAATTAGAATATATGTGCTCAAGTGCCCCACATTTTACAGTAAAGGATGGAATTAAGGGTAGGAAGAGAGGAGGTATGGGCTGTAGGCCCATTACAATCCTGTGCTGAGCTAAAACTCTAAGGGTGTTGAACTAGTTTTCTATTGCTGCATAACAGCTTTCATAAACTTACCCACTTAACACCAATTCATTACCTCAAAGTTCTGTAGGTCAGAAGTCCAAATGAGCTGAGATGGGGGTCTCTGCTTACGGTCTCATTAGGCCAAAGTTATGGTGCTGGCTGGGCTAGGGTCTCATGAAGGAGTTGGGGAAGAACCTGCTTCCAAACTCATTCAGGTTTTGGCAGTTAGTTAGCTCCCCATGGTTGTAGGACTGAGGTCCCCATTCCCTTCTGACTGCCATTCAAGGGTCTTTCTCACAACTCCTTAAAGTCACTTGCATTCCTTCTTACATGGTTCCTCCATCCTCATACAAGCAGAAGTTCATGACGTTTTTATCTTTCTGGCTTTCTCTTCAACCAGCAGATGAAGGAAACTCTGTGCCTTTGATGGCTTATGTGATTATGTTAGCCCATGAGGAAAATCCAGGACAAGAGCCCTATGTCAAGGTTATCTTGCCATGAAAAAATTATCTGCTATGTGATGTATCATCATATTTACAGGTTTTGGGGGTTAGGGCAGGACATATTTGGGAGCTGTATAAATTTGCTCAGGGCTAACATAGCAAATTACCACAGACTGGGTGGTTGAAACAACAGAAATTTATTTTCTCACAATTCTTAAGGCTGGAAGTCTACAGTTCAGGTGTCAGCAGGATTGGATTTCTTACACACCTCTCTCTTTGACTTGTGCTCTCCTTGTGTTTTCACATTGTCTCCTCTTCATACATGTCTGTCCTCTTCTTATTAGGAAACCAATAATTTTCCTCTTCTTATAATCAACCAATTAGGTCTGACTCCAACGATCTCATTTAACCAAATTACCTCTTTAAAGAGTATCTCCACATATAGTCACATTTTGAGGTACTGGGGGTTAGGACTTCAACATATGAATTTTGGGAGAAAGCAATTCAGCTCATAATAGGGGCTACTTCTAAGTGTTCCATATTTACTATATTATTTAGATATGTGTTAGGTAGGTCTCCTAGTGTATTCCTGCTCCAACACTGCAAATCTGGCAGATAGGCCTAGACAGAGAGGCCAGGACTCTGATAGGAAATGAACAGAGGCTGACATCTGATGGCAAACAATGGTGGTGGCAGCAGCCACACTGGAATCTCTGAGCTGAAGTCTAAGAAATCTAGCCTAGTGACTGGGAATAAAGCTAATTTCCTTAGCCTGTCATTACTAAGCATGCCTAAGGTCACTCAGGTATTCTCTTCTCATCCTTGTAAGATGGCACACCATGCTTGGCCTCCTTCCCCTCTCCCTCTCCCCACTCCACACCCTACCCAACACACTCCCTGCTTTGCTCCTCTCTTCACAGCCTGAGGCTACCCAACGGTCTTAGTCCATTAGGGCTGCTATAGTGGATACCTTATAAAACACCAAGACTGGGTGGCTTTTAAACAACAACGCTTTTATTTCTCATGGTCTGGAAGCTAGAAAGTCCAAGATTAAGGCACTGGCAGATTCAGTGTCTGGTGAGGGCTTGCTTCCTGGCTTATAGACAGCTGTCTTTTCTCCGTGGTCTCACATGTCAGAAGAAGCCAAGAGATCCTTGGTGTCTTTTATGAGGCTACTAATCACATTCATAAGGGTTCTGTCTTTATAACCTAATCACATCCTAAAGGCCCTACTTTCAAGTATCATTAGTCATTGGCACCAACCTTCTATAAAGTCTTATTCCTTGGACTACATCTCTCTCTTAACTTCTGGGGCACAGCCTTGCGTGTCTCAGTTATTTGGAACTCAGCATTTATCATTTTATACCCTTTCAAATGTTTTCATGACATAAACACCATACAATACACCTTTTAGATTATGATCTTGTTGACTTCAAGTAGTATGGTTTACATAGCTACTGTGTATAGGGGGAATAAAACAAACATGTTAAATACTCTCAAGAAATTAAAGTTATTTTCCCAATTATTGTGTCATGGATTCTACACAAAAGGATTTGGTGTTAAAGTATGTTTGGGCAATTCCTACAAGGTTAAAAACAGCTTTGTTTTCTTATGTTTTAGACAGCTCAAAGTCTTTACTATACATACTACTATATATGGTTAATAACTGATAGGGAATAATAGTGAAGAATTTACCAAATTTATTGAACTTATAATTCAAGAGCATATTAGGCAATTAATGTTGTTGAATATATATTTTTGAAAAGACTGGTTTAAGAACTAGTCCTCACCCAACTCTCTTACCAGATACTTATTACTTATATACACATATAAAACTATTCTAAATATCTATATGTATTCAAAAGGTTATTGATTATCCTGACCATCTTCACCCTAGCGATGGGCCATCCAGGGGTGGGCAAACTTTTTGACACGAGGGCCACAATGGGTTCTTAAACTGGACCGGGGGGCCGGAACAAAAGCATGGATGGAGTGTTTGTGCGAACTAATATAAATTCAAAGTAAATATCATTACATAAAAGGGTACGGTCTTTCTTTTCAATAGTTTTATTCATTTCAAAAGGGCCGGATCCGGCCCACGGTCCGTAGTTTGCCCAAGGCTGGTTTAGACTATATGAAAATTCCTATCTGATACTCAGATTTTCTGCTCAAGGTCTTCAGGGACAAAAGTTCGGGTCTTTTTCACAAAGTGTGGTGATGGACTAAACTCCATGTCCACTGAGAAAAGATCCAGGGTATATATATGATGAGATAAAGTATTAAGATTCCAGTTATTAACTGGAATGTGATAAGGAGAGGGAACACAGAATCTCTGGCTCTGGAGGGCACTTAACCCTTCATTGCCATAGATTGTTTTGACACTTGTGAGGTTGACCTTATCAGGCTTTCTTAGGCTGTAGGCACCATGCAGATGGACACAGAAGCTTTCTTAATTTTTACAGAGTATCTTCAGAGTATATTATCCAAATGTTGATAATAACAATGAGCAAAGTGATTTTTGCTTTCTCCCTCCCAGAGATGCTGGGGATATTCATGAGAGGCAGTCTGATAAGTGCTTTGAGCTGCTTTGTGATAGGACCATATAAAAAAATAAAGTACTTTCATGTTAGCTTTTGTTTAAGTACCTAAGTACTTGCATATTAGTTGATCTTAAAACACATAACCAATGGGACATTAAGAAGCTACTTGGCTGGGCCCAGTGGGTAAACCCTTGACTTAGTAATCTTGTTTTACATTACTTACAAATATCAAAGTGATCAAAGTTTCAGGATGTAACCTCCAGAGTCAATGAGAATTGGAAGTTCTAGAACCATGCCCCTATTACCTTATCAGGTAACTATATTGGGGAAAACTTTACCTAAAATTGTAATTGTGTCACTGAGTTGAATTTTCCATTAGTACTCTCATACAGTGTATTGTCCTCAAATACTTTCGCTTTCTTTTTCTAATTGAATTTCTCACTTTTGAAGCCAGAGTTTCTTTCATCAATACTGTTATTAGCATTTGCATTCCTATTTTTAACACTCATTTGAGGCTTGCCTTGGGAACATTTTGTTGAGAGCTGTTATTTGCCATGTTTAGAGTGTTGCAGTTCAGGAAAATTGAGAAATACCTCTACAGCATTAGTAACATAAGAACAAAAATGTATTTCATCATCTTGAGTGTGTAAACATGCAGAGGACAGATAATCAAATGATAGAACTAAGAAGAGACATAGCCTAATGGACTCAGCAGAGAATTAGAAGCCCAAAATATCTATGCTCCAACCTTGGCTCCAATACAAGGTCCTTGTCCTTGGGTATGTTCCCTTCTTTCCATGGGGAAAACACACACACACACACACACACACACACACACACACACACACAAACCAACACTAAAAACTGAAAAACAAAAAACTAAAACACTCCAAAAAAACAAAAACAAAAACACAACACCTTGTTGTAGTAGAAATAGGGGAGGGTGATTGGAAACCTGATAGATATTCCAGTATCCTCTAAGCAAGATTTTCACCTTAGCTATACTGTTTAATTTCTGTCAGTTTTTGTCACAAACTTGACACTGTCTTTGTTTATGCTGCTGTGATTCTTATTTTGTCAGTGTACCCCTTGAACTTGAACGCTTCCCTGGCGTAAGTAAAGTCATTTGAAAATACAAAGTCAAAGAGCTTTACCTTCCTTCTCATGACTACAATGGTATACAGTTATATATTCTTTAAAGAGTTAAATAGTTCAGAAACCAGAATATGTGGTGCCTTTTGGTATCAAGTTTCTCTAAGGATTTGACCAGTTTGAATATATTCTACTACCTGTAATTGCCATCTGTAATATTTGGACAAAAATAGAACACATATCACCTCACCAGCAACTTGTATAAACTTGTGATTTTAATTAGTCAGAGACCATTTGTGTGAGGGCTTACACATCACCTACTGAAAAATAAAAATCTTCTTACATTAGCAAAACACCCCAAAACACGACTGGAAGGTGGAATTGTGTGCTATTCCTCTGCGTTTCCAGCATGTAGCAAAGTGTTTGCTGTATAGAGGGGTCAAATAGGCATTCGTTAAATTGTCCTGAATAAGCTGAAGTTTCCCTTCATAACTATATAAGTAATAGCATTTTCCCAGCCACCAGTAGAGAAAAGTAATGAGTATGGACTAAGATTTCCCTCCTTTATGTCCACCTTCCGAGGTTCAGTTGCCACTGTTACATTAGCCACCACCGCATCACGCCTGGACAGGACCGCAGCCTAGTTTTTGTCCCGTGGGAACCCTTCTCCACATCTTGGTGTCCTAGACAAAGTGCAGTGTGAGTCACCTCCTCGCCTCTGCTGCTAAAGGCCTGACTTCCATAGGGAAGTCTCCTCCTTTCTTCCCTCAACAGTGGGCTTCTCAGGATTTGGGTGGGCAGCAGTGGAAAACATCCCTCAACTACTCCTACCTTTCTCCACCTTGCTAGTGAGCACTCCCAACACTTCCCTGTCCTGAGCTAAATGGACAGATTGCCAACTCCGCCAGCATGCTCCTGCAGTCACTGCAACCCTTTGTGTTTGTGGAGGCTTGCTCTGCAGTGTGAGAGATATAATTTCAGTAAATCATTACAGCCACTGCCCTAAAAGTATCCTCTCTGGAAGGTAAAATATGTACATACTTCCAAATTAAACCCTTTTTAAAATTCATGATAAAATATGTACATCCTTCTGAATTAAATCCTCTTTAAAATTCATGAGGTTCTTGAGGTTCTATATATAAACTGAAACTATTGGGGAATAGACTTTCTCCCTAGAATATTCCTTTGTTGAACCTCTTTCCTTCCCCGTTTCACTCAAATGAGACCAAAGCAACAAGTTACTGTCTCCCAGGGAGGTTGGTTTTGCCAAATGTACCAGTGGAAAGCCCCACGTAAAACATTCTTTCTCAGACAGAAAGGTAAGCGTAACACATGTTACTTTTAACAGAAAGTAATTCTGCCTCAGGGTTAATTGCTATGTATAGGCAATGAAAATATGGGGGGTATTCTGCTCCAGCTGGGCCGATTCCTTAGTATTTGGCCAAGTTTAAATCTCTCGGAGCATTTCAAGCTTGGTGAGATAGGGGGATAGAAGAACTCAGAGGGCTCTAACGATGCCAGGTTGGCATCTGGTGCAGTTAGACATCCACCTGCCCCCATCTAATTCTGCAGCTAGGTGTTGGCTTGGAGAGAATAAGTTGAGGGCAGAGGAAGCAAGAGTAGCTAGGACTTCTAAGTTTAGTGCTCAAAGGGAAGAGATTAAGAAAGGCATTTCACTTTGAAAAACATTAATATAATAGACTCCAACCGTCGTTCTCTTTGGAAGAACTTTAACATCTTTCCTCATACTCTACATTTTGATAAGTGAAGGCTTCTTCTATTTTCATCCTGGGATCTATGATAGAGAGACAGCTCTGTAAAAAAATTAAAAAAAAAGGAATACATATGGTATAGGATCTTCACTGAGTCTGGGACAGTTGACTGCTCAAGCATTCTAAAAGAGAGAATGTGAACAATTTAGGTATGAGTCCAGCCTAGGAACATGTTACTATAGATAGAAAAGTAAATGCATTTAAAAGCTACAGAGCGCAAAGCCTGAAATGCTCTCAAGCTGTTAATCAGATGTTATGGGCTGCATGTCTGTGTGGCACCAAAATCCATCTGTTGAAGTTCTAACCCTCACTGTGATAGTATTAGTAGGTGGGGCCTAAGGGAGGTGACTAGGTCATGAGAGTGGAACTCTCAAAAAAGGGTTCAGTATCCTTATGAGAAGGACCACAGGGAGCCCTCCTATCTTTCTACCATGTGAGGGCACAGAGAAAAGACTATGAACCAGAAAGTGAGCTCTCACCAGATACAGAATCTGCCAGCACCTGGCTCTTGTACGTCTCAGCCCCCAGAACTGTGATAATTAAATGTTTGCTGTTGAAACTACTCAGTCTATGATATTTTTTTTTATAGCAGCTTGAACAGACCAAGGCAGCATATATGGACTAGAGAGAGATCTAGAGACAAAAGGAAACAACATTTGAAACCACTGCTTAGTGTCATCTAACATTCAAAACAGCCTGGCTGGCATGGCTCAGTGGTTGAGTGTCAACCTATGAACCAGGAGGTCACAGTTCAATTCCCAGTCAGGGCACATGGCTGGGGTTGTAGACTCCATCCCCAGTGTGGGGTGTGCAGAAGACAGCCGATCAATGATTCTTTCTCATCATTGATGTTTCTATCTTTAAAAGAAGTAAAATAAAATAAAACATTCAAAACAACAAAGGACATAAAACAGGAGATCTGACAAAAATTAACAAAGGACACTAATCACAGTATGATAGGCCATTGAAAGATATCTATACAAATAATAGACAAATATGTAAATTGACCATCCCTTCACGACACCCACAACCAATCAGGAATGAGTATGCAAATTAGCCCAACAAAGATGGTGGGCCTGTGTGAAGGTGCCAAGCACCTGGGGGCAGCGTGGGCATTCCCGACCCTGGCCACTCCGGGCCTATGTGCACTGGCGCTGAGTGGCCCGAGTTCTGGGGATGCCACTGGATATCCAGCCCTGTCAGCCCAGCCTGGGGGCAGCTGAAGTTCCCAGTCCTTTTGGTTTCTGAAACCCCTGGACTGGAAGCTTAAACCAAGAGCGCAGGGAGCACTAGGAATGTTGGGAATAGTAGTTCTGGTGGCAGATGCGCTGTGGGATCTTAGACACTAGAGCAGCTGTGGGCAAACTACGACCCGTGGGCTGGATCTGGCCCATTTGAAATAAATAAAACTAAAAAAAAAAAAAAGACTGTACCCTTTTATGTAATGATGTTTAATTTGAATTTATATTAGTTCACACAAACACTCCATCCATGCTTTTATTCCTGCCCTCCAGTCCAGTTTAAGAACCCATTGTGGCCCTTGAGTCAAAAAGTTTGCCCACCCCTGCACTAGAGCAAAGTAAGCCTGGAGCAAGTTACTGTTGTGGGTGGTAGATGGAGAGAAAGCAAAGGTGAGAGACAGAAGTAGTCAGAGTGTCGAGGAAAAATTAAAAGGAAGATATCCTGCAACTTCTAGGAAATCTCCACCAATGGAGCAAAGAAAAAAAAAGATTTCTATTATTCTGTGAGCACCAAACAAAACTGGGTTGGGGTCTCAGACAATTTGCTCATATGATTGCAAAGACAGACAGAAACTCCCAGATTGGAGAGGGCTCCCCTGAGGGCTCTTAGATTGGAGAGAGTGCAGGTTGGGCTGAGGGACCCACCACGCCGTGCATGAATTTCATGCACCAGGCTCCCAGTCACATTATATTATTATATTAAATTATATCATATTATGTTTATTATATAATACTAGAGGCCCAGTGCACAAAAATTTGTGCACTCGGGCGGGGGTCCCTCAGCCTGGCCTGGGCCCTCTCACAGTCTGGGACCCCTCTGGAGATAACGACCTGCTGGCTTAGGCTTGCTCTCAGGTGGCATAGGGCAGGCCCAATCCCTAGGTGCAGCCCCTGGTCGGGCTCACAGCAGGGCCGATTGGGGAGTTGGGGTGCTGCCCCCTGTCATGCAAGAGCAGGGCAGATCAGAAGGTTGCAATGCCACCCCGAGTCATGCACAGGGTAGGGCCGATTTGGGGGTTGGGGCACTGCCCCCGTCACACTCAAGGCAGGGTCGATGGGGAGGTTGCAGTGCCACCCCCAGTCACACACAGAGCAGGGACCATCAGGGGGGTTGGGGCTCCGTACCCTGTCAAACACAGAGCAGGGCCCATTAGGGGTTTGGGGAGCTCCCCCCTGTCATGCACAGAGTAGGGCCAATAGGGGAGTTGGGGCACCGCCCCCTGTCACATACAGAGCAGGGCAGGTCAGGGGGTTGGGGCGCCGCCCTCTATCACCCACAGAGGAGGGCCGATCAGGGGGTTGGGGCGCCGTCACTGTCACACTCAGGGCAGGGCTGGTGGGGAGGTTATGGCTCTACCCCGTCACACACAGAGCAGGGCCCGTGGGGGGAGGGGGGGTTGGGGGGTTGCACCCTGTCCAACCCAGAGCAGGGCCGGACAG
>NW_006383014.1:3411487-3421936 GCF_000327345.1 Myotis davidii | reverse complement strand
GTTGGGGAATGTTGGCTTCCTCCGTCACTGAAGCAAGCAAGCCTCATGTTCGCTTCAAGCTGCCTGGCTGCTGGCCACCATCGTGGCTGGCAGTTAATTTGCATATCGCCCTGATTAGCCAATGGGAAGGGTAGCAGAGGTATGGCTAATTACCATGTTTTTCTTTTATTAGATAGGATTAATCATAAGCCTGGTGCATGAATTTGTGCACCAGTGGGGTCCCTCGGCCTGGCCTGCCCGATCAGGCCCAAACCAGCTCTGACATCCCCCAAGCGGTCCTGGATTGCAAGAGGGTTCAGGCTGAGGGACCCCACCAGTGCATGATCAGGGCTGGAGAGGCACACAAGAGGTCGGCCACCCAGAGAGGGACCGTGGGAGGCTCCAGGGCATGTCTGGCTCATCTGGCCCAGTCTTGATTGGCCGGACCCTAGCAGCAAGCTAACCTACCAGTCAGAGTGTCTGCCCCCTGGTGGTCAGTGCACATCATAGCAAGCATTGAGTGGCCTTAGCATATCATTAGCGTATTAAGCTGTGATTGGTTGAACGGATGACCAGATGACTGAACACTTAGCATATTAGGCTTTTATTATATAGGATTATATTAATTATATTATATTTATCATATTATATTATATTATATTAATTATTATATTATTCAAGAAATAATGCCAAAGACTTGGAAAGGTACAAAAATGGCAACAAAATGATAAATGGTTATCAATATTTATAACTGGGAAGAAAGGAGGGAAATTAGCTTTGTGTTCATTAGAACAGACAAGTTAGAAGAGATAACTATTGAAGTGTCTAAAACTCTGCAGGGTATCAAGAAGGAAGAAACAGGAAATAGTTCAAGAGCAAAAACAGAACATGAGCAGAAAGGAACAAAGAACTGTGCATTAAAGGGAATTCAGAAGCAAGGACTGCACAGAGTAATTACAGTGGTCAGCAGAAAAGGCTTCTGACATCAGACAGGCAAACTCTATACCCTGAATGTATTTTCACAAGGAGTCAGGTGAGTATTTGGGGGAAGGGGTGGAGGAGGGGCGTCTACAAGGCACAGAACCTTCAGGAAGACAGATGCATTTGTCAGGACAACGTGGCTGCTTTCCTTCCTGAAATGCGAGCTGTTCTCCCTCATTAAGTTAACACACTGATCTGGCACAGCCACATCCTGGAATCCTGAAATCATCAGCTTCCATTTAAGCTTTTCATTTCTTATATGCTTAATTTGACTTAGTCAGCTTGATGGCAAGTTTGCAATATTATAAATATGCATATGGCATGGTATCTGCCACCATCTAATCCTGACTTATTTGCCTATCAGAGATAGCATAAGCCAGATAGGATGTGCAGCTGGGCAAACCTCCAGGTCTGGAATTCAAGTTCAGTCTTGGTAAACATCAGATAAGGCTGAATGCTTATCTAAACTGGTCAGTCCCAAGGAGCCTCTGCCCTTTCTCCAACCACGATTGGCGGGAGCGGAAAAAATTAAAGAGCAACCCATATCAACCACAATTTTATAATTTGGTCTATTATTGTTATGAATTATTTTGACACCAAGTGTTCACATTTAGAGGCAAACCAATGCCTGTTCTTCTCTGTGAGAATATGGGCCCTAAGTGACAGTCTCCCTGAACATTAAAAGGTAGAAAAATTCAGAAAGTAGTTGGTGCTGAGTCACCTCAGTTCATCCATGAGGAGGAAGTTCAGTCTCATAGGAAGAAGTCTTATTTTATTTCCCCCTCAATCTTATTCAACCCTCCTGCATCCACAAGACATTGCTGTTAAATACCTCTTCTAAAACATCAATCTCTTTCTTCCCCTTCAACCTATAAATATGCTCAAACATCTCCCTCAAAAGGGCCTCTTCCCTGCTTATAACCATGGCTCATCCCTTTACAAAGAAAATTCTCTAAGAAAAAGATAAAAGTACAATCTCATGGCTCTGCTTCTTCACAACAGCCCAGCTCCCCATTAAATCCACTGGCCCTGCAATTTGGTTTCTGGACCCACCAGTACACTGAAACCGCTTTGGCAAAGGTCACTAATGACCTCCTATTCCTGCTTCCTTTGGCCTCACAGACGTCACTGCCTCCCAGTTGCTCTTCATCTCCCTGTCTGCATCTTGTTTAGTTCCACGGATTCCTCTTGCTCTAAGTACTCCTTCAAGTGATGTTTCCAAGATTACCTCATTACTCTGTTTCTTCCCACTTTACTATTTCTCTGAGCTTCCTTATGTGATCTCTAAATATCATTTCTCACCCACATTCCAAACTTCCCCAATGAGTATTTCCATTCCAAACCTTTGCTTGATTCCTATAACTTCAAATGAAACTGTCTGCAATGCATTATCTGGCTGTCCCTCATACACCCCAAGCTTATTACACAGATAACTGTAACTAGCTGACCTTCAATCCCTTTGCCCATCTGCCAGTCTCTAATTTTTCCTCTTCCTACTGTGCTTCTATTAATGGAAAGTAATAAATGGAGAGATAATCTTAGATTTTTCTTTTTCCTTCAATATCCACATCCAGTTACTCAACAGTTCTGTACATTCTACTTCCAAAAATTTTGTTTAGATTCAGTTTCCATTTCTGTTTCATTGCCTGTTTTTACTTCATATTCCACTCAATCTATTGAAATAGTGTCTTTTTTGGTACTTCAGATGTTAGTTCCACTCTTCTCGAATTCCTCCGTTAGCAAGGTTTTGTATTAATCAAATCTGATCACATTACTGCCCTGCTTATCCAAGGCCATTTACTCTATCAACCACCAGAAACAATTCTCTAAACTTTGCTTCCATATTCAGTTTCATCCCCCACCATTATTTCCTGCTCCACCCAACCTTTCCTGAGCCTTTCAATGTCCTTGAGGACAACACACTCCCTTGACCTTGGTGACACTACAAAGGTCCTCCTCTGCTGAAACACCTTTCCTCCCACTCCAATTATTTACCTGAAAACCTTTCCTTATGTTTCAAGGCTTATTTTAAACATCATTTTGACACATTTTCCTTGATCCTCCCCACCTAACACCAGTCAGAGTTAGGCATACTTTGAACTATACACCTAAAGCACTTAGTAAAAGTCTCTATTACAGCTGATCATACATGTGGTCTCCACATGGTTTACAGCACTATCCCCTGCTAGATTCTGAGCTTCAGGAGGTCAAGTATGTTGTCTTATCCTTTTTTTTTTTGGCTTCCCCTAGTAGAGTGACTGGTATATAATAGATACTAATAAGTGTTTATTGAAATCAATAAAAAGTTTTGTTAATTGTTTCCCATGGGGGTGGGATGTTCAAGTTCACATGGTACCAATGGCTGGGAAAGAACACCACGTGATTTCTTCTAATATGAAAAGTCAAGAAGAAGATAGGACTGAGCAACTTTCTCTAAGCTTGCTTGAAAAATTCCCATGAATTTAAGCCACTAAAAAAAGTTTTAATCTATGCTCACCCTCCCCCCATAAAAGTTGAAAGAATTCAAGTTTTTGAGCAAATGCTTCCTAACTAACCCCAGAAGGTATTTTAGAGGTGTCTAGATCTGAATTTTCTTAGAAAAGTTTAATAGTAGCAACACATGTGGTATATGTAGCATTTTTTCCCTAAATGTTTCCATCTTTATCTTGGCTTATATTTTCACAAATCTAGCCAGCAGATATGAGAATATACTGAGATTTCATTTAGCATATGAAGAAACCAAGGACTCAAGATGTTAGGTAATTTTCTCAGAATTGTACAGTGTGTCAACAACTGATTGGTATCCAGCCTCCTAAATTCACATCATATTCTAACAACCTAAATTGGTTATCTTCTTTCTAAAGGGTCCTCTTTCTCTTGTCATTTTTTATTAATAATATATTCATGGATTATATAATGATTTTATTAAGAGCTATGATAAAAGATAAAAACTAATCAATTTAGAGTTAGGAGGCCTGAACTTAAGACATTTAGCAGAGGATCATGAAGGGAGAACTTGGAGCTGGAAGATATGGGCTCAATTCGAGCCCCACTGCTTTAGGGTTAGACTATCTTGGGCAAGTCACCTCACTTCTCTGAACCTTAGTCCCCTTAAATACAAAATGGGATAACAATGTTTACACCATTTACTACATGGTCTTGTGAGATGGAGCACATGAAGCCACTTTGTAAAGTGCAAAATCTCTACAGTGATACTGAAAGCCCATGTGGAGTGTGTACTGTGGGCAAGATGGTGCTCTAAGTATTCTACTCACAATGATTCCACAGAGTAGAGATTATTACTGTTCACACTTTACAGAAGAGAAACTCAGGACATGCAGGAGTCAAGTAACTTTTCTAAAATCATACAGGTAAGAAATGGAGCTAGGACTGAACCCACACAGTGAAATGTCCAAGCTCATCTCTAAGCCACTTAATTATGCTGGCTCCCGGGCCAACACACTGAATACCTTCATGTTCTAGGATCGTAGGATATGTTAAGTCACTGAATTGCTCCTCATGTGCATTATCTTACTCAATTCCCTCTACAACCCTATGTTTATCCAGAGGCAGTGAGTAAAGATAATGAAGTTCCATACTTGCTCCTCTGGTCTATTCTGAACACAGCGGCCACAGCGAGCTCTCTTTGCGCAAAGCTCACTGATGCTTCCCATCTCATTCAAAGTAAAATCCGAACTCTTTTCCATGGCCTAGAAGACCCTCTACACTTTAGCCCTTTGCTGTGTCCTTCCTCCCTCACTTCTCAATTCCAGGCTTTGCTGTTGTTGAAAAGTGTCAGACATTCTCCTGATTCAGAGCCGCTTTCTCTACTGTTGCCTCTGCTTAGAATATCCTTATTCAGGTCAGGACGGGGCTCATTCCTCTGCTTCATTCAGGTCTCTGTTTTTGTTTTTATTGTAAATGACCTATCAGCGGCTCTTTTTACTATTCATATAAGATAGGAATTACCTCATCTCCCTCGACAGTCTCTAACTCCTTACCCTGCCTTTGTTTTTCTTCATGGTACCCATTATCATTGGCATCCCCTTACAGCATATGATAGGTTTTATATTTATTTTTCTATTACCTTTTCCCCTCTTTCCTTGTATGCATAAATATACATAAACACTTCCTCTCTCTTCACACCACAACACACACACACACACACACACACACACACACACACACACCAGCTACTTACCAAAGTTCTTGGTTGTGTTTTCTGCTATTACCCTCTGGTACCTAGAATAGTGCCTGACTCATAGCAAAATCCTCCAAACTGACACCTTGTGTGAATAAATAATTATATGACCTCATAGAGTTTAAAATCTGGTTAAAAAAAAGGCAAAGGAGCCTTTATTATCAATTCTTCAGAAACAACTGACAGTGACAGGAAAATCTTGGGTGGCATATTTTTGCTCCACTTTTTAGAAGCTTTCTAGAGCTCCAAACACAGTCCTTTGTTATAAAATAAGGTTGAGTAAATATGACCAAATCCTATGTAATAAAACCCTAATACGCTTAGTGTCCAGTCATCCGTTCAACCAATCAAAGTGTAATATACTAATGATATGCTAAGGCTGCTCAACTGCTTGCTATGACGTTCACTGACCACCAGGGGGAAGATGCTTCAACCTGTAGGTTAGCTTGCTGCTGGGGTCCAGCCAATTGGGACAGAGCGAGATGAGCTGAACATGCCCTGGAGCCCTCTCATAGTCCCTCCCAGGCTGCCCAACCTCCTGCGTCCCTCCCTAGCCCCGATCATACACCAGTGGGGTCCCTTGGCCTGGCCTATGCCCTCTTGCAATCTGGGAATCCTCCGGGGATTTTAGAGAGCCAGTTTTGGCCTGATCCCACAGGTGCAAGATCAGGACCCCACTGGTGCAGGCCTCTAGTAATATATAATCAAAGCTCTTTCCCACAGAAGTGCCTACCTTTTGCTTCTAACCAGATAATGGCTTACTTCATTTTCAGTGGCAAATCCTATATAATAAAGAGGTAATATGCAAATTAACCATCATGCTCTTGCACAAGATGGCTGCCCCCATGTGGTCACAAGATGGCCGGCAGGGGAAAGCAGTTAGGGGTACCCAGACCTTCAGGGGAGGGCAGTTGGGGGAGACCAGGCTGGCAGGAGAGGGTAGTTGGGTACAACCAGGTCTGCAGGGGAGGGAGGGTAGTTGTGGGGGACCAGGCCTGCAGGGGAGGCAGTTAGGGGTGACCAAGCCTGCAGGGGAGGGCAGTTAGGGGTGATCGGGTTAGCACAGGAGGGCAGTTAGGGGAAATTGGGATGGCAAGGGAGCAGTTAGGCATCAATCAGGCTGGCAGGGTAGCGATTAGGGGGTGATCAGGCTGGCAGGCAGGTGAGCAATTGGGAGCCAGCAGTCCTGGATTGTGAGAAGGATGTCCAACTGCCAGTTTAAACAATCAAAGGAACTTATTCAAGGGCTCCCACTTGAAACAAGTTAGGGGTACCCAGACCTTCAGGGGAGGGCAGCTGGGGGAGACCAGGCTGGCAGGAGAGGGCAGTTGGGTTGACCAGGCCAATAGGGGAGGGCAGTTGGGTACAACCAGGTCTGCAGGGGAGGGAGGGTAGTTGTGGGGGACCAGGCCTGCAGGGGAGGCAGTTAGGGGTGACCAAGCCTGCAGGGGAGGGCAGTTAGGGGTGATCAGGTTAGCACAGGAGGGCAGTTAGGGAAAATTGGGCTGGCAAGGGAGCAGTTAGGCATCAATCAGGCTGGCAGGGTAGCGATTAGGGGGTGATCAGGCTGGCAGGCAGGTGAGCAATTGGGAGCCAGCAGTCCTGGATTGTGAGAAGGATGTCCAACTGCCAGTTTAAACAATCAAAGGAACTTATTCAAGGGCTCCCACCCACCTTGAAACATGAACAGGACATGGGGCTAAATTTGGGGTTCCAATTCCCACCCCCAAACCAGCAGTTGGACATCCCCCGAGGGGTCCCAAATTGGAAAGGGTACAGGCTGGGCTGACGGACTTCCCCCCAGTGCACAAATTTTGTGTACTAGGCCTCTAATAAGGGATTAAAAATTCACCTGACCAGGATATAAAGTTGAGGCATATGCAAAAAAAAATTTTTTTAATTTCTAATCTGTTTTATGAGAAGTTTTCATTTAATTAGGAGTCACAATGCAGTTGTATTATCACCATTTTGTGGAAGAATTGCTCAGAACCCAGGAAACTATTTCCTGGCTACATTAGGTACCTCAAATTCTTTCCTTTCTATGAAGCATTGGGATCAGAGAGAAAAGCATGGGCTGTGGATTCAGACAAAATTGGTTTTAAAATGTGTATCTGCTACATATCAACTGTGTGATTTCAGTGTCTTGCCTAACCTTCCCCATTCCTGCCTATCTAAAATTGCATTTGTAATATATACTCACTAGAACTTTTGTGAATGTTTGGTTAAATTATGTAGTAATGTACCCAAGTGGTCTTGGGGCTGAAAAGTCTGTTAGCTTCTCTTTGTCTTAACATAAAAAAAATTACTTTCAACTAATTCTTAATAGAGAATGCAGAATAAAAATATTATTTTATCATTTGCTTTTGAAATGAAGATTTTGAATGTTTCTCCAGAAATGTCAAGGGACCTGGGGATCTAGGGACTCTAACAAAAAGGCCTAGTGTCAAATAATAAGGTAGGGGGTTCATGAAAATTCTTGCATTTACCTTCCATACATTGAGATCCAATAGATAGTGGTTGTCTTTACAGCTTCCATCCCTTAAATTTGGTAAGAAAAGAAGAACTGCTCAAATCTTTAGTCTGTAGGAGGAGATATAAGATAAAATGCAAGAAGAACTTTGATATAAAGAGGAGCCCAAAACATGACGTGTCCCTAGGGAATGTCAGCTCTCTTTTGTCTGACTCTTTTCTCTCTCTCTCTCTCTCTCTCTCTCTCTCTCTCTCTCTCTCTCTCTCACACACACACACAACACACACACACAAATACTGAGAAACTTCAAAGTCACTGGCTTAAAAAAAACTTTAAAACAGCCAGGGTACCAAGAAAGCAGTCCCTTTTCTGCCCTGAGTTATATAGAGAGCAGTTTGGATCTTCATATCTAATACAGTGCCAGAACCCAGCCAGTCCCTGGAATGTCATGAATTTTGCATGTAGGCTAAGTGTGCCTTTAGTCCATCGCCATTTGGGGGTGGGAATTAGAACCCCAAATTTAGCCCCATGTCCTGTTCATGTTTCAAGGGGGTGGGAGCCCTTGAATAAGTTCCTTTGATTGTTTAGGCTGATATCCCAGAATGCAGTAGAGAAATCTGTATCAGGAAGTAGCAACAAGAGAAACTCTGGGCCTGGCTGGTTTGGCTCAGTGGATAGAGCATTGGCCTATGGACCAAAGGGTCCCAGGTTCGATTCCAGTCAAGGGCACATGCCCAGGGTTGCAGACTCTATTCCCAGGGGGGACATGCAGGAGTCAGCCAATCAATGATTCTCTCTCATCATTGATGTTTCTATCTCTCTCTCCCTCTCTCTTCCTCTCTGAAATCATAAAAATATATTTTTTTTAAAAAAACAGAAACTCTGATTCTAAGAGGAAAAAATAACATGGATGTAATTATGCAAGGAAAGAGAACAACAACAAGCCATGAAGCTGTATGAAATAAATTTTCTTAAAAATCATGCTATAGCTCTCTTGGAAGAAAAATACAGCTAAGTATTGGTAACATGTTTAGATTCTTTTTTATTTTAAATATTTATTTCTCTTCACTGTTTACCTGCTACAACTTAAGGGCTTGATATATGCAAATCACTTACTTTGCAAGCACCTAAAGCACTGATGATGTTATGGAGGTATCTTAAGATAACTTGCCAGTGTGGCTTAGTTGGTTGGAGCATTGTCCCTTATACCAGAATATCAAAAGTTCAATATAGGTCAGGGCACATACCCAGGTTGTGCCCTTATCTTAGGTGAGGTGCATATGGCAGGCAACTGATGGATCTATCTTTCTTTCTCTCTCTCTCTCTCTCTCTCTCCCCCATTCTCTATGAGTCAAGTACTCTGCCAGTTGCTAACCACATAATAATAAATATGTTCGGAGACAAAATGGTGGCAGAATAGACGGATGTGTCCCAAGTCTTGTCCCAGAGCAGGTAGAACAAGCAACTAAATCAAATAACATCCACCCCGAATTGATGAAGTAGACACAGCTGGTGAAACAATCTGCAGCAGGGAAGGACAGAGGACCCCTGGAGAATGGTAAAATCAGGGATCTGGGATGGAGACAACTGCTGGACCTCCGAGCCCAGAGGGTCAGAGGGATACCGCACGGCACCGAGCTGTGTACCATGGGACAGACACAGCATCTGACTGTGGAAAGGAGATCCGCAGGACTGCTGTTGGCAGGGGATTCTAGATCTGGGTCCAAGGTCACAAGAGACTGAGCCCGGAGGGGGCATTCTGGATGGCTGCCCAGACCACGTGATGCTGGGAGGAGAGGGGCTCACAGAGGCCCAGTCTTTCCCCTCTTTTTGGTCTTTGCTTTTGTTCACTGAATTAGTTCATAGGACCTTTCAGATACGCTCACCTATGGCTGAGGTGCAGAACAAGTTGCAGACTTTTGGAGTCTGGGGAGAGGCTAGAGTGAGGAGAGGGCCTGGGAGAGGTGGCCATGAGTCTGACAGAGTCATACCTGACACTGGATGGCTGCCCAGACCACGTGATGCTGGGAGGAGAGGGGCTCACAGAGGCCCAGTCTTTCCCCTCTTTTTGGTCTTTGCTTTTGTTCACTGAATTAGTTCATAGGACCTTTCAGATACGCTCACCTATGGCTGAGGTGCAGGGGGAGTTGCAGACTTTTGGAGTCTGGGGAGAGGCTAGAGTGAGGAGAGGGCCTGGGAGAGGTGGCCATGAGTCTGACAGAGTCATACCTGACATGTGGGACCTAGACAGCCATTTTCTCCTGAAGAGATAGCCCCTCTCTGCAGTATCCAGACAACCAATACAGCCACACCCAGACTACGCCCTGAGTGGCACAAAGGGTAAAAAAAAAATCTGAATAGCACCGGAGAATCCACAGGGACTGGCCTAAAGAGTCCCAGCAACAGGAAACTGTCCCAGCAACAGGAAACTGAGAAGCAGCAGACAGTACAGAAGAGTGAGATCTTAAACCAGTCAAAGGAATGACATTTCACTTTTTCATTTTTATTTTATTTCATTATTATTTTATCTCTTTTTTCTTTATTTCCCTTTTTTCATTTGTTTCTTTATTTTCTATTTCTTTTCACATTATTTTTCTATCATTCTAATTTATTTTAATTTTTATCCCATTTTTAATCAATTTTTTTAAAAAATTTTATTATTATTATTTTCTTCTCTTTCTTCTTATTTACTCATCCTCTTTCTACTTCCTCCATATTGAACCAAGGTCCTCCCCATATTCATCCAATTCTTAACCTTATTTTCTGTATATAAGATTCTGCCCCATCCTCTTTACTGGATATTTAGTGTTTGTTTTGG
>NW_006383014.1:3409503-3411371 GCF_000327345.1 Myotis davidii | reverse complement strand
TATATATCCCTCTTTCTTCCTTTTACTTCTTTTCTTTTCTCTCATACATTTTTTTCTCTCTTCAATATCATATGTACTCTTTTTTTCTCTCCCCTGATTCCCTTTTCTCTGGTGATCACTTGTATTGGGGTTATCGGTGTTGTGAGTACATTTGTATTTTGTTCCCTTTGTGTCATGTCTTGTCGAGGTGAATTTTATCCTATCTGGCCAATGCACTAGAGAGCAAGCCCAGAGAGGAGGCTCCATCCACGAATGGCTCAATAACACTCCAGACCCAACAAGAGGCAGGAAAAAGGTGACAGTGAGGGAGAGAGCATGAGTGAGTGAGGGAGCAAAAGAGGAGTGTGTGGTCATGTGGTGTGTGTGTAGCACAGTTAGATCCTGCAGGACCTTTGGGGGCAGGCTTACCAGGCTCGCCTAACCAGGCAGCCTCTGCTACCATTGCAAACAGTCCCCGAGCAGCCGGTTCTTCCTCACAGGCCTCACCCTTTTGAAGGGGAGAGCTGCTGTGACTGGAAGCCCAGCCTCACCTCCACCCATGGCGCCCTCAGATAACACCCTAGCCATCCCTGTCAGGGACCTGCTGCTTCTGCTTTGGTCCCACAGTCACTGAGACTCCAGCCACCCCGGCGCAGGCTCCAGTGAGTTCTGAAGCATGCCCCCTCTGACCAGCCCAAAGCTTTAGCCCAGGGCACTGTGACCACACAAGCAGCAGCCATGTGAGCAGCCCACTCCCATCTGAGGAGCAGGAGCCACACAAGCAACCCATCCCAGGCTGTGGAGCAGCAGCCTTACATGGCCTGCCCTCATCCAAGGAGCAGCAGCTGTGAGAGTTGCCTGCTCCCTGTTCAAAGAGCAGCAGCCTTGCACAGTCCACCCCTGTCTGAGGAGTAGCAGCTGCATGAGCAGCCTGCCCTCGCCAGCCAGAGGAGCCACCATTGCTACGAACAGCAACCACCAGAGGAGTTGCTGACAACTGAGGAGCAACATCTACCATGGCCACCTGAGGAGCAGCTGCAGTCTGAGGAGTTACAGCCACTAAAGGAGCAGCCCCTGCACAACTAGACACCTAGATCCATTGGTGAGAGCAAAAATAGGTAGCCAAAGCAACCCCCAAAGGAAAAAAAAAAAGGAGGAATTGCCAGAAAAGCAGCTAAATGAAACAGATATGTGAAATATGTCAGAAAAAGAAATCAGAGTAAGGGTCATACAGTTCATAAACCAGACAGATGAAAAATCAACAACTTATGTACGAATCAAGAAGAAATAAAGAGTGATATAACTGTAATAGAAAACACCATGGAAAGTTTCAACAGTAAACTAGGAGAAATGAAGGACCGAATTAGCAAATTAGAAGACAGGGAAGCAAAACACCCAAACTGAACTGCAAGTGGAGAAAAAAATTAAAGGAGAGGAGGAGAGCCTAAGGGAGCTTTGGGACAACATGAAACAAAGCAACATACAAATAATAGGGGTGCCAGAAGAACAAGAAGAGGGACAAGGGTTAGAAAACCTTTTTGTAGAAATAATGTCAGAAAACTTCCCTGATGTGGGGAAGAAAAAAGTTTCACAAGCAGAGGCCCAAACAAGATGAACCTGAAAATACCCACACCAAGACACATCATAATTATGATGGCAAATGTTCAGGGCAAGGAGAGAATATTAAAGGCTTGAAGAGAGAGACAGAAAGTTATGTACAAGGGATCTCCCATTAGATTATCAAATGATTCCTCAACAAAAAACATCAGGCAAGAAAATAATGGAAGGAAATTTACAAAGTGATGCAAAGCAAAGGACTGAATCCAAGAATACTCTATCCAGCAAGGCTATCATTCAAAATTGAAAGGGAATAAGGAGATCCACAGACA
>NW_006383014.1:3408303-3409215 GCF_000327345.1 Myotis davidii | reverse complement strand
AGGGTATAACTCTGGTAAACATGTATGCACCCAATGCAGTAGCACCCAAAAAAAAAAAAAAAAAAAACCTATGGAAGATATCAAGGGAGAGGTTGACAGCAATACAATCATGGTAGGGGACTATAATATACCACTGACATCACTGGATAAATTTTCTAGACAAAAAAAAAAAATCAGCAAAGAAACAGCAATCCTAAATGACTCACTAGATCCGATGGACTTAATTGACATCTTCAGAACATTTCACCCCAAAGCCACAGAACATACATTATTCTCAAGTGCACATGGGACATTTTCAAAAATAGACGACACATTGGGTCACTAACAAAGTCTCGCCAAATTCAAAAGATTGAGATCATATCAAGCATCTTCCCAGATTATTAGAAATAAACTACAATAAAAACAATCCAAAAAATTCAAATACTTGGAAGCTGAAGAGCATGTTATTATAAACAATGATTGGATTACCAAAAAGATCAAAGAAGAAATTGAAAACATCATGGAAACTAATGACATGAAATCAGAACAATCCAAAATCTAGGGGACACAATGAAAGCAGTCCTGAGAGGGAAGTTTATAGCTCTACAGGCCTACCTCAAAAATAAGAAAAAAATGGTAGTAAATCATCTAACTCTACAACTTATAGAATTAGTAAGAGAACAACAAGAAAAGCCCAGAGTGAGCAGAAGGAAGGAGATAATAAAGATCAGAGCAGAAATAAATGACATAGAGACCAAAAAAACAATACAGAAAATCAATCAAACCAAAAGCTGGTTCTTTGAAAGGATAAACAAGATTGATGAACCTCTAGCCAGGCTCACCAAGAAGCAAAGTGAGAGGACCCAAATAAACAAAATCAGAAATGAAAGAGGAGAAATAACAACAGACCCCATAGAAATACAAAGGATTGCT
>NW_006383014.1:3398411-3407106 GCF_000327345.1 Myotis davidii | reverse complement strand
CAAACAGTATTTCACATATTAAAAACAAGGTGTTTTTCACTGTTTTAATATATACTGAATTTTGCATGAATGCAGGCACCACAACAATTAAGGTAAAATTTTATTTTGTTTTCTTTGGGACTTTGTCAAGAGTTGTTCACCATTTCAGAAAGAAAACAAAAAATCCTCCATCAAGAAAATACTGCTTGTTACTCCAATAGAGCTCACCTGAACCAGTGAGTTATTATATCTGTTGCATTCACTGTGCTTCCATAGGTGAAGCGCAGTGAATGCAACAGACTCGGGCTTTGACTTCTTTTCTTCCCCAGCAGCCTTCACTGTGGCTGAGCCCCAGTTCCACACACACGTTCAGCTAACGGCACCTCACCAGGCCTCAGCCTTGCTCTAAAGAGGGATCTCACCAGGCCTCAGCCTTGCTCTAAAGAGGGATCTTAGAGAAGATCTAGAAGTCATAAGAGACAATGTGGTAGTCAGTCATGAGTTGGGAAGAGAATTGCATTTGAACAGTGGCTCTCAAACTGAAGTATGCATCAGGATCAGAATTAGCTAAGTTGATGAATTTTAAAGGCAGATTCTCAAGCTCCACCCTCTGAGAATCAAGGTCATATAGTCTGGGGTAGGGCTAAGGAGCTTGAATTTTTAACAAGTTCCCAAGGGCACTCTGATCAGATGTTTAGACCTTGGAATACCCTTGGGGGACCATCACACTGGGTGATGTCTAAGGTCTCCTCTAAACCTAACATCCTATGACCCTATGAAGACTATGGCAAAGGAGTGAGAGGCGACTCTCCATTCCCTAACAAGGACCACCAAAGCTCTAAGCATCTGACCTGACTCCCACATAAGTGACCACACGATTCACATGTGTGCGAGTGACAACACAATATATGCTGTAAGCAACAACATTGTTGTTACTTACACAAAGTACCACCTTTAGTATTCACACACATCTATATAAAGGTCAATGATAAAAAAAAAGACTCAAAATGTTTAATGTACACATAGCAGGTGTATAAGAAATAAAGTTTTGCCAAACTGCACTAAAATTTACTCCATGACAAGAGTGGGGCATTTTCTCCATGGCTGTCATAGATTTCATGGATCCTGAGAAATCCAGCCATTTTTAGAAATCCCATGAAATTTACCTTTTCACTCGAATCCACATGAAATCAAAATTTTTCCCTACGACTCCCCATAAAATTGGCACATTTCCTCAGAAGACCCCATGAAATTATAAAGAATATTGCAGATTCTTTGCTTCTAGCCTTGTCACACATCTTAAAGAGACAGGTTAGATTCCAGAATTATATTATTTTTTATTGATATTTACCTAAAATTATTATGAAAAATAAGATAGAAGTTGTTAAATAGATAATTTCCAAATGAAATTAGAACTTGGACCTATTTTGCCTAACCAGAAAATATAAGGCATAATCTCTTCAAATTAAGCATGAGTAAATAGTCCAGGAAACTGACAGAAATATAAAGTGGGCCCAATTTGTTTCTTAAGTGAAATTATCATTGTTACTCATTTTCTAATTGCTCTTTGAAAATAAAGAGACTTTATATAAACTTCGATAGTGCAAATATTTGTGGTAAACTTTCTGAAGTTAGGAAGTAATGAATGAAAGGACTAACCCAGTTGTTTACGCATTCACAAAACTGTGCAATGTTCAAGGCAAAATCTTTATCCCCCAAAAGCACAAAGTTGCATGCTCATCTACGGGTTTGCAATGGCACACAATGTCATTGATGGCGTCCTGTTTTATAGATTCTAATAAGATCCTGAATGTGCAAGCACAGACTATATTGTGCTTTGGAAACAGAATAGTAAGGTGGGAGGGTTTTCAGATTTAGTGAGAAAAAATGTGATCATTATAATAAATAAAAATATAGATATTTCTGCTAAAGTAGCACACATATTCCAATGAATGTGAAGTGAATACTCAGGTCTTTTAAAAAGAAAGAGTGAACATGAAAAAAACTTTTAAAGGGCATCACAGCAACTCAAAGCAAAATTGCAACAGATAGATGGCTTTCAATTATGACTATTCATTATGAAAATAAAAGAAACATACATGTTCTATATTCCTATAGTAATCATGAAATCTCACCCTCCTGCTTTTGCCTCAATATTGATCCCCTGGGATTGTTAAATAAAACATGCTCTCTGGTTCAAATCTGTATGGACACGCTTAAAATGCCGTTTCCTGAATGTGAGCCAGTATTCCACTGACAGGAAGGAAGTTGTGCTGCAGACCTATCCTCCTGAATAGCAATTGACCTAACAGAAATTCGAAGCTGCCTTCACACGTTCATTTTGAATCATGTGAATATTTACTCTTTTATTAGATCCATCATCATAATCACAAGTCCAGAAAGACGCTGGGCATGGCCACAGAACTCAGAATAATGAGGAGTTGCTCCAAGCTGCCAGCTATAAATTTTAGCAACATGTATATCTTCCCCCAAAGTAGACAGATGCAACTACAGGGGGGAGAGAGAAATTTAGCTTGTTCTGATATTTGGAATTCTGATTCTCATCTAGATGGGAGAGACTGTGCTGGTAAAAACATCAGTGTAGACAGAAAAGTGGCTCTCCACCAACATTGATTGGATTCCCCTGTAGGTTAATCAATCTGCAGCTGAATTAACTTTCTTTCTACTGTGATGATAACCTTCCCGGCTCTCTGCCACCACAGCAGATCAAACATGGGCTTGGAAATCAGAGGAGCGGGGTTCTAATCCTTATTTCGCTATTAAATAACATGTGACTGTGCACCTCAGTTAACCTCTTTGAGCTTCATTTTCCTTATCTGTAAAATGGGGACAGTAATCCTTGGTTTGACAAGTTTTCTGAGTTTTAGTCAAACTCATAGCATGTTTGGAACTGAAAAGTGCTGTGTGCCTATAAAAGCTTTCCCTTGAAGGACATTCAGTGAGCAGAGGGCCTCCAGGAGTATCCTCCTGAAACCTTAGCCCAGGGGATCCCCTCAGGTACTTTCAGCATGCCCAATATTTGCAGTGAGCAAAGGGAACACATAGATCTATCAGCAAACCACCTTTTAGGCCTCAGATTTCTAATCTAGAAACAATCTGGGTAGTGAAATTGAAACTGATGTTTCTCATGTTATAAGAGGTTTTGAACAGGAAGTGTTTAAAACAAACAAATGTGCACCGTTGGTACAACGTCAGTAATCCAGAACTTCTGACCTGTTGATCAATTAGTCTAGTCCTTGGATCTGTTTAACGAAATGTAACAAGATTTGGTTATCGTCCTCAGGTCCCTGGTTAGGAAGTGCTGGAGTAGACTTGAACCCAAGTGGTCTTAATCACCATGTCATAAGGTCTCATGAGGCTCTTGTCTTTGTTTTCATTGATATTTGAGAGTGGTTTCTAAAAAGCTTTGTTAAAAAAGATGGTTGTCTGTCATTTCTTTTTATTAACGAAGAGATAATTTGATGATGGAGAGCCGAATTTGGGGATGGTTAAGGAAAACTTACATAAAGGTAAAGCACAAATACTGTTTAGCAAATGAAGTTAAGGTTAAGGATTATTGTAATAAGGAATTTTGTAACTATTCAAAGGTGAAATTGCTACTACTGTATGTTTTCCACATGCTTTTGTCTAAACAAAACAAATAAACATACAACAACAACAAAAACCCACAGGCTGTCACAAACAAAGTCCCAGATGCTCTCATGTAGAATCTCCTTCAATTATATATATATATTTCTTTATAACATGATCAATATCTTGGGATTTTTATTTATTATAAAAACACATTTGATAGTGCATCCACTCACTAATTTGAACCCCTACTTTGTACCAGGCAACAAGCTAGGTTCTGAAAATTTAGATATTACCATGATGCCCCTGCCTCCTACCCTGTTGTCCTCAAGGTAATTCTAGGAGAGTAAGGTAGATAGAAGTCAGCCATCAGGCAACTGAAATGGGATATGTAATTAAAATGTTGCAGGGTGCTATACCTGCTGCCTCAGGAGTGGATTAGCAAGGATTGATGCCTCTCTTCATCTAAGAGGTAACAGGGCTTACTTAAATCAGGATGCTGTTACCACACATAAACAGGCTAGCAACAAGGCAGAATACTCAGGCATCTAGAGACTGTGGGTGGAGGGTTCAATAAGAAGGAGCTGAGGAAGAGCCAGAAGAAGTCAAGCTAAAGTAGATCTCCGGATCAGGAAACTGTAATGAGTAGGCTGCTGAGGAGTCCGTAGGTAAACCCCAAAGAAGTGCAATCACATGGAAGCCTTGCCACACAGATGGTGTCTATGACCATTTGAAGACTGCCAGGGGAAGAGCAATGACTGACAGTGGTCTACAGCAGTGTCCATTAAGAACAAACACCCCTGTGTCAAATCCCTCCTGCCTATTTCAACACAAATCCAAATGATGAGGGGAGGAGTTGAGTAGCACATAAGCTCACCCCCCAAATCCAATTATTGGTCAAACCTGGGCTGGAGAGAAGAAAGTGTTACATTGGGTATGAGGTTGTAATTTTAAATATAACTGGATTGATCTTTTTTATGAGACCTGAAAATGACCAGCCAGCCATGGTATTCTCCTGAGAAGTTACTGGATGGGAAAACCATTTGGAGGTGGTTATTTGAGAGATAATAAAACTGTATTTTCTTTGTAACTGTGGTGGAGTTGGGACCATTCAAAATAATAATGTTACTGATATAATTAGGTAATAATAATAATAGGAAGAAAGCAAAGGAAAGCCAGATCTTATAAGCCTGGTCATCTGGGCAACTTCACAAGGAAGCTACAACGTTATACTCCCCAGGGAACCATTGGCTCATTCCCTGCAGGTCTGTGGGGGAAGGGGTTCAACAAAGGGGAGATGGATGTATACACAGTGAAGTTGGGGTGATGTTTGGAAGGTGCTTGCTTATCAGTCTAGTCTGGAACAAAATTAATTGGCTAGAGGGTGTGGAGCCACTGCAAACCTGTGAAATCATAGGTTAAAATCCACAGGAATTCTCTCTCTCTTGTTCCTCTGGCTTTGCTCATGCTTCCTTGAGCTCAGCCCTATTCCCTCCATAGCCATGTGAACCTGACACACAATTGACTGCAGATGGGAACACAAGTTAAGTCAGCCAGATGTTGGACTGGACTGTGCAAATTTGGAGGAGAAACTCTAGACACTGGCTTTAACCCTAGTTCTGCTAAAGACAAATGGGACTCTTTTTTTTGGTGGGATGGAGGGGGATAGGATCTCGAAAACTCAGGGGGTTATTTTCATGCAAGTAAATATCACTCATTCTCCCGTGTGAGCCTCAGAAAATTCCTTTTCTCCTGATATCCCAAGAAGCCCACTTCCACTAGTCACAGGTGGGGACACAGAGAACTCCCCACTGATAACAGTAGCCATAAGTGTTATAAATACGATATTGGTATAAACAAGGATATAATAAGAGTACTTAAAAGGAGCAATAACATCATATTAGAATAACAAAGAAGTCTCAGAAATGTTTTGTTTTGTTTTTTTGTATACTTACTTGAGTCAAAAGTCATTGAATTAGGTTAATTTTGTTCTTAACTCTACATCAGTGAGTTTTAAAATAGCAAAGGTCTTGCTTTACATAATGCATAGTCTAATCTATTAATACATTTTTTTAATAAGTGATTTCCACTTTGGACAGTCGTGACTTCATTCCTTTAACTTACTGACTTACTTTAAAGCATTTTGAGGATGGAGAGGTTTGTTCTCCAGTTGTAAAGAGAAATGTGAGTGCCTAATGGAAGCATAGATTTCAAAAAACCATGTCATTTGGCTTATTTGTATCAGGAGGGGAAAAGGAAGGTAAGCAGAACAAAAGGACACCTACAAGACATTCTGAGGGACACCAGAGCCAGCACTTCAACTGACTTCCCAGGGAGCTGCTGCAGTTTCATATGCATTAGAATGGAAGCTGGCCCTGAGGAGGGGATGCTAATCCTGGCCTCATTGTTCACCACCAGGTGTGCCTAAGTGGCTCCTGCTCACTGGCACTCGCCTCTCCCCTTCCCACTGTCTAGTGTGCTTCAAAGAGAGACTTCCAGGAACTGAAACAAAGAAGTTGCTTCCTTCCTTTCATTCTTAGTTTCTTTTGCCTGATTTTTTTTTTTTTAATCTTTGGATCCTTTTGTCTTGTACCATGTGACCATGACTATAAGAAGTAAAATTCAACCCCCCTGACACTAGAGTGACTAAAAAGAATAGATTCTTGAACCAAAAGCAGCCATTTTATTCAGGAAGCTTTTAGCATGCCTTTCTCTGAGGATGCTTTTACTTTCCTATAATTAAGAGATTTCAAAACCTGGAAAACATGAATGGTTCTTGCTCATATATGCACGTGTACACCCAGAATGACTCATGTGCTGCTTTGTGCAATGGACCAAAATGTATTCCTTCACAGTTTAGAGTTCAGCTTTCTCGTCTTCACTTCTTGCAAAGCCTGGTCCAAGCTGTACACTGAGTGTTCAAAAGTGACTTTATATGCTACAGTTATTTCAACTGAAAAAAAATATTTTTAAGTTGGAATAATAAAATTGTCTGATTTCACAAACTTATTTTAGCTATAACGTGCTATTACATTTTTAGCATCTCCTGTAAATTTACTTGTAATTTAGGAAACTGCTATCGTTTAGCACTTAGCAATATAAACTAGTAGCAATAACTTTTTTACCATCACAGATAATTAAAATTTAATGTAGTTCACATTATATAATCAGGTATTCCCTTCTGCTAAAATTATTACAATTCAACAGTATGATTTAAATGCACAATGTGAATAATGCAATAATATTTGAAATGCAATGTTAAGAAAGAGTATGTTAGATACAAATAAAGTATATTTTTATGTCATAACAGTTATCAGATACATTAAATGAAAAAATACTCTGGTTTTACAGTTTGCATAGTATAGCCTTCTTATATTCTTGCTCTTGGGTTTTGTTTTGCTTTGATTTGTTTGGCAAAAAAAAAAAAGAAGAAGAAGAAGAAGGAAAGAAAAACATAGTGACTCTCACACTTCCAGTTACAAGTTTGGAAAAAGTGATTCAACTCTAGTTGTTAAGTTTAACTACTTAACCAATGCATATTAATAGGAAACAGCTTTAGTAGTAATGACCAACAACCAAAAAAGAAGAAGAAACCTCATGTTAGATGTAATTTTGCACTTTGGATAGTAAATTGGAGTTTCCTCAAGTTAAACATACACTTACTAAACAACCCAGCAAATCTACTCCAAAATATCTATCCCTGTCCCCAAAAATAAAAGTCATGGCCACATGAAGAGTTAATGTCAATGTTCACAGCAGCAGCATTCTAAGTTTAAAAGCAATGGAGACAATTCAAATGTCCATCATGACAGTGAATAACAAAACATACTGGTATACCCATGTGACAGAGTCCTACTCAACAATGGAAATGGAATGAATCACTGAAACATGCAGCAACACAAAACCTCAGAAACATTGCACTAAGTGAAAGAAGCCACACAGAGGATGGTGTAGGGTATGATTACATTTATGTGGAATTTCTAGAAACAGAAAAACTACAGCAACAGAGAAATCAGTGTTTGTCTAGGGCTCGTGATAAGAGTGAGAATTAACTGAAATGGCCATTAAGGAAATTTGGGGGGTGATGAAAATGTTGTAAAACCAGATTGTATTGCTGATGGGACAACTCTAAATTTTATACAACTCCATCAAAGTGTACACATGAAATCAGTAGATTTATGGTAAATTACATATGCATAGAGTTTTAAAAAAAAATCTAGATATCTTCATTGTCCTGCTGCTGCCTCAGATATTTCTTGACTCTTTATTCATGATCAGAGTAGAACATTTTTCATATTGTGATCTTCTACTGAAAACTCACCCAAGTGTAACAGTTCTTCATATCTCCCTCTTTTGTCTCCCTGGCTGCTCATTGACCCAATCATTCAATTATTTAACAAAACTATATTGAGCATCTACCAAGTGTCAAACCCTTCCAGGTGCTGAAAATGCAAGATGAATAAGTCATCTCCTAATGTTCTTCTGTTCTTCTCATTATAAATTTGATCTTCATTTTATTGCCATGCTTACCCTATCTTCCCTATTTTTACTCACTATCTTATTTATGTTAGTAATTTGTAAGTTGGTTCAAGGCTTTACAGAAGTGCTATCTTGAAGTGTCAATCTTTTATGCTTAACTAGAGGCCCGGTGCACAAAAATTTGTGTACTTGGGGGGAAGGGGGGTCCCTCAGCCTGGCCTGTGTCCTTTCGCAGTCTGGGACCCCTCGGGAGGTTACGTCCTGCTGGCTTAGGCCTGCTCCCGGGTGGCAGAGGGCAGGCCCAATCCCTAGTTGCATCCCCTGGTTGGGCTCAGAGCAGGGCCGATTGGGGAGTTGGTGCTCCACCCCCTTTCATGCACAGAGCAGGGCGGATCGGGAGGTTGCGATGCCACCCCCAGTCATGCTCAGGGTAGGGCCGATTGCGGGGGGTTTGCACCGCCCGCTGTCACACTCAAGGCAGGGTCGATGGGGAGATTGTGGCATCACCATCTGTCACGCACAGAGCAGGGCCCATCAGGGGGTTGGGGCTCTGTACCCTGTCACGCACAGAGCAGGGCCCATCAGGGGGTTGGGGCTCTGTACCCTGTCACACACAGAGCAGGGCCGATCAGGGGGTTGGGGAGCT